>NC_051086.1:60448777-60756277 GCF_004664715.2 Peromyscus leucopus
AAAAAATCATAAAGGACATTCTGAACCTGCAGAGAGAGGGAAAGAACATATTACTCCTCAATTACCACATATTTAGTTTTTTAGACTAAAAGTCATGTAAGGTCTTTCTAAGTACTTTGACAGTGAGTGTGATGTAGCTAAGACACATTTGCAACTATCTTGGCAATCTTGAGAATTCTCTTTACTTCCTTATCCCCTGATTACTAAACACAAAATTTCAGAGCACATTTTGGCCCCTGTATAAGAAATAGGTTTTCATTTCTATGGAGAATTTTTAGATTCAAGCTAAACAGAGCAGACAGTACAGAGTAGCCCTGTCACATGCATGCACAACCCCCCTGACAACCGATAATTCTGTGCTAGAGTTCTAGATAACTACAAATGACAAGCCTGCGACCATTCGTCATTTCTTCCAAAGCCCACAGTTTATATCTGAGGTAACTGTTGGTGTTCTATGTTCTAAGGGTTTTGACAAATGTATAAAGGTGGCATTTATCACTACAGTATCATATAGGATTGTTTCACTGTCTTAAAAGAGTTTGTATTTAAATAGCTAAGAAATAGAACCAGCTTTGATGCCCAACAACATATGAGTGGATATAGGAAGTGTAGGGCATTTACACAATGGAATTCTATTCAGCAGTACAAAATCATTAAATCAAAATATTTGCAGGAAATGGTTAGAACTCAAGATCAATGTGCTGAACAAAATAAGCCAGACTTAGAAAGTCAAATACTGAGCCGGGCAGTGATGACACACGCCTTTAATCCCAGCACTCGGGAGGCAGAGGAAGTTGGATCTCTGTGAGTTTGAGGCCCACCTGGGCTACAGAGTGAGTTCCAGGAAAGGTGCAAAGCTACACAAAGAAATTCTGTCTGGGGGGGGGGGAAGAAAGACAAATACTGAGTGTTTTTTCTCATGTGAGGAACCTTGATCTAAAGCCTTGATTGTATGTGTATAGGTCATGAGAGTAGAATGGGGACCACAAGAGAAGAGTGAGTGATCTAAAGGAGAGACAGTGTAGAAGTATGTAATGGATACATGTGACTCGAAAACAGAGAGGAAGACTATGAGAGGAGGAAGGGGATCAGCAAGAGGGAGTTGGGGACATGGGGAGCTTTGGGAGAGAAGAATGAATAAGAACAAAGCATAATGTCTATTATAGAATGTTATACTATAATAAATATTGTATATAACACTTATTTTATATAAAATATTGTATGTTATATGAAAATGCCACAAAGAAACCTTTTACTTAAATGCTAACTTAAAAATAAAAATCCTGTGTTCCACCTATTCATTTTTCCTTCCCTGATGGCAACAGTATTTATTTACTTTTTCCATAATTTCTGCTTTTCCAGAATGTCATGTAATTGGAATCATACAGTATTTTGTCTTTTTAGTTCAGGTTCTCCAACTTTGTAACAAACACTTAGGTTTCCTCCATGTCTTCATGGCTTGATATTTCCTTCCCATTTATCACTAGCCTTCCACTGCATGACACACCATGTAGATTTACCTCCATTTACTTCAGGGTATCTAAGTCGCTTACTTGTGTGGGCAATTACAAGTAAAGCCACTATATACGTCAATATGCAGGAGTTGGTATGGACAGGAAATTTTAAGTAATTTGGGTAAATATAAAAGATGGCTATTATTGAATTGTACATTATAAAAGTATTTTTAGTTTAATTGTGTGTTTAAAATGCACACAAAAATTACCAACTTACGTTTTTTGTTTGTTTAGAACAGTGGTCTGAACCTGTGGGCTATGACCCCTTCAGGAGTTGCATATCAGATATCCTGTCTAACAGATATTTACATTATGATCTATAACAGTAGCAAAATTATGAAGTAGCAACAAAATAATTTTATGCTTGGGGGTCACCACAACATGAGGAACTGTATTAAAGTGTCACAGCATTGGGAAGGTTGAGAACCACTGCTCTAGAAAGAGAGTTTTTTTTTTTTTTAATTTATTTCATGTGTATGAGTGTTTTGCCTGGATGTATGTCTGTGCACCATATGTTTGCCTGATGCATCAGAGGCTAGAAGAGGGCATGCTCCTCTGTAATTGGAGTCACAGACAATTATGAGGCACCGTGTAGGTACAGGGAATTGAATCAGGGTTCTCTGGAAGAGCAGCTAATGATGCTCTTAAATGCTGAGCCATCTCTCTAGCCCTAGAGACAGAGTTTTACAACGTACCCCAGGCTAGTCTCAAACCTATAGCAATCTTCCTGCCTCAGCTCCCCAAGTTCTGAGATAATTAGCATGTGTCAATTTAGTCATTTTAAAGAGTACATATATATGTGCAGTACATTTACATTGTTGTGAAATACATACTTAGAATTTTTCTTTTCACAAATTTAAAATTCTACAGCCATTGAAGGCCAACTCCTCTTCCTCTTACCCATTTCCCTTGTAACTGCCATCCTGCTTCTTGTTTCTCTGAATGTAACTGCTTTCAATACCTCACATTGGTGAGCTAACACAGCATATCTTCCCAGAGTTTATTTAGTTTCAGAAGCAACAGTCTTTCAAAGTGCTTGTACTGTTTTGCATTCTCACAGTGATGACCGTTCTTTTTGTTTGTTTTTCGAGACAGGGTTTCTCTAGAGTTTGATCTAGGACCCACAAGGTGGAAGGAGAGAACTGGTTCCTGCAAATTGTTCTCTGGGTTCCTCTGTAGCATGCACACCCCTCCCATCCTGAGTTTGTTTTGTTTTTGTTTTTGTTTTTTTGAGACAGAGTTTCTCTGTGTAGCCCTGGCTGTCCTGGAACTTGTTCTATAGACCAGGCTGGCCTTGAACTCACAGAGATTCACCTGCCTCTGCCTCTTAAATGCTGGGATTAAAGGCGTGCGCCGCTGCTGCTGCTGCTGCCTGCTGCTGCTGCTGCTGCTGCTGCTGCTGCCGCCGCCGCCCCCACCACCCATAGGACCTACAATTCTTTAATGGTGTGTGATGTTGGCATTGTCTCACAGGTTTATTTGCCATTTGCATATATTATGTATCTTTGGTGAAATGTCTGTCGTGTCTTTTGTTCAGAGTGTGTGTTTGTGTGTGTGTGTGTGTGTGTGTGTGTGTGTGTGTGTGTTGTTCAGATAGGGTCTCACTATGTAGATCAGGCTGGTTTTGAACTTAAAGTTTTTTCTTATTTCAGTCTCCTGAGTGCTGGGATTGTAAGCATGTGTTACTAGGTCTGGCTTCTGCCTGTTTTTTTTTTTTTTTTATAAAGGGGCTATTTAATTTTTATTGTTGAATTTTAATTAATAATTATTTTATGTTTTGGACAGTAGTCTTTAATAAGTTTTGGTTTTGCTACTCTTTTCTCCACAGCTCTTCTGCCTTGCTCCATTTAAAGTCATTTTCCTTAAAGTGAAATATGATGGGCAAATATTTTCAAATCTCTACACAATTAAGAGAAAATACTTGATTCTTAAGAGAGTAGCTGTTTTGTGCAGCTAAGAGATGTGGTCTCATAGATATCACAAATAGACACACATACAAAATCCATCTCTGTTAGTAATGATTAGGTTGGACCCCCTTGTCAAGATCAAGATTTTAAAGATCTTACTAGATTTGTATTTTATTTTTCACAACCATTGAAAAAATTGAAGAAATCAATAAGCTCCCATTAGATAGGTCAAGAATTGACTTAGTTCAGTTGTAGCAAGGATTTCAAGGGGAGCCGCTGGCATTGCACTTCACATGCTAGCAATCTCCCTCTACCGCCCTCCCGCTCCCTTCCCATGCACTCGTTCTCTTACCACAACTATAGGAACCATTCCTCTGGGGTTGAGAATCCATTCACTGAACTGCTCCTCCAGAGCCTGCTTTCTCATGGTGGCCACCTTGACTTTGACTGTGCTGATATATTCTCTTTGTTCTCTCTTTTGCTTAACTTTCTCCTTCATGTTGGATACCCTGGAGTGTGAGAACATGGAATATATGTTAAGAATCCTCAGTTTGGCTCAGATAGTTCAGTGGCAGAACCCCAGAGTCCAGAGCCTCATCTAAAGCCCGAGTTGCCTGTCTTCCCCAGCACTTACTGCATTAAGCATTCCTCTTCGGCCAATTTCTGCTACTCTTTACCTTTGGATAGAGGCTGGCCTATTCTACCTAAGTAAGTGATAGGTTGAACACGTATTGGTGGGAATGTTAAGTAACATAATAATTATGGAAAACTGTGGAGACATCTGAAAACCATAAAAGTATAACTACCAAAAGACACAGTAATCTCACTTTTGAGTATTTTTTCCAGAAGACTTGAAATCAGCTTGTTAAAAAGAGGTTTGCATTCATATATTAATTACCGCACAATTCACAGTAGCAAAATACAGAATCAATTCTGAATGGATAAAGAAAATTTGGCACATAAGCACAACAGTTTATTATGCAAGGTTACATAAACAGAATCTGTTCTTTGTGAACTGTGGATAGAACTGGAGAATTAAGATAAGTGGACGAAACCAGGTACAGAAAGTCAAATGCCACATGTTATTGATATATAGTAAAATATTTTTAAAAATCAAACAGAGAAGCAGAGAGTACAATGGTGGTCATGGAGGAGATTAAGGCCAAAGGGAACAAAATACATCAATTAGAAGGAAGAATAAGGTTTTTAAAAGTATCTATTGCATAATAATATAGTTTATAATAAAGTGTTGCATATTTAAAAATTGCTAAGAGTATAATTTTCAAATGTTCTCTCCATAAAATGATAACTATTTGAAGTGAAATATGTTAGTTAGCTTGACTTAATTATACTGCATATTTAAAAATCATAACATCACACTGCACACTATAAATATATAAACTATAATTAGTCAATTTACAGGTTTTTGGTTTTGTTGTTTTTACAAAAAGAAGTAGTAAGAATATCCCTAGAGCCACATGCCTTTAATCCCAGCGCTTGGGAGGTAGGGGCAGGCAGATCTCTGTAAGTTTGAGGCCAGCCTGGTCTACAGAGAGAGTTCCAGGACAACCAGGGCTACACAGAGAAACCCTGTCTCAAAAAACTGAGAACGAGACAGACAGACGGAGGGAGGGAGGAGAGAGAGAGAGAGAGAGAGAGAGAGAGAGAGAGAGAGAGAGAGAGAGAGAGAATACCCACCCCTAGAGGCTTTCCTATACCCTCTAAAGGCAGAAACAGTCTAAAGTCTAAAGGTTGTTAGCTTTTTTCTTCCCTGGACATAAAAGTCATCTGGGGGGACTCTGATCCCAAAACTAGGACGGACACGTGGAAGGTCCTCTTACAAGAAGCATGTCAGAACATTCTGATACTTTGGCTAAACTTGAGAAATCTGCCTGGGCGTGTATCTTGGCCTGTAGCTGTTATCTAGTCAGAGTCAAATGCTTCTGCAGCCCTGCTGAAGTCCTGAGTACAAGAGTAACTATTGTCCTCTGCCAGAGATGCATCGCCAGGCTGAGAATGGGCAAAGAATGGAGGCTTCAATTGTTCCTATGTTAATCATCCCTATTAGAACGTAAAAAATCAACCAAACAAACCCCAAACTGTTTTGACTGAAATCAAATCACATGGTTCAGAATAATAAAAACAGCAGTGAGTGCCAAGTGAATTTTTTTTTTAGATCCAACAACATTTGGAATAGGTTTTCATCTTTCAAAGAGAAAAGACCAAGACAATTTGACAGATTTAAGATGCAAAGGAATTTTCACTGAGAACGTGGACTTTAGATAACTCTAATTGTCCAAAAGAAGGTACTGAATAGAAGATGATAGTTTATGCCCCTGTAAAACCTTTGTATTTCTCTAGGAATATAAGCCTTCAAAAATAAACTTTAGGTTTGGAAACAAAAGCATGGAGGCAGGTTTAGCAGCGCAGAAGAGCCTTGTGTGCACTTCTGAAAGATTAATTAGTATTTTAAAGGAAGGGCTAGATTCCTCTAATGTTGCTAAGCATCCGAAGCTCCCGGGTCCCTTCAGCTGTTCTCTCACCCTCCTCTTCCCATACTGCTTTCCTCTCTCTTCTCCCAATACAGCGTGCCTGCACTTTCTACCCTCATTCCAATACGGCTTTCTAGTCTATACCCGTGTCTTGTATCTAGCATTCTCTCATTTGCTTAGCCACACTCACCTATTACACTCGCATTTATTGGGCATTTATTATGTACTCTGCTGGTATACGGCTCAGCATCTAATGACAAGACAGATGAGTGATTGGGATAGTGTCATAAGTACTCAGTGTCTCCAGACTCTCAGAAGTCACAAAAATAGATCCACAAAGTTATTTTTCTGTCACATTTTCATCTGCTCAAAATGTTGTTCCCCCCTCACTTTGCCTGACTAGATCTTCCACATACTTTGGATCTCAGTTGAGACATCATTTTCTCCTACATCATGATGCCCATATTTAGAAAGAAAATTTAGTTTTGGGCTTCAGAGACACTGTGTATGAGCTTCCAAATATAATCCAAATGGATTTTAAATTGATCACGCCACTCTTTGAGGGAATGGATAACATTTCCGTTGTCTACATTATTTTATGAGAATGTTACACCATCCAACACTTTGTAACTTCGGGCAGTATAGGGTAGATATAACCTACAAGTGGATTCTAAATATAGCTCCCAGGATGGGAAGATAGCTTAGTCAGCAAAGATCTTGCCTTACAAGCATGAAGATCTGAGTGAGATCCCAGAACCCAAGTTAAATGGAGGAGAAGAAGGAAGAGGAAGAGGAGGAGGGAGTGGAGGAGGAAGCAGAGGACAGGGAGGAGGAGCAGGAGGAAGGGAAAGAAGAAGAGGAGGAAGAAGAAAAGGAAAGGTTAGGCGAGCATCGAAGGTATACAGTTGTAACCCCAGCCCTGGGGAGGTGGTGGCAGATACAGGTGGATTCCTGGAGTTTGTTAGCCCAGCCTAGACCACCTGGTAAATTCTAAGCCAGTGAGAGACTGTCTGAAAAAACAAAGGTGGGCAGGGCCTGAGGAATGACACCTGAGGCTGACCTCTGGCCACGTGCACGTGCATACGTGTGCACACACATTGGCACACATAAAAGCTAACCAATGAAACTAGGTACAGCGGTACATACTCTGTAATCCCAGAACATGGGAGACTGAGGCAGGAGGATTGCTGTGAGTTTGCAGCCAGCTTGGGCTTCATAGCAAGACCCTGTCTCAAACAAACAAAACAACTAAATAGTCAAACATTCCCCCCATAAGAACAAGTGTTCTGAGATTTAAAAAACAAAACAAAACAAAAAAACCCACCATAGTGCAAATCTGAGGAAAGAGTAGAAATAAAGACCAGGGATGACTGAAGGATGGAGTGCTTTGCCAGTGTGCACAAGCACTTCATTTGACCCTTACTTAGCACCAGCACTGTACAAACTGAGTGTGGTGGTGCAACATAATCCTGGCACTCAGAGGATGCAGGCAGGGACACCCAAAGTTCAGCATCATTTGCAGCTGCAGAAGGAGTTTGAGGCCTGTCTGAGCTCCATCTTATAAGACACTATCTCAAAAGAAAAGAAGGAAGGAGGGAGGGATGGAGGAAGGGGAGGAGGAGGGAAGATTTTAAAAAGTCTATGTGCATTCATGGTCTATGTGTGTGTGTTTGATGGAATCTTAATATTTGAAAACTGGGCAGTACCAAATGAGCCAGCAAAGGAAGCTAGGGACTAAAGAGGGAAACAGAAAAACTGGAAAAGTAGGATATCATGGAGAAGGGAAAGGTATTTCAAGAAGGAAGTGCTATTTTCATGAACAAGGCTGGAGATCAGATTGAAGAAGGACCACAATCTTCTTGGTGGGTCTAGAAGCATGGAGAACATGAGGATCTTGGTAAGTGCCATTTATTGAAGGCAGATTTGTACAAAACCAAATAAATACAAGAGGTTGATGAATGTGTGGGGAGTGATGAGAATATATGTGGACAAATTAATGCATTTGCAGATTTTCATTGTATATGGTAGGGCTGGAGAGATGCTCAGCAGTTAAGAGCACTGGATGCTCTCCCTGAGCAACCTAGTTCAACCCCCAAAACCTACATGGAGGCTCACAACCATCTACAGCTCCAGTTCCAGGGAATCTGACACCCTTTACTAGCTTCTGTGGACACCAGGTACACACATAGTGCACAGACATACACGCAGACAAAACACTCATACCTGTAAAATAAAACAAAATAAAATCATAGTATAAGGTGTGTTCTTCATGATAACCAAAGTTTGTATTTTTCCCATGAGGTATGACTCAATATCCGTGCATTAAAGACCCATCCATAAGTTCAAAATACTAACTTACCTAAGAATGTTTACTGAGTCACAATCACCAGGCACATATCCAGTGTCTAATAATATTTTGATAAAAAAAAAATTGCCGTGTCTTCCAAGAGGTTGTAAGGACACGAATAAATCACAGTGCTCAAGGGTGAAATGGGCCTACAAGCACTTCCACAATACGCAGAAGCAGCACCGATCGATCGATCCAGAGCAGGTGTGACGGAAGGTAGCCAGGAGAAGTGGTACTCAAGGGAATTCCCGGAGGACAGGAGAAATTAAGAAGCTAGAGAAATGAGGACTAAGATGTTTAGGCAAAGAAAGCTGGCACTCTGGATTCCAGAAGAGGATTAGTGAGTTGCTATGTATGAAATAGTAAAAACGTGCAGAAAGAATGCAGCCTATCTGGCTAAATTTACTATCGTTGTGTAGGTACCTCCACACAGCATGGCTAAGTTGTGAAGCTGGCATTCGTGGTAAGCATTTCCTATTTCTATACGAGGTGGCTGAGCCACTCTACTGGGGAAGTGAGAGCAAGGCAGAGGACACCAGAGGAAGGATATGCTACATAGGACTGGAGTGAGATAAGAAAGTATCTGGTGTGATGGTACAGGACCAAGCTAGGAGAGAATATTTAAAAAATCAAGGCAATTGTATGTATAGCCTTAGAGCTGGAGCCTCTAATAATAACAAATAAATAAACAAAGCTTATGTGCCTTTGAAAATTGAATTGACAAAATGAGGTAGAAAATCGTAAGAATTCCTGTACATCTTAGGCAGCCTTTGGTGTTTCTACTCCAGGACCATCTCACCTTACATCTTAGTTAGGGTGTCTATTGCTATGAAGAGACACCATGACCACGACAACTCTTATAAAGGAAAACATTCCATTAGGGCTTGCTTAGAGTTTAGAAGTTTAATCCACTACAGTCATGGTGGGAAGCAAGGCAGCATGCAAGCAGGTGTGGTGCTAAAGAGTTCTTACAGCTTGACTCACAGGCAACAGGAAGTGCTCTGAGACAGACACTGGGTGTGGCTTGAGCCTATATGAGACTTAAAAGCCCGCCTCCAGAGTGACACACTTCCTCCAACAAGAACACACCCACTCCAACAAAGCCACACCTCCTAATAGTGCCACTCCCTATGAGTTTATGAGGGCCAATTAGATTCACACTACCAAACCTTATCAATCATTAGCCCAGGTATACAGCTCTAGCTAGAGAGAAATTGACTCTGGACTATTTCAATCTCTTTAACAATAGGAATGCTCTATGCCAAAAACTCATTCAACATCAAGTTGCAGGATGAGGTTTAGAAAGTTGGAATATAATTTAAGGAGACTATGATTTTGCAGTCCATAAGTAGCTTTTTTTTTTCTTTGACACTGGAAGTCATGTATTCTAGACTGTCCTCAAAGCCAGGGATGATCTTGAATTTCTGATTATCCTGACTCCATCTCCCAAGTGCTGGGATTATAGGCACATACCACCATGACAAATTTATGGGGTCCTGGGGATTGAGCCCAAGCTTCATGAATGCAAGGCAAGCATTCTACCAAATGAACCACAACCCTACCCTATACACAGCTGACTTTTAAAGTTACAATGGGATATGCATGCCCAGAATGCCATTTATACATGCATGCTAAACTAACTAGAGTTTATAAATTGCCATGCTTCAGGTTGAACAAAATTAGGATTTTTTTTTTTTTTGATAAAACCCTACTACATACCACTTGGTATAACAGAAATAAAAATACTATTAAAAGTATTATCCTTACTTTTGGTAAAATATGATTTACTGGAATGATAAAATCTGTTTTCCAGTACAAATTGACAAGCTAATATTACTAATATCACCTGTGGAGAAGCACCTGCAAGATTTCCTCTCCTAATGTTGTTTCAATTTGGCTCAGGAAAGAGGTGGCAGCTGGTGTGGTGTGTGAGCAGACAGCTGTCTAGGAAGCCAGTCTCCTGGCAACTGAGGAAAGCCTGTACTGAGGAAAAAATACATCCTGTCTATTGCCAAGTCCTAGCGCTGGAAATTGTAAAGATGAGTTAGACATTTTGAGGCATTTTGGTGTGTGAAATACAAAATATAAGTACTGTGAGGTAAATCTTAGAATCTTTTGCATATATCATATTCCAGCAGAAAAATACATAATGGATTTTGGCACGTGGTCTGTGTAAATTACTTGAATATTGCACAGGAGTAATCTGTAGAAAATTATAATAAATAAGATAAAGGCTTGCATCTTTCTCCCTTTAAAATTGTACTTGGTTTGTGTATCTCTAATATTTGAGTATTTATACTGACTTGTCCTTCTCCTTTATGTAGCTGTGTTAGATAATGTAATTCTTTGGAATATCTTTTTTATGATTATTTCTCTTCATGGAATAAATGTCCCTATTATTAATGCATAAGGTTAATAAAGATAATTCACTAAAAAAATCTCCATAGAGACCTCAGAATAGAGCAGATATCCCTCAGACTATGAAATCAACAACAAATGCTAGGAGAATGAAAAGATCCAAGTGTTAATTTTGCTGTTCATTTGTTCAGCCTCACAAGTGCTGAGGTTTCTGGTGTGAGCTGCCACACCCAGCACTAAGGACTCTTAGACCTACCTACTTTTCTGAGCATTAGAACTGGCATCCTAGGATCTTATATGTCAAGATTGATTGAGAAATAGACTCTGCCTCTTTGGAATAATCTGCAATTCTAGTATTAAGCTTCCCTTTTATTATTTTAAATTCTTTAGTTAAAAATGTTATATAGTGTAACTGACTGTTTTTTGTGCCAAGTTTTACAAATTGTAACACATTTACAAGTACATGTAACTCCCAGGCTACTAAAAATTTCAAATCTTATTTTAAGGGCAAATATTTTGCATTATCAAGTCACAAAACAGAGGAAAGAAACTTTCACACACAAATCCCCTAGTACTGGGCGAATCAGAGTCAGAAGGAAAAGATACAAGAACAATAAAGATACAAGAGCAAGCAGCACAAATCCCACCTGCTTTATGGCTTTGTAAATTTGCATGCAAGGCTGAAAATCAAAGTTCACTTGGACCCTACATTTACCTTTCAGAAACCTGATAAAAAGCCGTGCATTATATTGTGTATGTAAAACCACCGGGCAGCAGAAATGCTGTGTTTTTCAGGTGAATGGCTGCCACCATAAAATTTATTTACATAAATAAAGAAGGTCTGCTCAGTCTGTTGCTATTGGACACCAGAGATGAGTTAATCCCCATTTCTCCTGGGAAGAAAACAGATGACAATTTTAAGTCGAAGTCACTTTAATATTGTCACCAGAAGTTAAACTCTTGACAAACCAACAAACATTTGGCCTACTTTTGACGAATAGAAATAATGAAAACTGTTCATTCCTTTGCCAAGAGTCGGTAACAGATTGAGAAAACATAAGACAGAGGTCAAAGAATTTTAAATCAGAACTAATTTTATGAAGATTGCTGAGTATCCGAGCTCTAAGTCAGTAGGCATTGGGAGCAGAACATTCTGTTGAAGAGCGTCCGTGGGCTGTCTGAATAAGCTAAAATGCCTGGCGTTGTCGTTGCCGGCACACAATAGGTTTTGGACTTTGGCCAGAGGGAGATGAAGCTCTAATCCTAGCGATGCAGACAAACAAAGCCTCTGATTACTTGAACTCTTTCATAGAATTCCTACTGTTGCTCCAGTAGAAACTAGGTGAGGCTGGGAAGATGACTTGGTGGTTCAGAGTGCTGGCTGCTCTTGCAGAAGACTGGGGTTTAGTTCCGGCACCCACACCAGGTGGCTCATAACTGCCTATAACTCTACTGCCAAGAAATTCAACACTCTTTCTAGCCTCCAAAGGCACATGCACATACATAGTGCATGTGCTTACATACAGGCACACACGTACACACAGATAAAGGAACTAAGACTCTTAACTACACCTCAAGAAGGCCTGAAACATCCAAATTCTCAGCTCTAGAAACATTAGTCAAATAAACTTGTCTTCACCTGTCATGTCATTGGCTGGCAAAGGAACCTAGGCCAGGGACTTGATGTGTCTATTTCTTATTCTCATTAGACCGTCTGATAAATGACAAATGCCTAGAATTTTATGTACTGTTTGAAGTTTATATATCTCTCTGACAGGAGGAAGGGCTTGTCAAGTTTTTGATTTATAGCCTTGACATCAGTTCCCAACATCTTTTTTTTTTTTCAAATGTGAATAGTTCTAGATGCAACCTACCACGTTGCTCAGAACAGATGGTGAAGAGAATGAACTGTTTGTTAAATTAATGACATTGCTTCCTGCATGCTGGTGGAACTTCTCACTAGTACTAAAGATCTCTTCATTTGGTTGCTTTTTGCCTAATAACTTCCAGTAGGATTTATTTTAAATACTTTCCCAGAGGATCTGATTCAGAAAAATCTGAGGAATAATGTAGGAATCTGAATATTCAGGGCATGTGGGTGTTGGGAAGGAAATCCAGGGCCTTGTGCATCGAGTCTTTACTTTTAACCACGCACCCTAGGTGATTTTGATGTCCCAAGAAGGGAATCACACTTCCTAAACCATTGTTTCTACTGAAATAAAAGTCTCACTTCCACATCGCACTGGTTCTCTCCAGTTGTCAACCCGACACAGCCTAGAGTCACCTCAAAGGAGAAGTTCAGCTGAGGAGCTGTCTACATCAGAGAGGTCAGTGGGATTCTCTTGTTTGTTAAGTGGCAGAGGAGAGCATGGCCCAGTGAAGGTGGTACCATTCCTTGGGCAGGCTGTTCTGAGATGTATAAAAAAGGGAGCTTAGCATGAGCTAGAGAACAAGCCAGATAGCGAGAACTGTTCCCCAGTTGTTTCTGATAGCGAGCCCTGTTCCATCATAGTGTCTTCTTGTGCTGCCTGGATAAGTTCCTGCTCTGTCTTCAGTGACAGATTGTGATCTGCAAGTGTAAGCCAAAAAAAGCCCTCTTTCTCTGCTCAGCCGATTTTGGTCAGAGTGCTTTATCATAGCAACAGAGAGCAAACAAGAATACACATGTAAAACCTAGGAGTTCTCTACACTGTGCATAATGTATACACTATACATATGCATAATTTCAAAAGATTTATTAGGGCTTAGGGGTGTAACTCAGTGGCAGAGTGCTTGTCTAGCATCCTCAAGGTTCAGGGTTCCAACCTCAGCACTACCAATAAATAAATAAATAAATAAATAATAAAATTACATATACAAACCTATATAATTAGTCGTTTACCATATAGAGAAGATATTAAACAAGATACAAAGAATTTTATGATTTTTAAAATCAATTTTGGTATAGGTCTGCATACCAGATGACATTCAGAGAAAAATATGGAAATTTGGGGAGAGGTTCTGAGATTTGAAGTTCACTGCTCTTGAGATCTTGGAGAAGCCTCATAAATATCATTTACAGTAGGGCTCAGTAAGCAAAACCCAGCCGACTCACAGGTTGGCTTTATGTGACTAGAAAGCTGGTAAATAGATTTCTAAGTGGTATTTTTTAAACCAAAAGAATAATAATATTTTGCGGCATGTGAAAATTATGTGAAATTCAAATTTCATGACCTATAAATAAAGTTTCAAGGGCACGCAGCCACGCTGACTCATTTACATGTTGTCTGTGACTGTTTTTGTACAAGAATGGCACTACTGAGTAGTTGTGATACAATTTGCCAAGCAAAAATATTTCAATATTTATGTAACCAAATGTACCAATATTTCTTAATTTTGAGTCATGGTTAAAAAGGTTTTTATCTATTTCAGAGGAGGAGTGGAACTAATTGGGAGGGAGAAAAAAACAAGGGCAAGTAAGGAGGGGATGTGTAGAACAAAGTGTGGAATATGAATGTGTGAAAATATCATAAGGAAACCCACTATTATGTATACTGATTAAAAATAAGCTGTTAACAAAGTAAAAAATTTTCCTCAGTAAAAAATAGAAGATTTAAAATCCTGATTTCTGGGGCTAGAAAAATGGCTCAGAGGGTAAGAGCACTGACTGCTTTTCCAGAGAACCCAGGTTCTATTCCCACACGGAGGTTCATAAGCATCTGTGACTTCAGTTCCAGGGGATCTGACGTCCTCTCTGGCATTCACGGGCACCAGGTACACACGTGGTGCACAGACATACATACAGGCAAAACACTGATTCGCATAAAACAAATAAACATACCCTAGTTTCTTCAGAGCTTGTTTTTGTTGTTGTTTTCTTTGAGATGAAGTCTTACTCTGTAGTCCAAGCTTGTTTTCCTGAAACAAGCTACGTAGCTCAGGCTGGCCTCAAACTTATGGTGATCTTACTGCTTTACTTTCTCAAATGCTGCAATTATAAGCATGAGTCACCATGCCCAGCTTTCTTCGGTTTTATATGAGTTCATTTAATACATAAACAGCTTTGGGTAAATCTAAAAACTGAACTAGTTTTTATAAACATAGGTTTGTTTCATTATTATTTTGAGGCTATCCTATATAAATTATAGGATAAGGCAAACCAATAACTATGTCAATATTATTAAGAGCCCAAATTTTCAGAGTTAAAAAAAAATTCCAAAGCTGGCACCATGATACATACCTATAATCCTAATATCCATAAGGTTGAGGCCAGAGTATTCTTATTAGGCAAATGCTCTGCCTTGAGCTAATAATCATCAGCCCCTAAATGATTTTTAATATACTATTTTTATTAATTCTTCAAGAATTGCATACATGTATAAAATGTATTTTAATTTACCCCAATGCCTTCCCCTAACTCCTCCCAGCTCCACTCCCACCTCACCCCACCCAATTTCATGTTCCACATATATAGAAAATACATTGAGTGCAGTTGGTGATGCCCATATACTCACAAGTGTGGGACCATCCCATGGTTAATCTACCAGGGGCCATATCCTTAGAAAACTGTGTCCCCAAACCCAGAAACCATCAACCATCAATAGCTCCTCAACTAGGACCCTACATATTATTTTTATTATAAGAAAATACTTGATTTTAGGTCCAAATAGAATAGAACCCACACATAAAGTAAGTTGTTGATGGTGAAGCAGTAACATGAAAACCATTTCTACTAAAGTATTAAAGACAAGAATGTGCACACAGCCACTGTTGTGCACCCTGAATTAGATGTAATAGTCATGCAACTGGATAAGAGAAAGATGTTAGAGGCATAAAAATTAAGAATAAAAAGAAAGACTATTGTTTAAAAACAGCATAGTTGTTTCCCTCGGAAATCCAATTTAGCAATTCAATTTTACTATAAGAAAACTCAGTAAGGCAACAGAGAACAAAAATATATAGAAATTAATAGTTTTCATTTCTTCAGATTACTTCCAGACCCCCCAAAATGACATCAGTTTACTTCCAGACCCTCCAAAAATGTCATCAGATTACTTCCAGACCCCCAAAAAAATGTAGCAAAAGAAGAAGCTTACTTATAATAACAACAAAAATTTATAAGATAACCTGCAACAAATTGAAGAAGGAATATGGATATGTATACACATGAAAACTTTAAGGCAACAGTGATAGATACAGAAGAAGATAAATAACTGTTAAATAGCAATTGCAGAAATGCTTGTCCTTGTTAAAGATGTTCATTGGCTGGGTGTGGGGATGTTTCAGTAAGTCTTATTGGGATTACTAAGTAGTCATTTGTAAAAGAATGAAGTTGTATCTACATCTTACATATTATACTAGCATAAATTACAAATTTATTTTATATTTGTATATATTTAAAATAAAAATTAGTATCATAATTGGGTGTGGTGGTGTATGTCTTTAATTCCAGGACTTAGGAGGCAAAGGCAGCCTGGTCTACATGGCAGGTTCCAGGCTAATCAGGGTTGCATAGTGAGACTCTGTCTCAAAACAACAACAAAAAAAAACCCCAAAAAAACAAAACAAACAAACAAAAACCCACAGGAGCAGAAGAATATGTGGGCAAATTCTTGTAATATTTTAATAAGTGACTGACTCAAAATGGGGTGCTATAAAAGTTAAATCTAGCTGCATAACAAAAGATAAATGAAAAAAAAAAGGTGCTGGGCGTGGTGGCGCACGCCTTTAATCCCAGCACTCAGGAGGCAGAGCCAGGCGGATCTCTGTGAGTTCGAGGCCAGCCTGGGCTACCAAGTGAGTTCCAGGAAAAGGCGCAAAGCTACACAGAGAAACCCTGTCTCTGGAAAAAAAAAAAAAAAAAAAAAGATAAATGTTGTTGTTTTGTTTTTTTTGAGACAAGATTTCTCTGTGTAGCCCTGGCTGTCTTGGAACTCGCTCTGTAGGCTGGCCTTGAACTCTCAGAGATCCACCCACCCTGTGCTCCACAGGCTGGGATTAAAGGCGTGCGCACGCCGCCGCGCCGCCACCGCCACCACCACCACCACCATCACCTAGCTTTACTGCACAATTTTATATTCATCATTTTGTTTTTTTGTGTATTTTGTTTTGTTTTTTTTTTCAGACAGTGTCTCAGTATGTAGCTCTGGCCCTCCTGGAACTGGCTCTGTAGACCAGGCTGGCCACAAACTCAGAGATCCACCTGTCCCTGACCTTCTGAGTGCTAAAATTAAAGGCGAGTGCTACCATGCCTGGCTTATTGCACACCTTTTTAAAATACATATTTTGATTTTTGAATTAGGTTACTCTCCAGGGCAGAGACTAATACAGACATAAATATATACTTGAAGTCCTAATGTGACAATCAGATCCAAGTAACTAGCTAGGTGTGCTGGTGCAGGTCTATAATCCCAGCACTTGGTAGGCTGAGGAAGGAGCATTCCAATGAGTTTGAGGCCAACCTGGACTACATATTGAATTTAAGCCCAGTTTGAACTTCAAAGCAAAACGCTGTATCTCAAAAAACAAAACACAACAAATAAACTTATTTTAATTCTTCAGTCCTTGCAGTGCTTTGAAAATAAACTTTTTTCTTTTCTTTCTTTCTTTTTTTTGTTTTGTTTTTTGAGACAGAGTTTCTCTGTGTAGCTTTGCGCCTTTTTTGGAACTCACTTGGTAGCCTAGGCTGGCCTCGAACTCACAGAGATCTACCTGGCTCTGCCTCCTGAGTGCTGGGATTAAAGGTGTGCACCACCACCGCCTGGCGAAAATAAACTTTTTAATTCATTAGTTCCTGCAGCGCTTTGAAAAAGTGAAGCTCGTCGTAGGAACTCACTAGTACAGAGCCTTACTATATGTAACCTTGAATTTGCTTGGAGTGCATAGCTCAGCAGCAGAAACAAGAGAGACCCTGCCTCAAAAAGCTGGAGGACGAGAACTGACTCCCACAAGTAGTCCTTTGACCTACAACATGTGCCATGGGTATGTGCACCACCCACATACTAACTGCATAAAAGAAAAATGTATGTTACAGGAAGTAATTTTTCTACTCAGAGTTATTAAAAAGAAACTAAATTTACCTCAGCTCCCAAATGCTAGGATTACTGGTGTGAGCCCCCACCCTATCCCCCCCCAGCCAACAAATGCTTCTTGATTAACTATCAAATCATTTCTTTCAAGTCCTATTTGCATTCACATCATTGTTCTATTAGCTTTTCAATGCAAAGAGACGGATCACCAACGGAACAAACAACAAACTGTACCTGTTGCTGATTGTACCGGGAACGTGTACCTTCAGTTCTTCAGTGACATCTTTCATCACCCTCTGGTAACCCGACATTCCTGGGTCTTTGATATAGTGAGTATTATTTCTCATTAAATATTCCCCCAGATAATTAATTGGATCAAACTTGGTTGGGATATCAGCTCGGCTCAAGAGTTTCTTCTTTTCTACCTGCATTAACATGTGTTCTACTCCCGGAATCAAGGTGGGGAGAAGCTTGTCCAGCAGGTATGCCCGGGGACTTAGAGTCATGCTTTCGATATTAAACCACTCCTTGGCCAGGTCATCCCTGGGGAGATTTTTTGCAGTCTTCTTTTCTTGTTCCTTCTTCAGGCTATCCTTCTCTAACACATTCTGCTGCATGATCTGGGCTCTTGCTTCTACTATCTCATGGAAATTTTTCTTCCATGGTTGCTGTGTTTTTAACTTCAGTTCGTATTCATCTAAACCAAGAATCACTTGTGCAGGTTTTTGAAACACAACGTTCCTGAAAGTTGCATGGGAGTCTTCATCTGAGAAGAAAAAAAAGGTATATGTAAGAAATACTAGAAATAGGGGGCTGGAGAGATGGTTCAGTGGTTAGGAGTTGATACTGCTCTTGCAGAGGACCCTGGTGGGTTCCCAGCATCAACACCATGCAGCTCCCAGGGACCTGTACCTACTGCTCCAGAGAGTCTAATGCCTTAGGCATCTGTGGGCTCCTGCACTCATGTGCACATACCCACACACAGATACACATATATGTAATTTTTTAATTAAGAAACACTATAAATAGAGTTTAATTGATGACTTTAGAATATATTTAACAACAACAAAAGCCTCAAAATTGTTTTATATCCGTTTACATGGTTTACTGGAGCACGATCAAAACAAAAATCCTGAGAACAATCATTTGAACCATAAAAACATTGCTTTTATATTGTGGAATATTAGTTTAAGATGTGTTGCGTCCATTTATGCTGTGGAATATTGTTTAATGATGCAAAGATGTGTTGCATTCTTTTAGGGTGCATTTGTTTAACTCTGTAAAGCTGTGTTACTTTGCCTGCCTAAAACACCTGATGGTCTAATGAAGAGCTGAATGGCCAATAGGAAGGCAGGAGAGGGATAGGCGGGGCTGTTGGCTGGAGTGAATAAATAGGAGAAGAAATCCAGGGAAGAGGGCAAGGAGCAAGAAGAGGAGAAGGAAGGAGAAAGAGAGGAAGAATGAGAAGAATGAGAGAAGGAGGAGGGAACATGCCTGGAGCAAGAAGCAAGGCAGACACCAGCCAGCCAGACATTAGAGAAGCAGTGATATACAGAAGTAAGAAAGTTAATAAGCCTAGAGGCAAAAGGTAGACAAATAAAAACAGATTAAGTTAAAAGAGCTAGCCAGAAAAGAGTTAAGCTAAGGCCAAGCATTCAAATCTAAAAATAAGTCTCTGTGTCATGCTTTGGAAGCTGGTTGGTGGCCCAAAAGAAGAACTCTGGTACACTATTGACATAATCAGAAGCCACTGAGCAACTCGGTGCCTTTATTAAATAATTGACTTGCTGTGACTCTGTGCACTAGCTGTCTCTGAGACAAGGTTGACCTCCAACTCCAACTCCCACCCCTTTCTCCCACCCTCCCTGTGTCCCTCATTGCCTCCTCCCTTCCCCATCTTCCTTCTTTCCGTCCTTCAGATGAGTGTACTAGAGACTGAGAAGCAGGAGGTAAAGGAGAGAGAAAAACAAAAGATACAGGAGGGAGATTAGATCATGGTCTGAGGATCTGGGGAGATGGATTGAGCAAAGATGACTCAGAGAAGAAAAGAAATGTTGCTAAAATGAAGGAATGATGGGTCATGAACTTGATGTAAAAGATAAAAAAAATATATATAAAATATATTCATGTGAGTGTGGAGCAGAATACACACATATAACTAAGCAATTTT
This sequence comes from Peromyscus leucopus, assembly GCF_004664715.2. Taxonomy (NCBI): domain Eukaryota; kingdom Metazoa; phylum Chordata; class Mammalia; order Rodentia; family Cricetidae; genus Peromyscus; species Peromyscus leucopus. Next base: position 60,468,573 of record NC_051086.1, read on the forward strand.
GAAAGTGTAACTGAGAATGAAAGCAACCCATCTTTTCATGACATCAGCACAGAGACTCATGAGGCTTTGATTCTGGTAGAACTGGCTTGGCCCTGGGTTTCCAGGACATGTCTAGCTCACACTCTGAACAGTGAGCTACTAGATACTTTCTTCTGTTCCAGTGATTGCTGGGGTGAGTGGAATGGGAATTTTAAGGTTTTTTTTTTTTTCTGACATAGCTATGGAGATGAATTACTTTGGCGTCTTCTTAGATATTATCCACTGAAAAAGAGCACAGGTGCCCACATCAGCATCATGGCTTCGTGTTGCTATGCTACTTCATCTTGCTTCTGTTATTTTGTGGATGTAGGAGAAAATAGAAACATCTGAAAATTTGTCTATACTAATTTCTAATATGATGGAAAAGTAGCTATCGAGACATGTTTTAATTAGCAATAACTCCCAACAGATACTACAAATGCAATGAAATGACAAGACACAGAGCCTCCGTGACTTCCTAGTAGTGGCTATTTAGAAACCTGTGTTTATTTGGAAATATTCAGACTTGCAAAGATGATATATAGACATATATCTCATTTTAGCTTAAGAAAAATTACCTACATCGTAATATTTATCATTTATTTCTACTTTGAGAGAAATACTATTCTAAATTTTATGTTCATCATCTCCATGTATTTTGATATATTTTATTATGTCTAGCTGATATAATATTGTTCTCACTTTTAATTTTATATAATTATTTAATGTCATGTATATTCTATGGCCTTTTTATGCTTGATGTTATAATTAGAAAATTTATCTACATTGATGAGTATAGCTACTTCATTTGATTTTCACTGTGGGATAATATTTTACTGTATGACTATATCACAATGTATTTATCCATTCTCATTTTGTTAGCTATTGGGATATTTTTAGCTTTTTTCTTATAATAAATAATCCTACTACAAAAATTATTGCATGTATCTTTTTCTATATGTGTTTCTTTAAGGGATATTACCAAGATTTTTTTTTTTAACTTTTATTTATTTTGTGAGTGTGTGTGGAGGGTGGCATAGTCGTGGTATGCTCATGGAGGTCAGAGAATAACGTTTGGTTCTTCCTTTCCACCACGTGGATTCTGGAGATGTAATTCAGGTGGTCAGCCTTAATGGCAGGTGCCTTTATCTATTGCGCCTTCTCGCCAGCCCCTGTTACTGATATTGTTCTTCAGGGTGCTCAGTGTGTATGCTTGTGTCCCTGCAAAATCTGTGTATCAGAGCCTAAGATCCAACATGACAGTATTAAAAGGTGGGGACTTTGGGGAAGACTCTGCCCTCAGGGAAGAATTAATACCCTACAGAAGGGCTAGAGTGGGACTGAAGAGCCCCCTCACTGGTTAAGAGCATTTATTATTCTTGCAAATGACCCAGGTTCAGTTCCCAGCATCCACAATGGAGAGGTCACAACTGCCTGTAATTCCAGTTCCAGGGTACCTAATGTCCTTTTCTAGTCTCCCCAGGTACCTGCACATGCGTGGGACATACAGACTCACACAGCCACAAACATACAAAATAAAAATGAAAAAATATTAGATGGGCTAAGAACTAGCTGGGCCCTTGTTGTCTGCTGTGTCGCTTGAAGATACAGTGTGCTCATCTCCTGCAGAGGACACTGCATTCCAGGTGCTGTGCTGGAACCAAAGACTAAACCCTCAAATAGACATCAAATCTGTTTGTGCCTTGCTTGACCTTAGACTTTCCAGCCTCCATAATTGTTAATAGCAAATTTATCCTGTTTTTAAGTTGAACTCATGCTGTTTAAAGTTACCCTAGCCTATATTTATTTTTTTATAGTAATAAGAAGTATCAAAACACAGGGTCACAAGTACAAGCATTTCACTTGCAAGAAATATTATTCAATTACTTCCAGAGTGGTTGGTATCAATTCATAGAAACCCTTGAAAGCTCATCTTTGGAGCACCTTGGGTCCAATGGTGGATGGGATTTGTGAGCCTTCCTTTGGGTTCTTATTTCCTCCCTGGTTAAACCACTTATTCCAGTCATCATCTACAAGAGTAAGCATTCTTGTTGTAGGGGCTGGAGAGATGACTCAGTGGTTAAGAGCATGTACTGCTCTTGCAGAGGATCCCAGTTCAGCTCCCAGCATCCACATTGTGTGGCTCATAACCACCTATAACTCCTGTTCTAGGAGACCTAATACCCCTGGCCTCCTCAGGTACCTTCACTCACATGCACATGCCCACACACAGACATGAATACACATGAATAAATAATAAAAATAAAAAACCTTTAGAAAAAATCCCCGCTGTGGGAGAGTGGCTTTTTGAGTTGTAATGCTCAGGTTCCTAAAAGGGAGCTTCAGGATCCACAGGACTTGAAGCTTCTTTGCGGCCAGAGCAGCTATGCTTCAATTTATTTCACATAATTGGAGAGCATTATAAGATTTCATTGGAAAAAGGCTTTGCTGCTTTAAAAAAAAAAACTGCAAAAAATCAATACTTGGAAGAATAAATTTTATCCTTTTTCCCAAGGAAAAAAAAATCAAATAGCCTGTAAGAAAACCCTTTGAAAGCCCATCTATCGAATGTCCTGGGTCTAATGGTGGACAGTATTTATGAACCTTCTTCAGGTTTTTATTTCTTCTGTGGCCAAATCACTTATTCCAGTCCGAGGACGTCAAGGAGGGGTAGCATACAGCTCCATCATATGTCAGCTGGATTTGCAAATAAAGTGGTCAGTTGATAGGGGAGAAGATAGGGTATGTCTGCACTGTGTTTTGTCACTCTGATGGTCAGAGTTGATTGCCAACTTGACAAAATCTGGAACTACTTCGACCTCTGGGCATGCCTGTGTGTGTGGGGGTTATCTTGATTGCATAATGAGGTGGGAAGGCCTGGCCACTGTGGGTGGGTCACTCCTAGGCTGGGATCCAAGGCTATATAAGAGTGGAAAGGCCAGTTGAGCCCTGGAATTCATGCATTAATTTCATTGCTCTCTGCTCTTCCCTGTGGATGTGATATGACCGGCTGCTTGGAGGTCCTGCACCTTGACGTTTCTGCAGACTGTGACTTGAAATAGTGAGTCACTGAACTCTCTCCCCCTCGAGTGTCCTGTGTCGGGGTATTCTTAACACAGCCACAGAAAACAAAAATAAAATAGTCATAATACTGATAGTATATAATCCTTTTATTTTTACCTTTAAAAAAAAGTATGAAAGAGCAATTCTTTCAGTTCTGCAGGCTTGAAAGTACTTGCTTTCCCCTTAATCTGTCTAGCACAAGCCAAAGAATGTATGCCCTTGCTTGATTTAAGGGTAGTGCTAAAGAAAGAAAGCTACTTAGTACCCACCGTTCTATAATGGCTCGTTAATAAACCCACAAGTAAACTAGGGTGTCCTCTCTATTCATTGCAGCCCGCTAGTGCTCCCCTAGCACGGCAGGCCATTCTAGGTTGCTAAGCAATAATCCTAGGGCTTGAATTGCCCCCGCTGATGCACAGAATGGAGGAGATGTGTGCTTGGTTAGGACTCGAGTTAAACATCTCCTTTTGGAGCCATAAAAATCAAGGAAAGGAAAGGAGGCACAGCAACGGGAGGGTCAATGAATCAGGGTTCTATCTGAAGCTGTCCTTTCACCAGGTGACTCTGGAACTGAGTATCACAAGCTGTGGAAGTGCCCCAAGGCCAAGTTAGTTCAGAGGCTTAGCAGAATGTAGTTTTGAAGCGCTAGAGTTGTTTTTTCAGGATCCATTGGGAACCTTTCAGGCTCTTTCCTCAATGTGCAAACTTCATCTTTCTAGCCACTAGTCAACTTTTCTAAAAGTCATTTTGTATTTTTATTGTTTTTTTTAAATGAAGTATATTGTTATCTTGTATCATGTTAATATACTACACTTACATCATTTTTTAAAATTTGCAAAAGTAATCCATGTGTATTAACTTGTTTAAAGTAAAAAAAAAAAAATACATTGCTAGGTGTGATAGCACATATATTTAATCCAGCACTCCACTTGGGGGGCACCAGCAGGCAGATTTCTCAGTGTTCCAGGCCAGCCTGGTCTATATAGTAAGTTGCAGACTACCCAGAGCTATATAGTGAGATTTTGTCTCAAAAACAAACAAATATATGAAAACTGAACTACATTGCTTAATTCAATATCACGATTCTACCAGGGTCCTGCCCAGTAGAAGGAAATAGCAGGGAAGGAAGGGAGAACTAACAGAAAGAGGGAAGTGGAGGGAGGGGGGATGATCAAGAGAGATACAGGAAAGGAAATGGCTGCAGAAAATGCAAAACTAGAAGAAAAAAGAGGAAATGGAGAGAACAGCTACCAAAATGATGGCATGAAGGTCACGTTGTTAGGTGAGTTTATCAGCATTAAGTTCTGCTCATATATTATTGAGGCATGAACACTTTCAACTCAATAGGAAGGCATGTGGAGGAATTCCGTGTTCATAGTTTGAAAGGTCTAGACTTTCAGCACGACACTTGTCATTTCCTGCACTTAGTACATGGTCCATTGCTAGGCAGACTTCGTAGAGGATCTAGATAAGTATATAACAGGCATAACAGGAATTAAATAATCTCCACTATCGCAAGCCTCGGCAGACTCTCTTGCTAACTTAACACCCCTGGGGCTGGCTGCTGGCTAAGCTGCAGAAACTGGCCTGGAAGTTGTTCAACAAGCTGTACGCTGTTTTTCAAACACAGGTCCTGTCTGCAGCTCAGCTGCCTTGACTTTATCATCAGCATTTCTCTACATACCGTAACTGCTTAAAACAGAGGGGGAGCACCAGCCCACACCACTGGAACTGAACTTCAGTTGATACAGGAACTCGGCATTTCCTGCAGTGTCGTTAGTCTTTGAGCTTGCGTAATACGAACAGAGCTGGGCAAACTCTAGGTTTTGTTTGTTTGTTTAAGGATTTCTAAAAATGCAAACCAACCTCATAGCTCCAAAAAGAAAATGGCTGGTATAAAAGAATTGATGTGGCACATTCAACCACAGGATTTTCTATGCAAAGACAAGAGTTTAAGTGCATTTTGGAAGCTGCTTGGCAAGATTTTGACAAGTATATAACAAGGATTGTGACACTTCTTTTGACATGATGAAATTGCAATAACAGCTCCTCTTCACACTTATTATATATATATAAAATGCTGTGTTATATAAACATATTTATGTTAAGAGTGATTCTGGCTGGGTGGTGGTGGTGCACGCCTTTAATCCCAGCACTCAGGAGGCAGAGCCAGGTGGATCTCTGTGAGTTCGAGGCCAGCCTGGGCTACCAAGTGAGTCCCAGGAAAGGCGCAAAGCTACACAGAGAAACCCTGTCTCGAAAAACAAAAACAAAAAAAAAAAAAAAAAAAAGTGATTCTGAATATAAGGTTTAATATGATTGATTTTCAAATAAAGAGCACCATAACCCATTTGATATCATACAGGGCAACCATGATGTTTTCAGAACAACAAATGGAACACACTTCCCTGTATTACACATAAAAAAGAAATTGGAAGTACCAGAACAGGAAAGTCCACAAACAGTCCATTTATATTTTTTTTGGTGGGGGGTGGGAGGCAATAAATTCCTTGGCAGAATACATATATGAAGTCATGCAGGTACAAACTGACCATAGACTAAACACCTCATTGAATTTGTAATCAAGTTCCTTGATCACATTCCTGGCTGGCATGCTTTAAGTGAAAAGTTAATTTATAAAGCAGACTCAAGTGATTAAAAGACATACAAAGTGTTCTGGGGTATTGCTGGTAGAAGCAATGAGGAGGAAGTCAAAATCAGGCAATGAAGGAATGTGGTCCGGTGAAGGAGGACAGGTAAAGAGATTTTAAAAGTTAGTTTAAAAAAATAAAAAAGGCGGGGCAGCGGCGGGGACTGGTGAGCTGGCTCAGTGAGTGAAGGCGTGCCCAGCCCGAGTTCTGTCGCTGGAGCCCACGTGGTGAGAGGAAAGAACCAACTTTCGCAGGCTGTCCTCTGACCTTCCCACATGTGCCATCCACACTCATCAAACAAGCAAACAAACAAACAAACAAACAGCTGGGAACTGTAAAAATACCACCAAGAGAAGCAGGGGTCTAAGAGCCATTGACTCCAAGGAAGCCGTGCTCTGCAGACCCAACAGGGCTGATGCACATATGAACCCACAGAGACTGTGGCAGCACGCACAGCTCCTGCACAGGTTCCAGCCAAACGGGGCCACAACACAGAGAGCGCCAAGTGGACACGGGGTCCCACCCCAGCCAAGAAGCTATCTGCAACTGATACCCACGGGCAAAGGGGAAGCTCGTTTTTACAGTTTCCAACTTCTTATTTATGCGTTTACTTCTTTCACATGTGTGGACGGTACACGTGGGGAGGTAAGGGGATAACTACTAGTGTCACTGCGAAAATCAACCACACTCCAGGGAAAGCCCCATGCCCAGGAGTAGCTGGTCAACACAACATGAACTTGATGGTATCTTGGTGGACTGTTGTTTGGCATTTTTGTTTTATTGTTTTTTTTTTGTTTATTTTAATTTTTATTTTTGTGGAGGTTTTTTTTTTTTGTGTGTGTGTCTCTTGTTTTTTGTTTCTTGTTTTCTTTGAAAGAGAGAGAGAAAGAACATAAAGTTGGGTGGGTGAGAAGGATCTGTGGAAGGGAAAGCAAGATCAAAATATACTACATAAAAATTATGTCAACTAAAAATTTAATTAAAAAAAGAAGAAGGGGGAGAATACTGAGAATTAAAGGACTAAATGAGGATGTGGTCACAGGAATAGGGAAGAAGAGGGATCAATAGGGAATTAACCAAAACTAAGGATTTGTGGAAAAGCCTTATGAAAACCTGCTAGTTAGTAAGCTAATTTTGAAATATAACTGGTGTGGAATATCCCTTTACACTATGTGAAGATGTGTCACTCTGATTGGTTTAATAAAGAGCAGAATGGCCAATAGCTAGGCAGGAAGAGGTTAGGTGGGACTTCTGGGGACAGAAGGATTCAGGGGAGAAGAAAGGTGGAGTCACTAGCCAGACACAGAAGAAGCAGGACATGTAGGAGAAGAGGCAAAATCATGAGCCACATGGCAGCATGTAGATTAAAAATTATGGGTTAATTTAAGTTATAAGAGCTAGTGGGACAAGCCTAAGCTAAGGCCAAGCTTTCATAATTCATAGGTCTCCATGTCGGTTTTTTGTGAGCTGTCAGCCCAAAAGAAAAATCTGTCTACATATGGCATTCAATGCGGGGGCTCATATATCCAAACATATGGTCTGAGAAAGCTAAGAAAGTTCCGCACAAGGAGCTGGATGTGACTTTCTAGTCCTGAAGTCTCTCAGGCTGGCCAGGGCTTGGCATACAGAGGTATGGCTGCTGGCCACTGCCTGCAGGCTAGAGCCAGCCACCAGCACCTTGTGCTAAGTTAAGCCATATGACAGCTGACATAACAACTTAGGATTTGTCTCATGCTATCAGAGAACGCTGCAGGTGCTCAGCAAAGACAGGTTCAGATGGGAAAAAAAAAACTAAAAACAGGTTAGAATGTGTTTAAAAATATGTGTGGGCTTAAAAACTAAAAGAAAATGGGTATAGACAATCATAACAAGTTTATAAATAGTAAAACAAAGGTTTAAAAGACAGAATAAAATGATATAAAAAGGATAGACCACATAAAGATGGAAAATACACAGAAAGTCTGGATCCTTTATGGTGTCTCGTTGACTTTGAATTTTTTTATTTCTGATGAGTAAATGACAGCTGCTGAGAGACATGGGATTGTAAAAGGGACTGCTGAGTTAAACTAGCCTAGATACTTTAGAAATATCTTAACTTTAAAATGGAAGTCAGAAAATGTATTGCTTTGGGGAAGAGGTTATGCTTTTGTTTCCACAGATAATGAAAGGCTGTAGATTCCTTCAAGGTTGACAGAGATCAAGTTTGATTGGGGAGACCCCCTGAAAATCCTGGCTACAGGCATAAAGAAATAAACCTAGAAAAACTACAAGATAGGTGACATATATTTCACCTACTGAAACATAAAGCAAAAAATCATCTTTGGCTGGTTTGTGTACAATGCACAGTCAATACTTATGTTAATGAAGATATGTATGTTACCTTTGAAGGTTTGTGTGTTTTCAGAGCAAGGGGACCAGACACCAATGAAAATGGGTGGCCCGGGTGATCTAGGCTCTTAAAGTGCCTCTGTTGCAGTTTCCTCAGAGTTCTACATCCAGAACAGCTTCAAGGCTGCTGGCTGAGATGACCCAGCCTCACAGATTATTCTAGCCAGGACTACAAATAAGCCTTCTACTTTCCCATTGCACAGAGACTGGACAACAAATGTTTTGGCTAGTTTTCCCAGGATTTGACCATTATTCCAATTTTCCCAGGATCTCCTAAAGATGCTGTTGCCCCCAAACAACAGTAAGTGGTTTAGAGAACACTATGCTCACATTCCCACAGGTGGGTGGGTTGGTTTTGGTCATTTGGTGGGTTATGGATGTTTGTCATCATTTAGGGGTGTTGGTTACAATTTTTTATTGGTAATGGTCAGGAAAAATGCTGAAAAGGGAGATTAGATTCAGGGATGTCTTTCTGAAAGGAAAAAGGGGGTTATAGTATAGAAATGATGGGATAAAAGGATGGATTATTGAGTCTACTTTTGAACAACCACTAACATCAAATATTTTACATTGGTATGGAGTTTTATATATTGATACAAATTTAAGGTTATTTTTGTTATGCTATATATATTTCTGTTCTTTTTTTTTTACAGTTCATGGACTGTGATTCAGTTTATAAAGTTGTTCATGCATTAGTCAAACCAGTTTTAGAATATATATTTCTATTCTTGTTTAAGGTATTGTACCTATGCAGCTCGTTTTAAAATGTAATATAAAGTTTTAGTCCTTGAAAGCTATTTAGGTTAATAGGATTATAAAGAAACACAGGTTAGTAGTTAGTCATTTGTAATAACCAAACTTGTAGTCAGGTTAGGTATGTTTTCAAGATTAAACAGAGATATGTTTTAGATAAGTGATCTTCAAACACTTCAGAGACCTACAGAATATGGTATTTAAGATGTTTTAATAACCTAAGGCTTTTCATGATAGTGAGACATGTCTGCTCCTGGCTGCACCAATTTACTTCAAAAAAGAATGATGGGCATCAAAGAACTTCCGTATGGAGTTTGCTTTTATTGTGGCCAAGTTAGCCACTGAGCAAGAAACTGCCCTTGCCTTGACTGCCGATAGTATGCTGTCCAAACTGGATAAGCAGGACACAAAAGAGAGCAACTGTCGAATTTTACCAAGACAAAGTAGAACAGTCCTTCAAAATTCCTGCTTCACAGAAAACTCTGTCAGATAATCTAGGCCTGTAACCCAAAGATGGATGCCACAACATTGCAGAGGAAACTTGGGCGACTATCCAAGTACCCAGCTGCTTCTGTCATTTTTATAGTTTTTGGAAGATGTTTGCTCTGCATTTACTGTTTACTCAGGTAATATATCCTTCTTGGGTGTCTGATGGAGTTAAAGATGAGATAGTTATAATTTTATAGTTTTCCTTGTTACCAAATTCAAAAAAGAAACTCACAAAAGAGGTATAAAATGTATATAAGATTGAGAGACATGAAAGCTTAAATTGTTTATCTAAGAAAATGTTTTGAGGTCTAAAAAGATAGTTTTAAGATGGTAATACAAGTTATGATAGAAAATGGTTTAGATACAAAACTTTAAATTCAACAAGATAAGATAGATTATTGAGTATTTTCTCCAAATATGCCAATACAAATGGACTGGACATTGTTAATGTAATTTTTACCTGATAATTGTTCTTATTGTTTTATTTTATTATGTTAGAGCTAAAAACCTTTCCTTTTTATTTAGACAAAAAAGTGAAATGTTAGGGAATATTCCTTTAAACTGTGTGAAGATGTGTCATTGTGATTGGTTTAATAAAGAGCTGAATAACCAATAGTTAGGCAGGAAAAGGTTAGGCAGGACTTCTCGAGACAGAGAGGTCTCAGGGAAGAAGAAAGGCGGAGTTGCCAGCCGGATGCAGAGGAAGCAGGAGATGTAGGAGGAGAGATAATAGCCATGAACTACATGGCAGTACATAGATGAAAATAAATGGGTTAATTTAAGTTATAAGGTAGTGATACAAGCCTAAGCTAAGGCCACACTTTCATAATTAATAATAAGTCTCCATGTTGTTTTTTGTGAGCTCTTAGCCCCAAAGAAAAATTTGTCTACATAGAACTTTAGAAGAGTTTGGTTTGAATGAAAGTGTCCTGCATGGGTAGACAATGTCACTCCCAGGATACAAGTGTTATTAAATAAAAAATCACATTACAAGATATAAAAAAAGTCTGGGATTGGAGAGAATGCTCAGTGGTTACTAAAGCTTGCTGCTCCTCCAGAGGACCAGAATTCAGTTCCCATCACCCATATCGGGAGGCTCACAACCACCTGTACCTCCAGGCCCAGGGGATCAATAACTTTGTGGTACCTGCTTGCATGTGAACATAAACACAGAGACATAAATAAAAATGAATATAAAATAAAAGAAAGACAAACTAAAGATTGGAGAGATTTAATTCTTAATGTGAATGTGTGATACTGTATGTTAATAAGAATAAATAATAATTTCTCTTAATTCATCTAAAGGAAAAATTATTCAGAAAAGTATTTAAAGTTATAACTGACATCTACACAATTTTATACTTAAACTTGCTTTTCTAATTATTATTTCAATTCAGCCTGGAGCAGCCAAACACACAGTAAACATCCAATACTTGGAAACAGAATTGAGGGAATTTATAGTGAAATTTCTAAATTTTAACTATTGTAAAATATTTCTGTTGGTACAGAATTTCACTAAGTATATGGAATTAGAAACAGCTGTAGTGAATGAGATAAATGTCTTGTATACTTTGTTGCCTTTTGATCTTGTGATCTTTCAATCTAAATAATCATGTGAAATTGTGGTAAAGAATGGGGCTGGGGTGGCTTTGGCCACACAGAATAAATGTATGGTCAAGCATAAACAGGATCAAAAACAATAAGCAAACCAGTCACAGGATTTCTCATTTTATTTTTATGCTAAATAGGTTGTCTGCTAGAAATCTCTTTAGCTCTCTTAGTTAAAAATTTCTCCTTAATTAATTAGCACAGAATGAATAGTCACGAGGTTGCCTCAAAGGTATTTGTAGAGGGTGAGGAAATCCATCTTTACATATTGCCTAAATTACATCTAGAAGATCCTCTCAGGATCAAATATTTTTTTTAAATACAAAATGAGTTCTTGTTACTTTGAGATTCTGTTGTGTCAGGAGAAAGGCCACTCCGTACCTTGGGATTTCTCCTCCTCCTCCTCTGTGTCTTCCATCGCCTGGCTGCTGGTCTCTGATGCAGGAACACTTTGTGTTTTCGTTGGTGTCTTTGAAAGGAGAAAAGAAACACAAGTTTCCAAATGAATTGCTTTTTCTTAAAGCTGTTTCAGCTTTCCATTAAAGGAGGGTTAATTACTAGTAGCATTACTAAACATTCCTACTTAACTTTTTCTAGGATTTAACATTGTATGTTAAAGATAAACTGCATGTCTGTTTCCTGCATTCACATTATCAAATGTATTGACTAAACATATCTTCTTACTGCCAATCGAATGATATGCTTGAGATACCATTCCAGTTGTACACTGATCCTTGAATTATACAATAATTTCTATGAACATAATTTGAGGCCATCTCATAGTTATATTTGACCTTTAAAAATGACACCTTACAAAAAGTGCTAGAATCATCTTCCATGTTTGTGGCTGGAAGAAGAACACTTTATCTGAGTTAAACCAAATTAAAGATTAGCTTTATAAATAATGATGGCATTGTAGTTTTTAACACTTTTGCTGGTGTATATAGTAATAAGATTTTTTAAAAATTCATATTAGTCAACTTAATGTGAATTCATGTAACTAACTTCAGTTGCCTCCTTTTAAGTAAGTGTTCTTTGTCATGTAACCTTGTATTTTTAAAAGCAAAGCTAGTGCCGGGCGGTGGTGGCGCACGCCTTTAATCCCAGCACTCAGGAGGCAGAGACAGGCAGATCTTTGTGAGTTTGAGGCCAGCCTGGGCTACCAAGTGAATTCCAGGAAAGGTGCAAAGCTACACAGAGAAACCATGTCTCGAAAAAAAAAAAAAAAAGAAAAGAAAAGAAAAAGAAAAGCAAAGCTAGCTAAGTAAGTAATGTGGAGATTACATTTTTAGCACACTAGTGAAGTCACCCTAAAAGCTGGTGGCTCCTGTACCGAGAGTAGCTGTTCGGACGTGAGAGAGCAGCAGCTGCTGATGGTAATTTATAACAAACAGCTCTTCACAGATAACTGACCTGCCTACAGGAGTTTCCTGTAACTGAAAAAACATCAGCTTAATAATCAACATGCATGTGCCCCTTCGCACTTGCTGTTTCACTTTGCGCATGCGAACTTTTCCTTCTCCATAAGGAAGTTAATGCAGCCAGCTCACTCTGTCACATTGCTATCTGATTATTGGGGGCAGCTCTACCTCCTCAGGCTCCTTTTCGTCCTTTGAGTCCTGCTGCTGGTCCTTGCCGCCTTTTCCATTGTCCTGAAATGGGAGCAGCATCAGTAAACGTTAGCAAGAAGGGTCTGGGACCCAGCTAATACCGTGCATTTTGACAAACCAAATGCTTTCTTTAAAAAAAAAAAAAGTCACATAATGAGTGAATTTAATCCCCAATAAAATGATAGAAAGCAGTTGTATTTGAAAATTCAAACAGTTATAAAGACATGTAAGCCAGGGACAGTGGCATAAGCCTATAATCCCAGCACTTGGGAGACTGAGACAGTAGGCTCACTCTGAGTTCTACGCCAGCCTGGGCTATACTGCAAGACTTTGTCTCAAACAAAACAAAACAACAACAAAACCCAGACGACATTATAATTAAGGAGTGTCAATCAACTAGAAGCAGGTTACTGTGATCCAACTGTTATTTTTGACACCCCCTTCCCCCAAACCCCACATTTCTATCAAAGCTTGCCGTAGATATTTAAATAAAAAGAAATAGTAATCGATGCAGTAAGATACTGCATCTTTGTTTTCTGAAGAATGTTGAATTTCAAATCCTCTCATACATGTTTAAAAACAAACATAAGCCAAGAACCTGATTAGGTTTGGACTGATCTTGAGACGTTGACTCACTCATTTGACCACCAAAAAATGCCACCAAAGGATACTGAGAAGTAATACCAATACAATATTAATAACCAAAAGAGAGAAAGAAAATGTTAACATGCAACACAAATACTCCGAAAGACCTAAATCTCCATCATCTCCAGCCCCCACCACACCCCAGCATTCTACTGAATGCTCATAAATTCTCAACTGCTGAACCTCCCAAGTTGCAGAGCTGTTATTACTGTTACTGACTGAAGCCAGGGCACTGTTTCACTAGAGCTCAAAGAGACAGAGACGCCATAGCACCCACCACCACTATCATTTCTAAGCCTGAAATAATAAGCAACTGACTTTTTAAACATTGTTACTTTCATTAACTTTTCTTTATTTTTTTTTTTTGAAACAAGATCTTACTATGTAGCACAGGCAGGCTTCTAACTCCTGATCCTCCTGCCTCAGCCTCCAAAGTGCTGGGATTAGAGGCATGCTGCATCATGCCCAACTTCTTCATCAATGTTTGAGATAGTAATTAAGGTAAAGCAAAGAACACCTTTGATGTCTAACTAATTAACATGAGAAAGCTGTATAAAAATATAATAAACTCCCTAAAAAGCTTTTTAAACTGTTGGCAAGGGGAGATGAAGAAGATGATTTATCTGGCTCATTTACTCATAGTGAGGAATTAAATGATTTCCACTTCACTAAAAATGACTGCAATCCCAGCAACAAATTATAAAATCATTGCTGTGCCAAATATCATGCCGTAGCTTGATTACATGTGGGTGAGGCACTGTGCAAAGGGTGAGTTATTGCTGGGTGTGGTGGTGGACAGGGTGACCTCTGCACTCTCTATACTCTAGAGGCTGAAACAGGAAGATCACCAGCGCAAGACCAGCAGGGGCTGCATTGTGAGATCTTGTCTCAAAAAGAAGAAATTGTGTGCATGCGGTCTCTGCCTCCAGGGAAGTTACAATCTAGGTACTCTATGATTTAGGATAGTATGTATATGAAACCCTGAAGTATTCATTTTCTTTTTATCAACATAACACAAATTCCAATGGAATGAACTAAAAGTACTGCCACTGGAGAGAATAGATAACAACATTAAAAAAAAAGCTGCCTCAAAGCCTTTTAAAATGATTTATAAATAATAGAAAGCAGAACTCTGTGTTAAGTCCCAGCTGTATATTGATTGCTTGTAGTTGTCCATTTCCTGAAACTGATAAGAAGGTTCTTTTATTTCTTGTTAAGATCTATTTTGTTTGGATGCACTCAGAAAAATCCAACTCATTGAGAACCTTCTGTTATACAGGCATTCCTTGGGCTTTGGATGATGAGTGAGTTTCCAGCTTAGTGAGGGGGAACAGTGCCATTCAGTCTGCAAAGTGTGAATGTGGAGGTGCACACAGCACATTAAGGAAGAAAAAGGAGCGGGGAGTTCTTTTTCTTGGGGCAAAGAAACAGATTATTAGGGTCGGTATCAAAGAAGTAGTGAAAAAAAGTATACAAAGGAGAGGGAAGGGTATTTGTAGCAGAAGAAACATAAATTCAGGAGTAAAGAAGGTGAGGCTTAAAAAGTACCTGCAGTCATGGGCTGAAGAGACGGCTCAGCAATTAAGAGTAGTTGTTGCTTTTGCAGAAGACTGGGGTTCGGTTCCTAGCATCCGTATGGTGGCTCACAACCATCCGTAACTTCAGTTCTAGGGGATCTGACTCTTCTAACCTTGTTGGGCCCCAAGGCATGAACGTGCTACACATATATACTTAGAGGCAGAACGTTTATACACATAAACAAATCATTATCGATGGGACTTAAAGCCAAAATGTTGAGGATTATGATAAATTGAGGGTTTTGGACTTTATTATGTGCTTTTAAAATAGACATATATTCACAAATTATTGTCTTAAGTTAATTCTGCCAGTAACATTGAGTACAGAGTATAATGTGAAAGACTTGAAGAAAAATGAAGGCATATTTTGCATCTTAAATATTGCACCATCCCTTGCTGTAGTCTTGGCTCTCCCAGACATTGTTACTACCTGTCCTAGTTAGGATTACTACTGCTATGATGAAACACCATGACCAAAGTAACTTGGGGAGGAAAAGGCTTATTTGGTTTATGCTTCACCATTGAAGGAAGTCAGGACAGGAACTCAAAACAGGGCTGGTACCTATAAGCAGGAGCTAATACAGAGCCCATGGAGGGGTACTGCTTACTGGCTTGCTCCTCCTGGTTCACTCAACCTGCTTTCTTATATAACCCAGAACCACCAGGCCAGGTGGCACCACCCACAATGGACTGGGCCCTCACCCATCAATTACTAATTAAGAAAATGCCCAACAGTCTTGTCTACAGCCAGATATTATAGAGGTGCTTTCTCAGTCAAAGTTCTCTCCTCTCAGACAGCTTGTGTCAAGTTGACATAAAACTAGCCAGCACAGTACCACAACCAGGTGACTGTACCACTGAGCTCCAGTCAGCTCAGCTAGTGCTACAACCTAATTCCTTCAGGTCACTTTCTCAGACAGTACTTGAATTGTCTATCTTCATCTATTTGTATTAGTGGCCTCTGACTGCAAGCACCTGAATTTTGTCTCAGGGTTTTCTGAAGTCCAAATACACATGTATTAATATACCCTGGCCAGATGTGCTTGCAGGATATATGCAAAGGAGAAGCCATCAGACAAAGATGGGTAATCCCGTGGGTGGGAGATTTCTAACATATGTTCTGTTCTGTTTCCCACACTTCTTCGGTGGTGTTAAGCACCAGCTCCCCACTGCAGAACCTGCCCAATAGAGTATTTGTTTGACTTTCTCTACTTTCCTATACTACTTCCTAACTCTTACCATTGTTTCCTGGAACTATATTCCAAATGAATGTAGTTCATTATATACATAATGTAGTATATATATATAATGTAGTTCATTTTATATATATATATAAATAACTCAAATACTTAGGTCTAGGTCTTTTTCTGGGAACATCACAACTAAAACAGGTGTAATCATTAGGACTTGTGGCACAATTGAATCCAAGGATTTAATAAAAGAAGCAATTAGAAGGTAATTAAGCATTCTTTTCTTATTCAGAAAGCTGAATGGCTGATAATGCCATCAAGAGAAATAAGGAAAAGAGAATGGATTTGAGAAATGAAACTCTGTGTCTGAAATATACAAGTTACTTGCTTGGTTGCCTAACATAAGTTTCTAGTAGGCATTTGAAGACCACTGTGTTAAGAAAAAATTGTGAACAATCAGGTCCACAGGAAATGATGGACAACGGCATCATCTTGCATTTTAAGTACCTATTGCTGCGGAAGATTACGTTAACTGTGTAAAGATGTGTTTCTTTTGTTTATGCTGCATTTGTTTAATTATGTAAAGATGTGTTGCCGTTTCTTTCTTTCTTTCTTTTTTTCTTGGTTTTCTCGAGACAGGGTTTCTCTGTGTAGCTTTGCACCTTTTCCTGGAACTCACTTGGTAGTCCAGGCTGGCCTCGAACTCACAGAGATCCGACTGGCTCTGCCTCCCGAGTGCTGGGATTAAAGGCGTGGGCCACCACCGCCCGGCATGTTGCTGTTTCCTCGTGCCTGACTAAGGCACATGATTAGTCTAATAAAAAGCTGAAGAGCCAATAGCTAGTCAGGAGAGAGATAGGTGGGGCTGGTGGGCAGAGAGAATAAGTAGAAGGAGAAATCTAGGCTGGATAGAGGAGAAGAAGGAGGGAGAAAGAGAGGTACACGCCTCGGGCCAGAAGCCAGGCAGTGGTCAGCTAGACACAAGAGGCTGAGAAAGTAAGATACACAGAAGGAAAGAAAGGTAATAAGCCCTGAGGCAAAACGTAGATGAAGTCATCTTGGTGTGTAGGATTGTCAATCAAATATGATAGAGCATCCTTAATTAAGAAAGAAAGTAAAAATAATTGTGATTGCCTACAGTATTAGATGACAAAGCTGCCTTTTACTTAGATTCCTTGTGAGTCTGGACAGGGAGAATTGACAGAGGGGGCAGTTCTGGACAATGTTAGAAGCTCACTAAGGAGATTAGTTGGGAGGGACAGAAAGGCTCAAGACAAATGCTTGGTGACAAACACAAGTGCCTCTAAGAGGTAGCTATGGAGATATTCACAAGTGTGAGGATTTGAATTCAGCTTCATAATGTTCACACAAAGCCAGGCATGGTGGCATACATCTGTAACCCAAGAAGTGAGAGGAATGAGTTTGGGAAGAAAGGTGGATCCCCAGAGTGGGCCAGCTTATCTATCCAATAGATGAATTCTGGGTTCAGTGAGAGACCCTGTGTCAAAAAGAAAGGTGGAAAGTGACTGAGGTAGAGTCCAGGAAATTAAGGCAACTTAATGTGTCATATGCTGAAGAGAAATCAAACATCAGAAGGACAGAAAATTCATCATTTAACTTATTGGTAAAAAATGCTTATGGCTTCTAAAAGAGGAAGTACCCTGAGTGACTAATATACATTATTTAATGTAATCTTTCTAGCAGGACTGTATTAGTAGCCCTATTTTAATGCAACAAAACAGAGAATTTGTTTCATTTGTCCAAAGTCACATGCAGATTGATAAGTCAGAATTACAGACAGTATCTTGAAACTAGTCTTTACAACATTAACTCAACTATTGAGTATTTAATTACAGTAATCAATAGTTAGTGAAAGCAAAAGTTGAAGAATGAAGGGAAAATTAAATTGTTGAGACAGTCCCCAGTAAATAGGAACTTACTTATGAAAGTTGAAGTGATAGCATTAATTTAAAATGTAACTGTTCTAAGAGTTGGGACCATGATTTTCAAATATTTTAATAGATTTGTTGTAATACATTAGGAAAACTTATACAGTACTGGCTATGTACAAAATCACATATAGCATATATATGCATATATGTGCATATATAAAATATATGTATTTCCTGCACAGACATCCTAAGACCCTTGTAGTTTCCTGAGGGATAAAAACATTTGATCCTTTCTTGGGTGATTGGGGCATCTTTCATTATGAGGTGACTTTCTAATAAGGTCATTTGGGCCTACTTTGTTATTAGTAGGTTGAACTTTTGGCTGCACTCCCAACGTCAGGTAGAGGAGAAGAGGTAAAGGTTGAGTTGATGCTAATGGCCAAAGACAAAAATCAATGATGGCTTCATGTAAGTTTCCATGAAAAGTCAAACAGGAATTTGAAGAACTTCCGGGTTACTGAACACACCTAGTCATGTCTTCATCTGCCTCTTCATCTGTCCTTTTAAATGTTATTAAACTATTAAACACAATATTAAACTATTAAACATATGTGTCTCTGAGTTCTATGAGAGAGCTAATACTATCAAAGGAGGGACTGACTGGTAGGAACAGGAACTCTAGTTTGTAGGCAGTTCAAGTGTGCTATTTATAATTGAAGAGAAGAAGAGGTGATCTTGAAGGACTGAATTCTCCACCTGTGAGATGTGACTGAACTGAATTCTCCAGCTGGTGGCTACTGGAGAACTGTTTGGGGAGGAAAAGACTCACTCATCTATCTGCTCACAGAAGTGTTCTGTGTTGAATTTGAGAGTGAAGTAAGAAAAAAAAAAACCCTTTGGCTAGAAGTGTGTGGTGGACTGAAGGTAACTATAGCAACACAACTCAGCCTTTATTGTCTAGATTTACTGAATCCCACACACTAATGGCCTGACAGAAGAAACATCCCCATTTCTCAGGATAAGACTATTTATTTCCTACTACTATTTACATACAGTGTGCAGCATTCTAATAAAATTAAGAGATTCATTAAAAAGCAAGAGGAAAAAAAAATCTAATTTGGGGGTTGGAGAGATGGCTCAGTGGTTAAGAGCACTGGCTGCTCTTCCAGAGGACCTAGGTTCAATTCCCAGCACTCACACGGCAGCTCACAACTGTCTGTAATTCCAGTTCCAGGTGATCCAGCACCCTCACACAGGGTATATACAGGCAAAACATCAACAAAATTAAAAAAATAAATAGTTTCAAGATATAAAGTATTCATAGAACTAGATATCGATAGAGCTAAAATACCAGAATATTTGAAACTTTAAATAACTATGATTTATAGTTATGACTAATGTATAAACAGATTACATATTTTAAATATGTAATATTCCATAGCTCATTACAATTATATAATATACAACTTCTAATCTTAGCATTAATATAAATGATAAGATAGTTATAATTAAAAAACTAAGTTTGCTTTTCTGTTTCTGTAATAAAACACTTTGACTAAATGCAACATAGGAAGGAAAGGTTTATTAGCTTACATTTCCAGATCACAGGCCATGGGAAATGAAAACAGGAACTCAAGTAGAAACCATGGTGGAATGTTGCTTTCTGGCTCAATCTCTGATTTGCTCATTTGTCTTATGCTCAGCTAGCCTTCTCATAAGAGCTGGGGCCACATTCTTAGGGATGGTGCTGCCCACCGTGGATTGGGACCTCTCACATCCATCATTAATCAAGATAATCTCTCACAGACATGGCCACGAGCCAAATCTAATTTCGGCAGTCCTTCGCTTGAGTCTCCTTCTGATGATGCTAGACTGTGTCAAATTGATAGCTGAAGCTAACTAGGACAAATACAATGGAAAAGAAAGATAGCATTCATAGTTTAGTGTTTAGAGCAATAACATGAAAACCATAAAGAAAAGCCAAACTGAAATTCTTGTTATAAAAATCATAATATCAGAGATGAGAAATTCCTTTGGCAGGTTTGTTAGTAAAGTGAATTCAGAAGAACAATCAGTATCCATGAAGGTAGGCCAATTGAAATTTCCCATGTCTAAAATTCAGTTCAGGAAGAGAGGTAAAAAACAAAACAAAACAGAACCTTTATACTAAATGGTTTAATTTATATGGAATTAGAATTCCAGAAAATAAGAGTGAGATAGAAGGAATTTGAAGAATAAACTGGCTGATAATTTTCCAAATTTTATGAATTACAATATATCATAGATTCAAGAAGCTTTAAAAATCCTAAGCAGGAT
The DNA here is from genome assembly GCF_004664715.2 of Peromyscus leucopus. Lineage (NCBI taxonomy): Eukaryota > Metazoa > Chordata > Mammalia > Rodentia > Cricetidae > Peromyscus > Peromyscus leucopus. The sequence continues at coordinate 60,488,773 of NC_051086.1, forward strand.
AAGTACAAAGAAAATCATCTCTTGGCACAAATAAACTGGCTGTTGCCAGGTATGGTGGCGCACACGCCTTTAATCCCAGCACTCGGGAGGCAGAGGCAGGCAGATCTCTGTGAGTTGGAGGCCAGCCTGGTCTACATAGTGAGTTACAGGACAGCCTGGACTACATAGTGAGGTCCTTCTTCCAAAGGATAGATGATAGATAGATAGATAGATAGATAGATAGATAGATAGATAGATAGATAGATAGAGTCAGACAGACAGATGAAGAGAGATAGATGAGAGAGAGAGAGAGAGAGAGAGAGAGAGAGAGAGAGAGAGAGAGAGAGAGAGAGAGAGAGAGAGAGATGAAAATACAAATACAAAGAAAATCTAGAAGATGGGCAGAAAAATAAGAAACATTATAGTAGGGCTGGCTAATGTCCCATCAGAAACCACATAAGCCAAAAAACAATCATGGCATCTCTAAAGTATTAAAAAGAATCCCTAAAACTGGCAAAGTCAGAATTCTGTGGCTAATGAAAATATCTTTCTAAAATAAAAGTGAAAAAATTAAAAACCCAAATAAAACACACACACACACACACACACACACACACACACACACACACACGCACGTGCACGTGCACGTACAAAAAGAATATGATACCAGGTAGGAATTTAAATTCATACAAAGGAATGAAGAGCGATAAAAATGGTACAAATGTGGACAAAATAAGATACCATCTTCTTAATCTTTATAAAAGGTATTGACTATCTAAAGCAAAAATCAGTAAGAATGTCCTGTGGGATATACAGCATTTGTAAACTAGAGCAGAGAATGGGAATGAAATGTATTGTTGCATGTATACCTTTACTATTTTTTTTTTTTTTTTTTTTTTTTTTTTTTTTTTTTTTTGGTTTGGTTTTTTAAGACAGGCTTTCTCCGGGTAGTCTTGGTGCCTGTCCCGGATCTTACTCTGTAGACCAGGCTGGCCTTGAACTCACAGAGATTTGCCTGGCTCTGCCTCCCGAGTGCTAGGATTAAAGGCGTGCGCCACCGCCACCTGGCTACCTTTACTATTAAGTATTATATAAAGTATATTAGGGTGAGAAAAAGTTTATATGTCTCAGAACAACTACTACACTAAAAAGATGAAGCAAAACTCAGAGCTATAATTACTAAGTCATTGTTAATAGAAACAAAAGGAGCTAAAACAATCCATAAGAAGGTTGAGAAACAAGGAAAGATTATCAAGGATAGAATACTCAAGAATATAGAAAATTACATTAAATGCCAATAGTCTAAACATAATATAAAAAACAGAAATTATTAGCTTAAGCATTAAAAAGAGCCAGGTACAATGGTGTACATTTGTAATCCCAGTCATTCAGGAGGCTGAGACAAGAAGATCCTTTGAATACAGGTATTTGAGGACAGACTGGATAACATAGTAAGACTGTCAGAGAAAAGGAGCTAGAAAGGGAGATCAAGATAGAGATAGAGAGAAAGAGATTAAAATACTCTTTCTATAGAAATACACTTCAGGGCTGGCAAGATGGTTCAGTGGGTAAAGACACTTGTACATGGAGAGAACCAACAGCTGCCAGCTGTCCTCTGACCTCCAAATGCATATTGTGGGATGCAAGCACCTCCCACCCACTGCTGCCTCTCCCACACACAAAAAAATGTAAAAAATTTAAATACAAAATGTACACTTTAAATAAAAAGACATTAAAATAAGTTAAATGGATACTTATACCACAATGCAAAGTTTGAATCAAAGGAAAGAAGGAATGATTATATTAATTAAGACAACATCAATTTCAGAAGTCAGAATATTATCAGATAGCTTCCATGGGGGCTGCAAAATATTTTATTTCTAGTAGTCACAGAACCAATACTGGTAAAATAACAGTAATTATATTATTAAAACTCGACATAAATTTTAATCATATGGGCTGCAGAATTATAACATTAATTGAATTGCCAGCTAAGGTATATGGCACTGTAAAGGACCCTGAATTTAGAATGAGGACATTAGAATGACCTAAGAAAGAATCCCAAGTCCCTGATCCGCCTTGAAATCCTCTTACCATTTGAAAACAGTTTGTCCTGTGTTTGATACTAGATCTCTTAAGCTGAAAACATTGTAATAATTTCATCTGCCTTGCAAGAAGCCTGTTTTCCTTATGATCTACCCCAACCACCTCTTCCACGCTAGAAAATCTGTAGCTAAAGTGGACTTTAAGTTTTTCCATAAGGGTCAATGCAAAGTAAGACAAGGAGGATAGCCTTGACAGAAAAAGAATTTTACTATTTGCTTATATATTGCAGGTACCCAGGGAAAATGTGTGGGACCATATTAAAAGGAGTTAAAGCAAGAAAGACATTATAATTAGCTGGACTTGACAGATTTACTGATATGAGTTCAATAATCAGCTAAATTAGACAATAGATTTAATGTGTTAATAAAAGCAGCTAGAAGTGTCACTAACCATTTCCATGTTTGTTCACTGAAATTTGTACTCCACAGTAGCCTATGTCTAATTAAGTTGAGATACTGGAACCTCCTTGGTATAGAGAAAGTCCAAAGGCTTAGAAGAATAGACATATTGAAACAGGTTTATTATATATGATCTGTACATCTCGCTTCCCTTCCTCCAACTCTGTACATCACCAAGAGGATTCAGGGGCCATCCCATTACTAAGGTGTTGTGTGACCTTTCCTGGGAAGAAGACATGAAGAACAAAATGTCTGTTCACCGTAGACAGGATACTGATTGACAGACCAAAGGAAAGATTTCAAGTTGTGCTGGCTAGTTTTATGTCAACTTGACACCAGCTAGAGTCATTTTGGAATAAGAGACCTCAATTGAGAAAATGCCTCCACCAGATTGGCTTATGGCTGGCCTGTGGTACATTTTCTTGATTGTGATTGATGTGGCGGGGTGGGGGGTCCAGCTCACATGGGTGTTGCCATCTCTGGGCTGGTGATCTTGAGTGCTATAAGAAAGCAGGCCGGGCAAGCCACGAGGAACAAGGCAATAAGCAGCCCTTCTCCATGGCTTCTGCTTCAGTTTCTGCTTCCAGGTTCCAGCCCTGACTTCCCTTAATGATAGACTGTGATGGGGATGTGTAAGCCAAGTAAATCCCTTCCTTCCCAAGTTGCTATTGGTCATAGTGTTTATCATAAGAGGAAATAAACTAGAACAAACAACATGGATGAGAGATGCAACCTCTTTTAGTCCTTCATAATCCATAATCATTTTCCATGATTCTTCTGACCTCTGAATCCTGGGATGCTGCTACTGATTCAGGGATGCTGTGCATCTCTTTATCCTGAACAGTCTTGATAGGACCAATCTATACTGCTCAGTCTAGCTCAGGCCAAAGAGGGAGCTTGTCTGTGTTGTAGCCTGCCATGCTTGAAACTTGAACTGGTTCCCTGGTTCTGATAAGCTGCAGGCTGGCACCATGGCCCTTGCTTAAATCAGCTACAGCTGGATGCCAAAAGGATCCAAGACAGGAGAACAATCTTTTCCCCCCTATATTTTACACCACATATTCTAAGACAATAACTTTCCACCCCAAGGACAAGCATAATTATTTCTTCCATACATTGTCACTCCGGTTTAAAGTCTTCCAAAACTCACCAGCACAGCATTTTTTCTTTCTATTAATGTTTTCCCGAGGACTTCACTTGACACAAACTTTGTCACATCTGCCTTCAAGTGGACTGGACAGATCCTTTGTTTGCTTTGCCCTTCTCTAAATTCTATCTTGATTGCTTTTATACTTTACAAACAATCTATATGTTGGTCAAAATCATTCAAATCTCTTACAACTTCCCCTACCTCATAAAGATCACATTTCACTTTGGCGCCCAATACAGCCACTAAAGCCCTACACCAGTCTCAAGGTCCTTGCTCTCGCGTCCAGTGAACTGGGCATTTCATATTTCTCATGCTGAGTTCTCTCAGCAGTAACTATCCTTCCTTTTGTCATCCAGTCCCTGATATTTATGGGGACATCACCTGGCAACAAGTGTCTATAATAGCTAGTATAAGCCAGTCTATCAGGGACTTGCTTACCTCATATTACCTTGGGTTATGCAGCTTTTGTCTTAAGGAGGGATTGGTAGTTATTTTGTTCAGTTTCTCTGCTTACACAGGCTCTTTTATTGCTCATTTAAAAACTTTCCCCATCCAAGTAAATTAGATATTGAATATTCCCTTTGTATTGTGTTTTCTTGTTCTGGGTCATTGTTAAGGTCTCTGCATGCTGAATCATGGACTTCCCTTCCTCTGTATTGAAGGTTGAACCTCAGGAATATCCTCTATCACTTCTATCTCACTTTCTTCCTCTTCACTAAAAGACTGTGCCAATGGGTTCTAAGGTTTGGGATCCCAGGAAGGGTTGTTCAGCAAGGATCTAATTTTTCCCCTCTCTCCTTTGCATCTTGCCAGCTGTGAGAATTAGTAAACCATCATCTCTATCTCATCCTCACTTTGTTCTGCTTTTCTTGCAAATCAGAGGCTAATACAGCTAATAGCATTCATGTCTTTTCCCCATTGTAATTCCTCCTTAGGTACATAAGTTCTTTCCTGGAAGATAGCTGAGTCCCAGCAGCAGGTCTTATTGGCCACAACCATGGCTACACAACTGATGCCACAGCCTGCTAATGATCCCATCCTATATGTGCTACCTCAGGTAGCATATTCTCTAGTCCATCAGTTGTTTCTGGGGACACCTGCATTCTTATGTAATGGACCTCACTCATCAGAGAGACATGACTCTCCCAGATCAAGTAGATGAAGATGGCCTCCCTGGGATCCCGCACAAAGATGGTTTGGTTAGCCTGGTTGCAAATTCTATCATCTACTGCAGAGAGCATGCAACCACCACTATAACAAGGAGGCAAACCATCCCATACCACATGGAGAAAGCAGCCATTCTGAAGGTCCTCTTGTCCCACGGATAAGCCTCAGTGGCACGTCTCATCACTAATTGCAGAGGCCATACAACCACTCCTCTCCAATTCATCTTTGTTCCTGCAGATCCCTGTTCAAGTGCCAATTGTGTTGTGTGACATTTTTGTGGGAGACATGAACAAATGTCTATTCACCCCAGATGGGGCACTGATAATAGAAACTATTCTACACATCAGGTTTAGTGAAACAATGAGCTTGCTGGGGTTGTGCACAGAAGTATGGGTGAGGGATTACATACAAGAGCATGCGTGACTCAACGACATCTATTTAGTAAAAAGCCCACTGCAGCATGGGTGATGACTCACAAAAGCTGCATCCCTGAACAACTTAAAGGCAGGTCAGCTGATCAGAGACTTTCTTCTTCCCAGCATTTATAACCCTGAGGAGGAGCCTTGTGACTTGTGTAACATTCAAGGGTTTCCTGAGACATTTTAAGTTGTGACTTGTGTAACATTCAAGGGTTTCCTGAGACATTTTAAGTTGTGACTTGTGTAACATTCAAGGGTTTCCTGAGACACTTTAAGTTCATGTACCTCCTCGGCCCTGTGTCTTTTCTTCTTAACTCTTATGACTCTCCTCTCTGTAGAAGAGAATATTTCAATTTGGAGAAAATAGGTGCACAACACAAAACAACAACAAATTCATTAGCAAGTAGGAGGCCTGCATTATTTGTGTGTGCCAGAAATATGCCTTTATCCAGAATAATATTACAACCTCTTAAACACTCTTTTAGACTTATTTTGTGTAATGAGTGTTCTACCTGCACATATGTATACCACATGATAAGTCTGGTGCCCATGGAGATCAGAAAAGGGTGTTGGATCCCCAGGAAATGGAGTTACAGATGGTTGTAAGCTACTATGTGGGTGCTGGGAACCAAACCCAGGTACTCAGTAAGAGCAAGTTCTCCTCACTGCCATGACGTCTCTCCAGCCCTCACTCTCTCAGGAAGAGTCAGATCTCCTTTAGAAACACTCATTTGTTGTAACACTGCCTCCAATATAAACTGAGGATCTGAAAACTAAATTCCTTCCATAGAGACTGGTGATCGTATTCAAAACAATTATGTGCTGGAAAAAGGGAATTTCCTATTGTTTTAGGCATTTCAGAAAGCTTTAATGTTAGTTTGGGGGACCCCTAAATATTCTGCAGTCTACATGCTTAAGTGGAGTCTTGTACTGACCAAGTAAGAGATGGAGCTTTAATCCATTTGAATCACAGTGGTTTGAGTGGGGCCAGAGAACCATTATATGAAGATTTCATCAGTTTTCAAATGTGTAATTAGAATAAAGACACTAGCAATTAGCAGAACCACCATATTTTCCCTCTGGTTTTGGATAAGAATTATTATAGTGTGAAAGGCCAAGTTGAAACACACACACCAAGATAGAAAATGAAAAAAACATTCATTTCTTAGGGTGAGAGAATGAGATTAATTATAGCAATACAGATTTGAAGAAAGTGGGTTGATGGATGGATGCCCTCTCATGCCAAATTAACTTTTCTCTTTGGACAGTGGGGAAAAATAGATCTTGGAGAATGATGGTGGATTAACATAAATTCACTCAGATGTTACTCTACATTTACATGTGCTCTTCTACATACAGGACCTTTATTCGAGGAAGTCAATCCATCTTCTGGTACCTGATACACAGCTATTGACCTAGTATATGCTTTCATCTTATATAAATTCATAAAGAATACCAGGAGCTGTTTGCTTTTACTTGGCAGGGCTAACAATATACACATTGAGTATCCTTCATTTAAAGTGATTGAAACCAAAAATATTTCTCATATCTCCTTTTTTCAGATTTTAAAATAGATAATTGTAGCGAAAAATCTTGGGGATAGGGTTCAATTTAAACATGAAATTAATTTATATTTCATATAGATATTATATACATAGTTTAAAGGTAATAAAATTTATAGTTTTAATAATTTTGCACATGAAACAGCTTTGTGATGTTTAATTTCTCACGTTACAGCATGTTAAATCAAAAACATTGGATTTTGAAATGATTTTGATTTTAGATTAGGGATGCTCAACCTGTATCATCACAATCTTGCTTCAGGACTACATCAGTTCTCATTTCTATGCCATTTCACAAATAATCTGAGCATCTTGATCTAATTCAGCTTCACACTGATCCAGTGACACACTAATGACTGCATTCTAACTGTACCTGAGACTCAGGGAACAGGAAAGACTTCAACTGTTATCTTATAAGATATATGCAAATAAAAGCACAGGAGATGAATTCCATTCCTGGTATCAATTTCTTTAGTAGTTAAGTGCCTATTATTATTGTCTCAGCTCTAAAAACAGTTTCTCTGATACTGAGACTGAAAACCTTATTCATTCGTCCTGGCAGCTAGTTTCTTGTCTACCTCCTGACTGCTTCTTATAGTCTCTTGGTACTTATGTGCTTTACTGTCCTATTAAGGTTTCTTCATCTTGGTAGTAGCTTTTCTTTTTATAGAAATAGCTGAAAATAGTTTGTAGTTTTTTGTCGTTCTGCATTTTTCATTAATTTGAAGACAGTAATAGTAGCTAGTCAGAGCTTCTGCCTCTGTGGTTTGAGGTCCATGGCTAAATTCCTTGTTTTTCTCTTTTTGAATAAGCTTAGTTATATAAACTACAGTCACACTTCACTTGGTATATAATATATGAATTATAGACATACTACAAGATAGTTATCTATTCAGCCTTAGGAATGGCCTAGAAAAAACTGGAGTGGTTGGTATTTCTAGGTAAATCACCTCTGGCCAGAAACAGTGTCATCTAGTGATTCTTAGAGAACATCCCATAGGGTAAGATGACTTGTCCTAGTATGGTCTAAGGTCCCACTGGGTAGCAAGCATAATAAAGAACTTCCTGAGCAAAGCTAAGGAGCATTATATCAACAGGACATCATTTTCAGAAGCCAGTGTGTGCATATTGCTGTGTTATGATCAATGAGCTTTTGAGTTATCAGAAGACAACATGTGCCAGGTACCCAAGGAAAAGGATTTGCAGCTTCAAATATGGCTGGGAACATGACAGATATTCTTAAATGGATTCAGTTCTCAATTTCTTCTCTTTTATAAGAATTATACATTAATTTTCCCCTTGTTTATGTTTGAGGTGCCGTTTTCATTATGTCTAAGTTAGCTGCATAATTATTGTTCCAATAAAGCAGCATACCCTGCAAATTAGAGATTTGTAATTATTTTGCAATATATACTTGATAATAAAGTTTAAATGGGCTTTAATGCAGTCATATTATCACAAGAGATTTTCACATTATGTCTTCTGGTTGGACAAAGGTAAGAATGAGCTACAAGAGACAAATATGATTTAGGCTTGTAAATTTTGAAATGTGACAATTATTTAAATTTTTATTAACTACATGTGTGAACTTACCAATAATGTCTATGAATAATTTGAAGAGATCATCATTATAGTTTTTCACAGAAAATGAACACTGTCATTTCAGTCATAAAACTGTATATTAAAACATGTTATGTTTACAGAAGGAATCTCTGATACTTTATCAAAAATTTTAAAAGATTTTATTTAGAAACTTATACAGATTAAATATTTAACACCCTCAGTATTATACATTCATTTTATTTTTTTCACTAACAGTATACAACATTAAGCAAGCACAGTGGCATAAGCCTGTAATCACAGCATTTGGAAGGCTAAGACAGGAAGCTCAGGTGCTGCAGGAGTCACACAAAAAGTGAGTTCAAGACCAACCTGGGCTACAAGAGACCCTGTTTTGAGGGTCAGGACAGGTGGCAATATGCACTACAATATGTGTTTTTGTTATTGCTGTTGTTTCTTAAAGTATATGATATAAAGAAATTAAATTTCCCCAAATGCCATGTCTTTAAATCTTTTTAACTTACCCAGTGTGTCATACGAATGTTATTTCTAAGGCTGTCAGGATGTGAAGAAAAAAGGCTAAGAACCACTGCTTCTTAACCTGAGGTCCTTCGTGAAATGAAGTGGTTGTGTGAAATATGGAGAAGTATCTTTCTGTAGAAAAGGTCAATCGCTTTCAAAGTGTAAGAACCAGTTGACTTCAGGAATTTCAAGTACCCTATGATTTCACTCACGGTGAGATGGACTCCACAGGCACAATCAGGCCTCCAGTACCATGAATGGGAAGAGTGGAGAGCTGAGGCTCTGGGCTCTTTGGCTCTGTTGAGACTCCTACTCTTGGCTTTCCTTTTTCAAATTAAGGTACCACTGCCAAACTTGGTAATGCATACACACAGTCCCAGCACTTGTGAAGCAGAGGCAAGAGGATCAGGAATTCAAGGTTAATCTCTGCTATATGGCAAGTGTGAGACCAGTCTAGGCACAGGAGACCATGATTCAGAGAGAGAGAGAGAGAGAGAGAGAGAGAGAGAGAGAGAGAGAGAGAGAGAGAGAGAGAAACAAATTAAGTTGGTATAGTCAGGAGTTTGGGGATATTCATAATAGATACCACCTCTCAGATCACCAGAAGAAACAGCAGGAATCTGGATCCCAGAGAAGAACAGGAAAAAATGACAGTGAAATAGATTTCTTCTCTATAATCCAGCCCAATTCAAAAAGCAGCTATCAAGGGCGGTAGTGGTGCATGCCTTTAATCCCAGCACTCAGGAGGCAGAGGCAGGTGGATCTCTGTGAATTAGAAGCTAGCCAGGTCTACAGAGCAAGTTCCAGGACAGCCAGTGCTACACAGAGAAACCCTGTCTCAAAAAACAAAAACAAACAAACAAAACAAAAAAGGAGCTATCTTGAAATCTGTAGTCAAAGCCTGAAAGTTAATTTCCTTGGAGTCTAGAAAAGATGACTGAATCCATAGTAGCACTACAGTATACTTTAATTATTTGTTGATGTATACACATCTCCTTGACCAGAGGCTATGGGCTCCTTGAGACACTTCTTCTATTTTGTCCTTAATATAGGCATGGGGGACCAGTGAGGATGGTTCAGTGGGTAACGGTACCTGCCATCAAGCCTGATGATCTGAGTTTGATATCCATGATCCTCATTGTGGAAGGAGAGGACTATATCCCATCAGTTGTTCTCCAACCTCCACGCGTGAACCATGACATGTCATGCCCCCATTCCACACATAGTATAAAAAAAAAAGCAAAATAGACTATTTTTAAAAAGCTAGTGTTGACAACACATCTGTAATCCCTGTGCCTTAGAAAGCAATGACAAGCAGGTCAGGGGCTTGCTAGCCAGCCAGTATAGCTGAATTGACAAGTTCCAGGTCCCGTGAGAGGAAGGGAAAAAAGTTTGACACCTGACAATGACCTCAGTCCTCTACACATGTATGCATAGACACATCCATCTTTATTTACACTCACACACACGTTTCCAACACACATGCATAGACACAGAAATAAAAAAGAATACCTAGTATACAACATGCACTCAACATTCTCTCAATTAATAAACATGCAGCAATAATTTTCAGATCTCAGAGTCTAATATAACACGAAGATATATTTCCTTTATATGTTAATAAATCAACTTCCTGATATAAACAGTGCAAATTTTAATATTATATAACCCAATTTCATCACCTTAGATATGCCAAACAAAAATGTTCTACACTTACTCACAGATATGTATCTTGACCACTAACCTACAGTTTAGATAAAGCATGAACCATATCTTTTAATATTTTTCTTTTGCTTGAAGGTATTTCCTGCACATAGGATACACTCAACAAGGCCTCTCTGAACTCAGAACATACCACACTACAGAGAATAGAGACTTATCTTAATTGCATGTAGGACCTTTTAATTTACATACATTATCTCATTTGATTATGAAAGTCCCTGTGAGCTTGAGTTTCATCATAGAGAATAAGGAACTACAGCTCAAAATGTTCACATCATTTGCATAAGGTTTTACACAGCTGGAACTAGAAGCAAGGTCTGACTCACAGCAGTGTGCTTTCTCACTGTAAGGTTAATGGAATCAAACCTCTCCTCTTGAAGATGAATTTCTTTAGAGTATCTTACTACGTAGAAGAAGATAGTCCAAGTTTTCAACCACGTGTCAGTAAGGGAATGAACTACTGAGAATTATTGATACTCCTTTGGTTTATAAACACATTCATTGGAGGTCATTCATCTTTCAGCTATGTAGAGTTCTTGGTTCTCTACATAGTTTTATGTTTGGTCTCTAAAGTATTGATTCAAAGTTCTTATTTCTGAACCTTGCCTTTTCTTTCCTGTTTGCTGGGGAGCTCTGGGGAAAACAATGTTTGTGAACCATAGATCTTTAATGTTTGTCTCTTAGGCACTCTTGATCACCACCAGGGGGCAAAAGCCTAACAGCTGGTTTCTCTGCAGTACACTCGACAGAGGACTGTACAGTACAGGGACCCTCGGTATTCTTGATGGAACCTCCCTGCTAATTATTTCAACCACAGGGCCCCAGGGAGAGAACAAAGACTCAGCAAAGAGGGCTCTTGTGTCACTTAACCACACAGTAACCAGAAAGAGCTCACGACAGCCCCGTCAGTTTAAAAGGAGCAATGAGATCCAAGAGTGTTTGAGTGACAAACAGAAAGAGGTGGGCTTTAGGAGCTGCAGAGTCCTAAGTGTGTGTTTTCTACAGCTTTGAGATGGACGGTGGCATTTACCAGCTCATCCACTCAACGGTCTCTGTGTAAATATCAACGGTTTGCACTGTGTGGCTTTTTTTTTTTTTCCTTTTCAGTCTTGTTTCTTCCATTACATTCTTGATACCAACAGCTTATCATTTAGAAGTGTATTCCTTTAAAATACTTTAAATCTACATTTTCACATCTCTGAAAAAATGGAATTTAGGGGGAAGGAAGAAAGCTCAAAGGAGCAAATCCTTGTTAGTGGAGATCTTCACAGTAGGGAGCAAATGGGAGGTACAGCGCAGGTTGGAGCTTTCCAACTCAGGGTCCAGCTCTCTGTGCCCCCAGGTCCCCTCAGCACCTCTTCTCTGCTACAGTGACTGGCTTTAGGCAGGTAGTAGAGGAAGCATGAGGGTACCACGAAGTTTCCAGTGTTTACCCCGGGGAAATCTCTTAAGAAAAGTGGCATCATTGAACCGCGAGGCCCTTTATGATGAGGAGGGTGGGAAAAGCACACCAAGAGCCCTCTGGAGGGCCAGGTCCAAGCGGGTGGGCTGGTCTCCGAGGTCTAGCTCAGAGAAAGCGTCTGACACCCGCGGAGCTCTTGGCCACTAGAAAACGTGTCGGCCCCGGGATTTTCACCTCCGTTTTTCTCTACGGTTGCTTAGGCTGCGCGCCCCACCTCGGGGAAAAAAAAAAATGGTTGTCTCTCGGGAGTGAGGACTAGCGGCTCCCCGGCTCGGGGACCCCTTAGCCGGAGGGCTTCCCGGGTCCCTTTCCCACCCCTGCCTCACGCCACCTCGGCGGCGGCGCAGCGGGAAGACACCGCGCGGCCACCGGGCCCCGAGGGCCGGCCGGGAGGGGGCGGCGGCCCGAGGCGCTGGCGCGCGCGCCGCCGGCTCGCTTCCGGCAACTCAAGGGTTACGCCGCCGCGGCGGCGCGCGCCGAGGGGAGAGGCGGTTGCTGACAGGTGGCGCCTGCGCACTGGAGCGCTCATTGTGCCCCGCAGCTGCCGAACCGCCCGCCCGCCCGCCTGCCCGCCCGCCGCCCGTTCGGCGCGTCAGTCGGCGGCGAGAGTCCGGTGGTGGGTGCGGAGCCCGAGCCCGTTCCCGCGGCGGCTTCATCTTCCTCCCCGTCCCCCTCGTCCCCTACCCTCACCCTTTCTGCCCCCATCCCGGCTCCGTCACCCTCCCGCCCCCTACACTCAGGACGAGAATGCCCTGCCCGGAACAACCTAGCAGCGCCTAGATGGCTTTGGTCACGGTCCAGCGGTCGCCTACCCCCAGCACCACCTCCAGCCCCTGCGCCTCGGTGAGTCCCTCCGGGCGGCAGCTCCTCGCTTCTGTCACTGCGGCTCCGCTTTGCCTCAGCGGGTCCCGCCGAACGCCACTGCGCACGCGCCGCGCCTCTTCCCAGGCCTTGGCACTCCGGCTGCCGCGAACCCCCCCCCCCCCCCCCCACACACACCCTCATCCTGCCGGCGAGCGGCAGCGACGGCCAGATGTTGGGCTGGGGGTCCCCATCACCCGGGGCGCCCAGCCCCTCACGGCGCTGGCTCGGAAATCTCCCGTAGCATGCTTCCCATGGCTTGGGCACTTCCTTTCGGCTATGAGTCATTCTTGCTTTTCACCCTCCCCCTTCTTTTACCCTCTGTTGCTCGGTTGCAGGGAGGGGAACGGTGGGCTCCTACACTACCCCTGACCCACACCCATATCGCACCATTTAGGGACCAGGTCAGTGCACTGCGCATCCTTCTTCCGTCTCACCGTGTGTGTGCCTTCCACCAGGCTCTGGCGTCTCTCTCTCTCTCTCGTGCTCCGTACAGTTCAGGCTTCATTGGGCTGCTCAATGGTAGTCACTCCCTGGTTTCTTCCCTCCTTTAAAAGATGGCAGTGATCTACTCTAAAGATGGCAGTGGTCTACTCTGCTTCTTGGACTTTTACCTTTTTCAGTCAGGTCCCAAAGCATCCGGTGCTGCTCGATGACCAGTGCCAATTCATTTCCATCTTACAGACACTTATGCCTTACGCTCATTGCTCATGATGGTTCTTGCTCTTGGGTTGTGCTTGGATGGTTCATTACTTCAAATGCTTGTGTCACTAAAGGCTGTTTCCAGAAGAAAAATGCCCGGCAACCAGCTTTTTTTTTTCTGCCGGGCTTCTCTTTGCCTCCATCCCCACCCCAACTCCTTTACAGTCCTATCCTTAGGATTCATTTTTGAGAATACCTGCTAACATGTGTATTGCACCAGCGTGGTAAAAAGGGTCTTAAAAAAAAAAAAAAACAGACGCCTAGATGAAAATATGAACAATTGGAGAAGCTGTTTCTTATAGAATTGTAATTTTTAACATTGGATTTAGTAGTGTCAAGGTGCAAAGAGGTATTCAATGAACGCTATGGCCTTCCACTGTATAAAAGAAAGTTGGGCGGTTAGTATTTGTTAACTGAGGTGTGAGGTTTGGTATCTTGAAAGCATGTTGCCTTGTGATTTCAGTATGGTTTCCTGAATTTCAAAATTTTCTTGCATATAGTGGTGGTTTCTTCCTTTGTGAGTATTGTGTATTTTGGTGTGACTAAATTGACAACTTTACCTAATTCAAGAAATTAGTCTACTTCAGAGGTTAATTTACCTTGTGTTGTTCCAGGATACAAAACTGTGATCTTTGGATAGAAGTTTAGAGAGGCAAATTTTCATTGGTTTAGGGAGGAAGTTTGTAGAAATAAAGTACACTGTTCTGCAAACCAGTTAGCACACATTGCTAGACGTATCAGGCGGAAGCTGGGATGGGGAGTCCTTCTGCCAAACAGCTGATAGGAGGAATTCCTTCAGGAAAGGATGAGAAAGGGTTTCCAAAGCTTTACGGTTCTGTGATTGTACTGCAGAGCTGATAGGACATTTTAGGATCTGCTAGAGACAAATATCAGAGGTGTAGAAATGTAATATTTTCATGAGTAGATTTTTTTGCTTTATGGTAGATATTTCAAAATTCATAACATATCTTTAGATCATCTTAATTCACGCCACTAGTAACTCCTCTGATTTTCGTGGTTACCAAGCCTAGTTTTGGCTATGGAAGCAATCAAGAGTGATTGTTATAGATATTAAGTCATGTAAGTAGATACAGACATATGAAGTAGAACCCAGTATTGTAATATTATTTTCCCTGGGCATTGTTGAAAACATGTTATAACATTTATTAAGCCATTGTCATAATAATTGTCTTGAAGTAAATGATTGATATACAGTAAAGCCATATCTATTTGACATGGCTTCATTGGTCAAAACTTGGGATACTTTAGAATCTTGAAGAATGTTAATAGTAATTTTTGGCATAGGCAATTAAAATTGGTCATGTAAATACTGTAGTATTTATTGTAGTAAATACTGAGTGGTAAACTCAGTAGTTAAGCTAAATGACAGATATTTCTGTATCCTCTGGTCTGGTGATTTCAGTTGTTTATATTTGGCCCTGTGTGTGAGTAACAATCAGCATTGTTAGCTTGACTGACAAGCCAGTTATCTTTCCCTTTAAATTGTCTTCCTATTTGACTTCACCCAAAGCTGTGCTCAGCTCAGTTGTCTTGTGGTCCTTGTATTCTAGTACTTGGCTGCTGTCTGACTTGCATATATTTTGCTGTTTTATCTCTTGCTGAATGAATGGGTTGGTTGTTTGTTTGTTTGGTTGGTAGGTAGGTAGGTTGGCTGGTTTTAAAAGTAAGGAAGACTGCAAAAGGAAGTTAGAACTATAAATAAAAAAGGATTTCATTTTGTGAGACTAGAGGTTTAATCTTTTAATTACTTTAAAGCATTCTGTAATACCTTTCACTGTGTATGTTGGACATTTTAATACTGTCAGATCTTCAGTATTTTTTTCATTAAGCATAAAACAAACTTGATCACTAGAGTGATTAGTCTTTAACTTTATTGTGAAAGTGTGTCCAGAGAGGTTTAGAGAGGTTTACAGAGGGCGAAGACCCATCCTAAATGTGAGTGGCACCATCCTATGGGGTAGATACTGGACTGAATAAGAAGTTCAGCAGAGCTCTAGCATTCCCCTTTCTCTGTTTTCTCGTCTGCCAGCATGTTAGCAAATTCCTGCTACCATGCCTTCCATTCTCTACCATGGACTGTACTTTTAAACTGTGACCCAAAATAAATGCTTCTTCCTTAAGTTTCTTCTTTTTAGGTGTTTGGTCACAGAAGCAAGAAAAGCAACCTAATAGAATCACCTCTATGTATAAGTGATTATTATAGATAGTAAGTCATAGAAGACATTTACCTGTCTATCAGATGATATAATTTGGGTAATGGGCTAGTAGAAGACAAATAGGGGGTGGGAGAATAGAGATAGTGAGGGCAATAATACTGTATATTCATGAACCAGCTTGCAATGGTATTGTCTGAGTTCAGACTGATGTAAGTTCACTAGTAGCAAGTAGTAATTAGAAAACCAACAATTTCTCTTGAGTTCTCATCATGCTAAATACTTTACATACAAGAGTTAATTCATTTATTCCTTACAATGTGTCAAAGGGAAGTTGCTTTTATCCATGTTATAGATGAAGAAACTGAGGCAAGGGATATTTAAGGAATGTGTCCTGTATCACTCAGCCAGTGACTGGAGTTGTAATTCAAATCCGGTTGTGCTTACCTTTGAAGGTAATGTTGAAGTGATGGCAATGAAGAAGTATATCACAGCTGGTGTCTCTCAAAGCAGCTTTTGAAATATAATTTGAATTTCTATAGGCTAGGATTGGGGATAAGAGCAAGGTATCCTAGGTGGAGAAAAGCTATGTGCTCTAACACTGAAAGTCATAAAAGTACAAGACATTAAGTGAAAAGTTTAAGTAGGTCACTGTGAGGGTTTATTTGGACAATGAGAGAGAAAAGTGAGAGGTAGCTAGGATTGGACAGGCCCTGCTGAGCCTGGGATTTGGGACTAATGAAAAAGGTAATGGAAAGTTCTCACAAGTTTTGAGCAAATGTGATCACGGTAGTGTTTTAAGAAAGTCAATCTAGGGCCTTTGGGCCAGAGAAATTTTAGGAAAGGAAAGAGTGACCATGAGTGGAGCCAGTTAAGGCTATTGTTGAGGTCTGAACTGGGATTTTGAAGTGTTAATGGAAGAGACAGATGTCAGGGATTGTGAGAAACACTGAGTGTCTAGAGGGATAGAGAAATCAGAGATACCAACTTTGGGAATATATTGTTCATCCTAGAAAATAAATGTTTCCTGGGGCTGGAGAGATGGCTCAGCCATTATGAGCACTGGCTGCTTTTTACAGAGACCCCAGGTTTGATTCTCAGCAACCACATGGTGGTTTCCAATTGTCTGTAACTCCAGCTCCAGGGCATCTGACTCCCTCTTCTGGCCTCTAGGGGCATCACACACTCATGTGAGGCATAGGCATAGACCTTCATGCAGGCAAAGTACCCATACACATAAAAATAAATTTAAAATCTTAAAAATAAATGTTTTTTTTTTTGTTGTTGTTGTTTTTCGAGACAGAGTTTCTCTGTGTAACAGCCCTGGCTGCCCTGGAACTAGCTCTGTCGACCTGGCTGGCTTTGAATTCACAGAGATCTGCCTGCCTCTACCTCCCAAGTCCTGGGATTAAAGTTGTGCACCACCACCGCCCGGCCAAATTTTTTTTTCTTTTCAGAGCTGAAGACCAAACCCAGGGCCTTGCGCTTGCTAGGCAACCACTGAGCTAAATCCCCAACCCATGTTTCTTAATTAATAGGGGCAATTTAAGAATTCTTGGGCCAGGAGTGTGCCTTTGACTCAGCTCTGGGTTCCAACCTCAGCAACATCAGCAGCACCAACAGCAACAACGAAATCTGCTCTCTGTTCTTTCCAATATTATTTTTTTGTAATTTATTTTAATTTTTAAAAACTGCCATTTATTTCCATTTGATACATGGTAATTGGACATTTTTATGTAGGATAGTTTGGTAATTTGATACATGCATACATTGTATAAATGATCAGATGGTTGTATCTATCACCTTGGACATCTATCATTTCTTAGTGTTGGGAATATTCCAAATTGTCTTTACCAGCTTTTTTGAAATATATGATTACTTGTTATTAATCCTATTTCTCATACTGTGCTGTAGCATATTAAAAGGGATTTCTCCTGTTCAACTGCACACCTGTACTTCTTTTTTTTTTTTTTTTTTTTTTTTTTGGTTTTTCGAGACAGGGTTTCTCTGTGTAGCTTTGCGCCTTTCCTGGAGCTCACTTGGTAGCCCAGGCTGGCCTCGAACTCACAGCGATCCGCCTGGCTCTGCCTCCCGAGTGCTGGGATTAAAGGCGTGTGCCACCAACGCCCGGCTTTACACCTGTACTTCTTAACCAATGTCCCTCTTTCCCCTTTCCTACACTTTCCCAGGCTTTGGTAATCACTATTCTCACGATTTCTATGAGATCAACTTTTTAGCTTCCACATGAACTGCAGAACATGTAGTATTGCTCTTTCTGTGTCTGAATTATTTCACAACACAATGTTCTCTAATTCTATCCATGTTGTTGCAAATAACAGAATTTTATCTTTTTGTAGGTAAATACTATTTCATTGCATATGTACAATATTTTCTTTACCTTCTTGTCTTTTGATGAAACCTGGGTTGATTCTGTATGTTGGCAGTTGTGAATAGTACTATAATAAACATGCCAGTGCAGATGTTTTTTTCATACTGATTTCATTTCCTTTGCTGGGTCATCTGACAGTTCTGTGTTTTGTTTGTAACTCACCATACTGCTTCCTGTAATGGCTATACTAATTTATATCCCTACCAACAGTGTATGAGAATTCTCCTTTGTTTTCATCCTTACCAGGAAAAAATTTTGTTTATTAACACACATTACATATATATTTGTGATATATAGCATGGTATCTTTTTTTTTTTTTTTTTTTTTTTTTTTTTTTTTTTCGAGACAGGTTTCTCTGTGTAGCTTTGCGCTTTCTGGACTCACTTGTAGCCAGGCTGGCTCGAACTCAAGAGATCACTGCTCTGCTCCTGAGTGCTGGATTAAGGCGTGCGCACAGCCGGCTAACATTTTTTTTTTTGGTTTTTCGAGACAGGGTTTCTCTGTGTAGCTTTGCACCTTTCCTGGATCTCACTCTGTAGCCCAGGCTGGTCGAACTCACAGAGATCCGCCTGACTCTGCCTCCCGAGTGCTGGGATTAAAGGCGTGCGCCACCACCGCCCGGCTAGCATGGTATCTTGATGTGTATATTAAAGAATGATTAAGTGAAGCTAATTAATATATTCATTACCTCATATATTTTATTTATCATATATGTTTTAAAGTCGCTTAGCAATTTGCAATACATTATTAACTGTGGTCACTGTACCTTACAATAGTCCTTGTAAACAAAACTTGGTACCATGGAACATCTTCCAGTCCCCACAACCTCTAAACTGGTAGGATATGTTTTTGAGTTGATATTTATATTAATACCAGATCACAGAAATATAGTGTTTCTGGTTTTGTGATCTAATTTAATTCTAGAACAGCCCAATAATAGGCAGATATTATTGTTAAAATATACTAAAGGTTACAAAACTGGTGTAAGAAGCTAAATTAGCTTAAGTTCCTTGGTTCCTGGTCCATGTCTCTTTTCATGTTTTGTTAAGAGAAACAGGACATGAAGCTTGTCTGGGATAATAATTGCTAATTGAGTAAAGGATCAAGACTTGAGATATAATAAAGAGTACACACTCTTTTGGGGGGTTCATTTACACTGCAGCATTGGCAGACTAGAACAGAATCATGTAAGTCTATACAAATCAGTTTTAAGTGATGCTCTTATTTAAAGCCTATTAGTTCTTTTTTTTTTTTTTTTTTTTTTCGAGACAGGTTTTCTGTGTAGCTTTGCCTTTCCTGAGCTCACTTGGTAGCCAGCTGCCTCGAACTCACACGATCCACCTGCTCTGCTCCGATGCTGGATTAAAGGCGTGCGCCACCAACACCCGGCTAAGCCTATTAGTTCTTAATTTACACAGATTTCTCATAAATTAGATATTTAATTCCCTTTCTCTTAGAAGATCATCAAAAGCAAAGTAGAAATGGAAGCTTGCAGGTACTAGAAAACACACAGACACACACACACACACACAGAGAGAGAGAGAGAGAGAGAGAGAGAGAGAGAGAGAGAGAGCGCAAAGTTTTAATGTTTAACGTGCATACTTTAGTATTGCATTGTAGTGTATGTTTGTAATCCCTGCTACTCAACAAGCCAAGGGAGAAGTATTATGTGTTTAAAGATAGCATGATAAATGTTGTAAGACGATCATCAAGGGAAAAGAAAATGATTGGGGAATTCATATTTCATTCACAACCGTATTTTCTTTTTTTAAGTTTTTTTTTTTTTAATGAATTTACTGTATAACACCAGAATGGTAAATGACTCTATTACAACCTTACAATGCCATTCTTTAAAAAAGCAAGTGACTCTTAATTTACATCAAACTAAGTAAGCAATTAAAGGATTTTGAGATGGTCACTGAAAGCAGTGAGTGATTAGAAAAGTTTCAGAGCTGCAATTGGGGTATTTTTAAGCCTGGTGTTCTTCACGAGTATTATCCCTGTAGGCTGTCAGTGTTTGCTAGTACTGTAGTTACTCATATCACTTCTTCCTGAAGCTGCTCACCATGCATTCTGAAAGCAGCAGTGAACTATTGTGTCCTTCTGGGAATAGCCTGCAGCGCCTATAATCCTGGGACAGGGCTGGAGTGTTCCAGCTGCAAAAGCCTGATTCACAGTTGGCTGTGGCTGCTCTTGTGACCCTGTTCCAGATGTCAAAACAATAGACGGGTTGGGATTAACTGGTTCTTAAAGGTAATGTTTCAGGTGGGGTCTGACAGCATTTTCCCTTCAAGACACATGCAATGCTCATTTCACCAACATGAGTGGAGTGGCAGGGTGAAGATGGATTTCAGCACCTCATCTTCTGTTGCCTGAACTCGTGAGCCCTGTTACCTTTCACTTTTGGCCCAATGGGGACTCCAATTTTATTTCTTTGAAAATATTTAAACGTTAACTTATTTGTTGTGTGTAGGCATGTACACTCATGTGCCACAGCATACACATGGAAGTCAGAGGACAACTTAGAGTCAGTTCTCTCCTCCCAGCATGTGGCTTATGAGAACTGAACTTAAACCACCACACTTGGCAGCAAGCATCTTTACTGGCTGAGCTATCTTGTTGATCCCCATATTTTATATCTTAATAATATTAGATAAAAGAGATATTATTCAGATGTGGCCACACTTTCCTTCCTCAACAGAGGAAACAAAACCAAGACAAATACAAAATTGATTTCTGCAAAGTATAAATACTTAAAGTGATACTGTTGAAGGTTTTGAAGACAGCCTTACAAACTTGCACACACTCAATAAATAGCACATGACATTATAAAATATGGAAATCCAAAAAGTGTGGAGAAGAAAATAAAAAGCATATGTCATCATTGTATGATCTCTCTCTTTTTCTCTCTCTTTCTCTCTCTCACTCTTGTGAGCACTGTGTTGCCTTAGCTGACCTCAAATTTGTGACCTTTTTGAATTAGTTTTCTCAGTGCTGGCATTTCCATCATTATATTTTATAAGCTTAAAGGCTGCTGTGTATATAATCTTGTCTTTAATATTTTTAAAGTTTGGTTTATATCACAGATTATTGTCCTGTCAAGAATGGCTACACTGAGAAGTTACATCGTGACTCATTCTGACTATTGTTGGTGGGCATCTAGCTTTCCCCATCCTTTTTATAGTGGACATTATTGTACATAGATATTTGAATGCATTTGGAACATTTATTAAGATTTCAAGACATGCAATTATTGGAACACAGGGTATAAATACTCTTCAGACCACTATTACATATTTATGCTTTGTGAAAAGGTTATTCCAATTAACATTTATTTCAACCAGCATCATTTAAGAATGCTCATTTCTACTGACCTTATTAACGCTGAATAATCTCATTTGAGTTTTAATAATTACTGATTTGAGGGAAAGGATTGGCATCTACTCTAGTAGTTGTATTGGTTTTGTATTGTATTATTAGGTAGGTTAAACATTTTCCAGTTGTTTAGTAGCCATTTATATTCACTTTGAACAAAGACATATTTAGGGCTGAGGTTATAGCTCAGTTGGTAGAGGGCTTGCCTAGTCTGAACGGGGCCCTGGATTTGGTTTGTAGTACCATATAATATCAGGCATGGTGGCGTAAGCTTGTAATCCCAGTTTTAGGTTAGGCTAGGCTACATGAGACCCTGTCTGTCTCCCACTCCCCCCCCAATCCAAATAAATAAATAAAATATAAAGTATAATTTACAGATCCTGAAATATGTCTGCTTAAATAACTTTACAATTCAGTGATTTTTTAGTAAAGTTTCAGAATTGTACAACCCTCACTTCAATCCTATATTTCCTGTTTTTTGAACAATTTTTTCATTCTTTTAAGTTTGTGTACCCTCCTGCTATATTAGGGCTATTAATGATTAGTTCTATTTATTATGAAGTATTTGCTTTTTAACTCAGTTTCTATTACTCTTAGAATAAAGTCTCCAGTTAAAAGCTTGGCTGTGAGATCCTGGATGAGTCCTTCCTGCTAGCCTCTTAGTCTCGTCTCCCCCACCCCCTGCACTGCTCACAGCTAAGCTCACATGCTGTGCTCCCTTTGGTCTCTAGGCTTTGGCACATGCTTTACCTGGAACACTTCTCCTTCACTCTTTACCTAACTAACTCCTACTCATCCTTCAGGTCTCAGCTTACATGTCACTTCTGGGAAGCTTCCCTGACTCCACCCCCAGACAATGGTAGGTGTTCCTTCTCTGTGCACCCCAGCACCCTGCACTTAATCATGGTGGCTCTTATCAGTTTACTGTACATTATTATTTGGTTGTTTATCACCTAACTTTTAAGCTTGGACCTGAGTCCATAGGCTTATTTTTACATCATCAGGGCTCAACACATTTAACACAGAGATCAGTGAATGGCTCAATGACTATAGTTACACTTAGCATTTTTTCCATTTTGAATTCTATTATTTTTTAAGACTAGAAAGATGTTCCAGCCAGGAGCCCATTGGATATGACTACTTTCAATTAAGATACTTGTTCTAAATTGTTTCCCAGAAAGGTTAACGCTTTGTTTACAACCACTGTATAAAAATATTTCACTGTACCTTCATCAGCCCTAAGTAACCTCCTTATTGTCCATTTTGTTTATTAAAAAATAACTATTGTTTATTGAACACTTATTATACCCAGTATCTTTGCACCTACTGGGCAAGCACTCTAACTGAACTACCTTCTGTGGTAAGTATCTTACCCGTGTTGCTATTTAATTTTCACACCCCTCCTATAGGGAGGGGAGAGGAGGAAAGGCTCACGTTAGGGACTAAGGGATTTGACACAGTGGTGTGTTTCCACAGTGCCAGTGCTAAGAAGGCTGAAATAGGCTGGTCCCAGGGACTTGCTGACCAGCCATTCTAGCTGAATCCTTGAGCTCCAGATTTAGTGGTTCAGTGAGACCTTATCTAAGAAAATAATGTGAAGAGTGATTGAGAAAGACACTCAACATTGACTTCTGGCCTCCATATGTACTCCCATACATGCACACACACGTGTGAACACATACCAGATTGACTCAAGTGCCTGAGAAATCCAGAGGAAGAGAAAACCTGTCTTTGATACTCAAGAGTACTCTCAAGTATCTCAGCTTTTTCTGTCTTTTTTGAGTGAGAAGATGCAGCGTCTAGATTATGTGCAGTCTGAACATTGTACTGTGCATCATTGCTTCTTGTGTAGCATGAGTAGATACCACTCCTGGTCCAGAAACTTAGGACTCCACTGCACTTTCACTAAGTGCTGGCTGGCTGCTGACTATAACAGTACCCCACTTGTAGACTTTTCAGTGTTGTGTCCTTTTTGCATTTATTTATTTACTCATTTATGGAGAGGGGTTGTTGCCCTGGGTGTGGAAGTTACAGGACACTTTATGGGGGTTGATTTTCTCCTTCCACCATGTAGGTTTCAAGGATCAAATGTAGGTAGCAAGCTTGGCACTGAGGGCCTTTACCAGCTGAGCCATCTCCCTGGCCCATATTTATTTATTTTTATCAGCTCAAACAATCTAGATGTAATAGGCACACAGTTTACAATAGAAGAAAAGATGATTGCTGATAAGACCTTTTACTCAACCTGAAATACGCCAGAACCTGGGCATATATGAGAGAGACTTTAAGACTCTTGTTATTCAGCAAATACTTAATAACTGTTGTTGTATTCAGGTAATCCCACCCTGTCTCTTTTTTCTGATTCTCAGTACTGAACCATCTTCAGACACTTCTACCAACAGCCCTGGAAGCACAGATGCAAATCACAGGGCCCCTCACTTTCCTGTGTGTCAAGGGAAGCTACTGGAATGCTCTTGGCTCCTTCAACACTTTGAAAGTTAGGGAGAAACATTTCGTTCATTTTGAGTGGGACAGGATATACGTACAATCAAATAGGAAGAAGAAGCACTATGTCTTAGCCTATATTTATAAATCATAGTTTGATTCAAGTTCTAAAAAACAAAAAAAAAAATAGCACCTTTTTTTATCCTTCATTGACTTGAGTCAGAAGGTGTCTGTTTACTCGTTTATGCTGCTACCTGGTGACCCAGCAGTTAGCTAGTCCCTGGACTCAGGAAATAGAGTATGAGTAAGGAGAGTTGTGTTAAATAAATAATTAAATTACGATGTTGTAATAGTAAATATAGAACCCTTGAAGACAGAAAGAGGCCAGTAGCAGGTACTTCTTAGTTGAGCCTTAAATGAGAACGTTATATTTAAAAAAGAATGGGAACTAGTCAAAAACAAAGGGTTAGGAATGAGTAGCAGGAGGGAAGAAAGTGTGAACTTAAGCCAGCAGGCTAGAAATGACATGTGCTGAGAACTGTAAGCAGACAGTACCCAGTGCCGTATAATCTGTAGAAAATGGAGGTGGAGAAGTAAAGATAATTTCTTGTTCGTTTTAGCATTTGCAGCCTTGCTTTTACCTTGAATACAATACAATGTGTGTGTGTGTGTGTGTGTGTGCACGTGTTCCTGGCATTCCCTTAAAGTACCTTTGTTTTTATTTATTTATTTATTTAGCTAACTCTAACCTTGAACTTGCTGTATAGCTGGGACTGGTCTTGATTTTCTGATCCTCTTTCGCTAATTTCCTGAATGCTGGAATTACTAGTACATGGCACCATGCATGCCCTTCTTAAAGTGATTGTTAGAATTTTATGATTATGAACAAGAAATCTTGAAATATAATTATTGGTCTAGGAATGTAGCTCAGTGGTAGGGACCTGACTAGAATACACAAAGTTCAATCTCTAGCATTAGAATTGGAAGAGAAGTAAAACCTCTTAGTAATAACAGCCATATTCTAGGTGTATGCTTTGCAGTAGACACTGGGTTTAAACAGACATCACAACCGTTATTTCATGGAGCATTACATTACTGTTGTTTCCATTTTACAGAAAAAACCCGATTCTTAGGAAAACAATAATTCAGTCCAGCTAACATGTCAGAGTGGGAGTTAGACTTTGGTTGCCACAGAGAGCAGCTGTTAGGCCAGAGTTCCTTTTCAATGTCAGCATTTGATTTCTTCCACTTTTATTTATTTTCTTTTTTTCCCATTAAAATTTTTATTTGATCTGTATGAGTGTTTTGCCCGTTTATTTGAGTATCATGTGTGTGCCTAGTGCCTGTGGAGGCCAGAAGAGGGTGATTCCCTGGGACTGGAGTTACAGATGGTTGTGAGCTGCTCTGTGGGTGCTTAGGAACTGAACCTGGGTCCTCTGGAAGAACAGTAAGTGCTCAACCACTGAGCCACCTCTCCAGCCCAATTTCTAACAGTTTTAATCATTTAGTTTTTACCTTTGCCCTGCTATAATTTGAATTGTTGCAGTTTGTGTCATTTTTCTGCTGATGCCTTGGAACTTGAGACTTTTTCTTTTCCTTCCCTTCCTTCCTCCTCCTTTGCTTCCCTCTTTTCTCCTTCCCTCTTTCCTTCCTTTCTTTTTGAGACAGGATCTCACTGTGTAGCTCTGGCTGTCCTAGAACTGACTATGGAGACCAGGCTGGCCTGAAATTCATAGAGATCCACCTGCCTCTACCCCTCAGGCACTGGGATTAAAGGCATGTGCTGCCACACCCAGCCTAGCAGAGATTTCTTAAGAGATTTAATAGATTGTGGGATGATATGACAGATCATTGGAATTTACAAGTCCAGTAGAGACATGTGTATCAAAACCTAGTGTTGCTGAGTACAAGGAGAGGCACAAACTAGGTGTGTATATAGGAAGAAGACTTTGGGGAATGCGGAACAAAATGCCTGCAGTTAGCAAATTGAAAGATGTACATGTGTATGCACACATGTGTACACAAATATGTGTGTAAACTTTTAGGTTTTACTCTCTTCCAGCTGCTTTCACAATTAGAAGCCAGTTTTTTTTTCTACCAGGTGATCATCAAAATATATTAACATCTAAGACACAGTAGCCACAGATACCAAAGCTTCTATTTTTGGAAAACGTGTGTGTGAGTATTTATTATCCTTCCCCTCACTTCTTCTTCCTCTTGTTTCTGTTCTTTCTCCCACTTAGAGAAAATGAGAAAACCCAGAAGTATATTTTTTAATGCTGTAGATATATAGGATAATATATGACATTATGTTAATTAAGTTAAAAGAAGGTATCTCCATGCAACCTGAAACAATAATTCTGTTGTTGCTTCAGACACTTGAAGAAACATCAAAGTGGCTGGAGGTTAAGAGCAGATAATGCTATTCCAGAGGACCTGAGTTCGGTTCTCAGTACTCATACTGGCCTGCTCACAACCACCTGTAACTCCAGTACCAGAGGATCCTTCTTAAACTGCTTCCCACCCGACACACCCCTAATTAAAAACAAAAACAAAAAAACCAAGAATTTTGGAGTGCTTTTTCTTCAATTAAGATATTATTTTCTGGGGCTGGAGAGATGACTCAGTGGTTAAGAGCACTGGCTGCTCTTCCAGAGGACCTGGGTTCAATTCCCAGCACCTACAAGGTGGTTCACAACTGTCTGTAACTCCAGTCCCAGGGAATCCTATGCCCTATTCTGTTTCTCAGGGATGCTGCATGCATGTGGTACACAGAAATACATTCAGACAAAACACTCATACACATAAAATAATAAATGTTAAAAAAAATAAGTTAAAAAAAAGAAAATCTTCAAAAAATATTTTATTTTCTCAGGCAGCAATTAGGGTTAAAAAATACAAAATACAAATAATACAAAATTTAATTAATCTTGTTTATTTTGGGTTTTGAAGACAAGTCTCACCTTGTAGCCCAGGTTGTCCTGGAACTTACTGTGTAGTACAGGCTGGTCTTGAACCCATGGTGATTCTCCTGCTCCAGCTTCCTGTGTGCTGAGATTATTGATACAAACCACTATGCTTGGCTTGATTTGTCTTCTATATTTGTCTATAAAACTGTAACTTTTAAATTTAATCATTTAATGCTGATGTTTTAGGGTTTGAGAAGATGGTCCTTGTTTAGAATATGCCTTTGGACTGTCAATTCTAATAAAGTCTTTATGAGACTGGAACAGCCTGAAAGTGTTTTTCTTTTTTTCTTTTTAGGTCTTCAGAAACACTTCAGTAATCTAGTATAGTGGTTAGAGGTGGGGTCTGGAAACTGTTGTGCTGAATCTGAATCTGCCTTTATAATCTACTAGACTTGGACAGTCTACTTTGGGGTAATGATAGCACTTCTTTTGCAGAAATATTGTGAGAATTAAATAAAAATGTTTTAGTAATATATCTGATATCAATAAGTGTGTACTTATGTGTAAGGATTAGTCATAATAATGATTAGAGTTATTATTTAATTATTAAGCTTTTTCAATTATAACTCAAATTTGGTGGAGAGGATATTTGCTTTATAAAAATAGAAGTCAAATAGCTTGAGAGTTTAGTTTCTCTTTGACTTTTTTAATTTTTGTATTTGAAAAGAGCTTTACTAGTGTAATAGGTAGTTTGTTAGTATCATTAAAAGTTTTCACTTAATGAAAGTTTTGTTCTTTGAAAGTAGAGAATCTAGTTGCTTATCTGTATGGTAAAAGCCATTGCATATAATTGTGTGACAACCTGAAGCACCATGTGGACTGATCCATGCAACTGTCATATTCAAAAATCCCCGTCCCCTCTGAGTTTGTCAACTTAACAGGCCATGTTTAAAAGCATATTAATTTATTGACATTTCACTATTTGATAAGATCACTGCAAGTGGTCACCTTAGTTTGTATAATCAAATTATGGACTCAATATAATTGTGTTTTAATGATTGAGACAACAAATTATGTGGTAAAATAGAACCAAAATAGCCAGATATTCTCTAGTCTAGAGAATCCAAAGACACTGGATGTATTCACAGATTTAAATCTGTATCTTTGTGCAAGGAAACAATAGGTTGAGAAGGGTGTGCTGTCTAAATTCAGCCATGACAAGCAGCTCTTAGAAGATGCATTCCCAAAGCTACTGAATGAACTCATATGAGATATATATAACAAGAGGTCTTTGGTTCGGGATTTAGTTGAACGACATATTTACACATTGAGCCCTGTAAGAAAACAAACATACAAACAAACAAAGGTTCTTCACATAAAAGAGCACTGAAAAAATTATGAAAAAGTTTCCCTTTTTGTTCTACTTCTTCTGGGGTGTTTAAAGACAGGGTCTCACTCTGTAGCCCACATTGTCCTAGAACTTACATTGTAGTACAAGCTGCCCTTGAATCCCTGTGATTGCCCAGCCCCCTAGTGCTGGGATTACAGGCAGCAGCCATTCTCTCCCACTTTAATTGTCTTGACCTGTATATAATCTGTAATTTTCTCAACTCTATAAGCATTTTACACTAATTCTTTGGGGGGTTTTGTTTTGTTTTTGTTGGTTTGTCTGTTTGTATTTTCAAGACAGGTTTCTCTGTGTAGCCCTGACTTTCCTGGTACTTTTACTGTAGACCAGGCTGGCCTTGAACTCAGATTTGCCTGCCTCTGCCGCTCCAGTCCTGGGATCAAAAGTGTGCTCCACTTCCACCCGGGGTTTTCCTATGGTTTTTAAACTAAACTTAAAGTGCCATTGACCATAAGGGAAGTCTAGTTAGATATAGCTTAACTGAAAAAGTCTCGGAACTCCAACACTTTCTTACTAAATAAATTCTTGAATGATATATAAGCTTGAAAACGAAATCAAGAGCTTTATGGAGAAAGAAAATATCCTTAGGATACTTCCTGTTTAAATACCATTTGTGGCATCTTAGTCTGTAGGATTTAAAAATTAAGGTAATTTTAGTAAACAAGCATTCAATGTCTTTTGGAAAAACTTTAAGGACACAAGGATGATTTGAACCTTTGGTGATAAGCTTGTTCAGAATGCATGTCTGATGAAAGCAGAAATTTGGCCACCAAATTAGTTTTTGGGTCTGTTCCAGTTGATTTGAAGTACTTAAAGGAAGACTGTGTATTAGCAAGTACAGGGCTTATACTTGTTTATGTATTCTTTTTTCATTCTGATTCATACTCTCACTCTCATCCTCCATCTCTGCAACTGAGGTATATTCATTTGCAAACATTGATATCATGTTTCTACTATGTATATTTAATCTTTAGATCATCTAAACTGCTAGTATAGTCTACTCTATTTAAAGTCAGTTATCTTATGTTGAATATGTAATTTAGAATATTTGATTGGTAGGATACATTCATTTTGTTGATATACTGACATCTCCCATTTGATAGTTTTTGGTGGGCTGCTGGGGATGAAACCACACATGTGGCCTAGAGGGCCAATGCTGGTATTGCTCCTTTATCATTTTCTACCTTATATTTTGAGACAGTGTCTCTTACTGATCCTGGAGCCCACCAGTTGGCTATACTGTCTGGCTAGCAAGCTCCTCAGGTCTTCCTGACTCTTTTTCCAGTGCTAGGGTTATAGGTCTGTCCAGCCACAGCAGTTTTTATTGGGAGTCAGGGATCCAAACTCAGATCCTCAGGCTTGCACAGCAAGCACTGTGCCCACTGCAACGTCTCTCCAGCCTCTTTCTTTTTATTTTGAGACAGTATTTTTCTCAAGTTGCCCAGGCAGACCTTGAACTTGTTCCTAGTCTTAGTAGACCTTGAATTTATTTCCTGCCTCAGCCTATGTCACCAAGCCTGGCTGTTGCTGTAGTTTTGTGTGTATGTTTCCTTCTACTTTTTAATGGAGCCTGGGATCAAACCCAGGACCTTGTGCATGTGAGGCAAGTGCTCCATCACTGAGCTATATCTCAGTCCCTCCCTTGTCATGCCTGTGTAATAAATCTAAAAATTTCTTGGAATTTTTATTACTATTGGAATATTGGAGTTATTTTTATAAATATTGCTTCATAGGGGTTTATAGAATTTTAGCAGTGGAAAATTGCCTAACTCTTCATTTTAGTGTTAAATGGTTTCCTGATTTTGACTCCAAGAATGAAGGTCAGAATAGCTTATCTATCTCTTGGGTAGCTTTAGGAGACTTTGTGCTCTAGTAAAAAACGGTACCGTATCTTTGGTAGTAATTGATTGGACATTTGTTAGGCATTCAAATGACCACCTGGATTCTAGGCCAGGCTTAGATTTCAGTATAACACAGGAGGTCATGCATTTAAATAGGATTGTGAGCTTAGGCAGATGACCTACATTAGTGAAGCTGACCAAGTAGGGACTGGACTGTGGTAAATCGGGGACTATATGCCCTGGGTTGAAGGGCTGCCAGCTATGACTTAATATACACCCAGTGTTGCTAGAAATGTTTCATATTTAGAAAAATGCTGAAATGAAGATGAATGGAATCTTTTGATGTTTCCTGAAATATCTAGAAAATTGTTGCCACAAGAAACAGAAGACCAAGTTTAAGCCATAAGAATATTTTTCAGCTGGCCAGTGGTGGCGCACACCTTTAATCCCAGCACTCAGGAGGCAGAGGCAGGTGGATCTCTGTGAGTTTGAGGCCAGCCTGGTCTACAGAGTGAGTTCCAGGACAGCCAAGGCTACATAGAGAAACCTTGTCTCAACCCCCCACCAAAAAGAATATTTTTGGTTTATTTTGTAATAAATCCAATTATATCTAGAGAGGACTATTATCTTAGCAGTTCAACTGTATCATAAACATCCACTTTCTTTTTTCCCTCAACACTGAGTCTTGAACCCAGGACCTCACATATGCTAGGAAAGTGCTCTACCAGCAAGATCAAAGTTCTTTTTATTTTTCTGTTTTGCCATCAGTAGTGTATTGGAGTCTACTTTCTGTTTTTCTCCATGTAAAAGATGGCTAACGTAGCAATAAGCAGCACATCTGTGTTTCTTGCAGGAAGTGGTAGAAAGTGTAGTGTTAGCAGTGGCTCTACCTTTGGGAAAGCAAAAGTTTTCTAGAAGCTGTCTAAGGTTTTTATTGCTATAACAAAACACCATGACCAAAGTAGGGAAATCAGAACAGGAACTGAAACAGGGAAGGGACCTGGAGGCAGGAGGTTATTCAGAGGCCATGGAGGAGTGCTGCTTATTAGCTTGCTCCCCATGATTTACTCAGCCTGTTTTGTTATAGAACATAGGGTCACCTGCCAGGAGTGACACCACCCCCAATGAGCTGGGCCCTCACTCATCAATCAGTAATTAAGAAAATGCACTACAGACTTGCCTTCAGGCAAATCTTATGGAGGCATTTTATTAGTTGAGATCCCCAATACTCTTAATTCTCAATGACTCTAGCTTGCCAGGACAGAGTCAACTCCCCTCGCCTGGAAGATTTATTTTTGAAATATAGACAGGAAACAGATTACATCACCACCGCTAGTTGTAAGATCACCCACAAAAGTAGGTATATGGCTTTTTTTATATATTAAATGTTGAATGGCAGCAAGAGAGAAGGATGTTTGGAATAGGTGTTGTCCAACCCTGGCCTACCATAACAATGAGTACAGTTTTAAACTACCTTTGTTTTCAATCTTTTCATTACATTTTATTTAGTGTGTGTATGTGTGTGTTCACACACACACATGCATGCACGTATCATAGCACACATGTGGAGGTCAAAGGACAACTAATGGAAGTCAGTTTGTTCTTTCTACCCTGTGGGTCCTAGGGGTTGAACACAGGTTATTAGACACCTTTACCCACTGAGCCATCTCCCCAGTCTTAGAACTGTATCTTGAGAAATAAAGAGCCTAGCAGTAGTACAGAGTCATCTAACAGGTCACCAGTTTGTGGACACTTTATAAAAACTGCAGAAGAGGGGAAGGAAAGATTTTAGGAGTCAGCAGAGGTGAAAGACCCCAGGAGAACATGACCCACTGAATCAATTAATCTGTAGTTGGAGAGTTTTCTCTCTGTGTCCTGCCAAGCCCTGGCAGTCCATTAGCCCACTTATAAAATAAACACACAGATGTTTATATTATTTAAACTGTTTGGCCTAATGGCTCAGGCTTCTAGCTATCTAGTTTTTATATCTTAAATTAATTTATTTTTATAAATCTATACCTTGCCACATGGCTCATGGCTTACTGGCATCTTCACATGTTGCTTGTCATGGCAGCAGCTGGCAGTGTCTCCCTCTCTGCCTTCCTGTTCTCTCCATTCTCTTCTCTGTTAGTCCCGCCTATACTTCCTGTCTGGCTACTGGCCAATCAGTGTTTATTTATACAGAGTGATATCCACAGCACTAATCAGGGCTCATATGGGCTTACGGAAACTGTTGGTTGTTAGCTTAGTGTTTTTTGTGGGACTCCCAATAGTGGGAGCAAGTGTGTCTCTGATTCTTGTACCTGCTCTTGGGGCTCTTTTCTTCCTATTGAGTTGCCTTGTCCAGCCTTGATATGAGGATTTTGCCTTATCTTAATGTATCTTGTTTTGTTCTGTTTGGTTGTTGTCCCTTGGAGGACTGTTCTTTTCTGAAGGGAAATGGAGGGGGAGTGTATCTGGGACAGAAGGGAGGTGTAGAGGAGCTGGGAGGAATGGAGGGAGGGGGAAACTGGTCAGGGTGTATGAGAGAAGAATCTATTTTCAATTTTAAAAAGTTTTATTTGCATTCACTATTCTATTATTCTTTGTTGGTTTTAGCAGTCAGTTTTTAATTGACAAAGAACTTTAAATTAGAAAGCCAGAGTTCAAGTCCTGGTAGAGATTTGTTGATATTGGGCAAAAATACTTCATCTTTCAAAGTCTATAGACCATTCTTCACCTGGAAAATGTGTGTATAGCATTGTTATATAGAATAGTTAATTACAGAGGTTCTGGATTCAGAAAAACTGGAACTAGAATCTTATTCCTGCTAACTACATTCCATAATCTGTCTCTTCCTCTGTAAAATGGAGTTAATTGTTGTGCCCTGACTGATGGAGTCTTTCTGAAGACCAAATGAGAAACAGGGAAATCTCACCTTATCAGAGTCCAAAACTGAGCAAATAAGGCAAATATAAATCAAATATTATTACCCTACAGGAAACCAGGGCTTTTCTTATCTCTGGGGAAAAAATGCCATAAATTACCCATAAACAGGAACATCTGTGTTTCTGAGCATGTTAACTGCAACTGAAACTGTCTGATGTGACTCAGTTGCTCCTACTTGGTGCTGACTTTGTCTTGTCACATACATTTGCTGAATACAATGCCAGATAAATTTATATACATTATAACATTTTTACATATATTTATCTGTCCAGTGCATAAAGCCAAATTAACATAAATAAAATGCACACTTAACTACAGAATTATTATTGATGAGATGATTAGCTTGCCATCAAGACTGACCTTTTAAAGTCTTTCAAGTTGTTTTTACCATATCTGTAGCTTAGGATATTTGAGAATGAGGAAACTGAAGTTGTCTGGGGCTCAACTTAGCTCCTCACTATGCATAACTAAGCCAGTGGGTTCTTTTTCTTATTCATGATAACAGATGAATATAGCCAAGGAAATAATATCATTTTAGAGCTAAGGCTTTAGGATTATTTACTTGTTTTTGAAGGAAAACTAGTAAGTGTTTCTGGATGTATAGGCTAAAATGAACATAATTCCTACCTAAATAACAAGCTAATTTTATTTTATATTGTTTGTATTTTAGAGTATATCATTCAAAATAACATGTTCATTTTTAAATTCAAAGTATTTACTTCCTTTCAATTTATGATGAAGATTTCTGAAGGACAAAGTGTTACTAAGTGGATTGCAAGATGTCAGGAAGCTTTAAAGATAGTCCATCTGGGAGTCATTCATCAAGGGATTTAAACATTTCCAATAAATGCTACACTGAGCTATAAATGGTCTGTTTCAGTATTGACACGGATGTCTAAGAGGATCTTAAGCACTGACAGAAAGTATTGTGTACATACTGATAAAAAAATCTCCGATTACTTTTGTTCCTTAAAATACTTTGGGATTCCAGTTACTTGGGCCAGATTGTGGTGCTCAGCTAAATGGTTCATATACACAGAAAGGCATAGCTAGAGCTTAAGCATCCCTAGTATTGCCCTATAGGAATATAGGTAGGGTTCTCCTTTTCTTAGAGAAAATGTTTATTTTGCAGGTTGCAAAGGGCAGAGATGCACCCTCTGAATATTTTTTGGAATCCAAAACTTAAAAGTATAAGCAGCAATAATGACAGTAAAACTCTTAAAGGCAAAAATGCTTTTGTTCAAGTCAAGTGTTTTTGACTGAAAGGAAAGATGTCTAAACTTGTGCCTTATCATTTGTTGCTTCGTATAATAAGATTGTCTTGTTTTTAAACAAGGGAGGAAAATCTTGTTTTAAAGTGACTCACAGTGACGTAGTAGGTTAGTAATGGGGAGGTATTTCTCTGCTCAATATATGCACCATAATTACAGATACTGATATTTTCCCATCAAATTTAACTCTTATATTTGAACTCCTCACTTAAAGTTCATAACCAGGGCATTGCATGTGCTAAGTGGGACTTCTTAGGAAACTTGGGTTGCAGGGGAGATACTTGGTTCTATGAGAGCTTTAATTATAAGAAGAATTAAACCTCACTTCCACATGACCATGGGAATTTAAGACAAGACATTAATGACATATGAGTCATAATTAAGTTATACTTTTAAGTCTTTAAATATTCAGTAATCTTTCTTTTTTTCAGTAATCTTTCTTACCTGTGATTATTTTTCCTATTGTCTCTTGATATTCATTCTTCTGTGACTGGATGATTTATCCATTTACAGTTAATTCAGCTACTAAGCCTTATTTTATTTTATTTTTTATAAATCTTGCTATGATTATAGAACTAGTTACAATAGGAAATCAAGTCTGGCCTTTTTGTAGCTCTGCAGATACTATCATGACACAGAATAGGCACAGTTAGTTAGAAAGATGCATGGAAAGTTATTCTTCTAGTTTTAGAGACTTTTATAAGCCTTTTATAATTTCAAGATTTTTATAATGACAAGATTTTTTTATAATTTCCTTATAAGAGCAATTATATTGGATATTATGTAAGCAGGGCGGAGAGATGGCTCAGTAGTTAGGACTCTGACTGCTCTTGCAGAGGACCTGAGCTGGAGTGCCAGCACTCTTCTTGTGACACCCTCTTCTTGTCTCCGTGGGCTCCTACACACGGTACACATAAACTGTGTCGTGCAGACACATACATATAAACAGTCTTTTTTAAAAAAGAAAATTATATAAGCTGTTTTTACAGTATTGCACAATATAAGTTTTAATACTAAGTCATATAAGCCTAAAGTTTAGAGAACCTTTTAATGCAAAAGCTTAGAGAAAAGATTAGAAAGAGACTAAGGTTTTGTCAGAGTTGGTGCATGTTGACAGTTCAACTGTTTTATCTGAGAGAGAATTATAGGTCTTCCAGCACTCGGGAGGCAGAGCCAGGTGGATCTCTGTGAGTTCGAGGCCAGCCTGGGCTACCAAGTGAGTCCCAGGAAAGGCACAAAGCTACACAGAGAAACCCTGTCTCGAAAAACCAAAAAAAAAAAAAAAAAAAAAAAAAAAAGATTTATTTTCGTGTGTGTGTGTGTGTGTGTGTGTGTGTGTGTGTGTGTGTGTGTGTGTGTTGGGGGGTGCCATGTATTTGCAGGAGCCCCAGGTCAGAAGAGGACAGTTGATGGTGTTACATGCCTTGTGAGCTGCCCAATATGGATATTGGGAACCAATCTCTGTTCCACTGGAAGAGCTGCAAATACTCTTAACCTCTGAGTTATCTTGCTAGCTCCAAGGGGTTTCTTTATTTTATTATTTTACAAATATGGGTGTTTTGCCTGCATATATGTCATGCACCACATGTGTATAGTGGCCACAGAGGCCAAAAGAGGGTGTCAGGTCTCTTGGAACTGGAGTTACAGATAGCTGTGAACCACCATGTGGGTGCTAGGATTTGAGTCGTGGTCCTTTGGAAGATCAGCCAGTATCCTTCAATTCGAGCCATCTCTCTAGCTCTAGGGTTGCTTTTTTAAATGGTTGTGACATACTCATGACAAAGGCTGCTTTATGCAACTGTATGGGTTTCTAATTGTATTTTGTAAATGAGCAAAGAATAGTGCTTATATCATATTAAATACTGATTTTTATTATTTAAGATTTTCATGTATTAGCTGGGCATGGTGGCACATGACTTTAATCCCAGCACTTGTGAGGCAGAGGCACATGTTCCCCCACATATCAAAATAAATTAGAGTTTGTTTTAGTTATATATTTTAAATAATTATCCATTTCTTACCCTGTGTTCTCATAGAAATTTTGTATAGATACATATCTTTTTTTTAAAAAAGATGGGTTCTCATTGTGTCACCCTGACTGGCATAGAACTCTATGTAGATCAACCTGATCCTGAAGTCACAGAGATCCACCTGTCTCTGCCCCCTGAGTGATGGGATTAAAGTTGTGTGCCACCATGCCTGGCCATATAAATAGCTTTGTGGCATTATATTAGCGATTTTGTTTAAGACTCAGCTTTCTCCACTAGACTGAGGCTGGGAGCTTTTCTTGTCCATGTTTTTTAACTCTTCAGTGCAGAATATGATGATAAATATATAGTAGATATTAGTAAAGAAATGTTAATGTTATTACTATTTTTGGCTGTCATTACGGAAATAATTCTGGGGTTGATAATTTTACCTAAGCATATTTAATGAATTACTTATATTTCATAGTTTAAAATGTTTGAGAATGATATTTAAATTTATAGACTGAATTTTATACATAATACAGAGATTAAAGTTCACAAATGAGATAACATACAGCCAGACTCATGAAAAAGACCAGTTGGAAGTAGCCAGCAATAAAGTGGGTGGGAGTGAAATTGATTGAATGAACTACAGGCAGAAGAATAGAATGTATAAAGATAAGACACCACAGCTGCTCTTAGAAATATACATGCTTCTGTTTGGTTGGAGTGGGGAATACATTTCAATGTTGGGGCATCATGAGAAATGTGAGTAAAAGAGGCCAGATCATGAAGAGCCTTTTGTGGTCTGTTAGGAGATTAAATTACCAAGAAAAAAAAAAACATCGAAAATTTTAAAAAGATGAGTGATATGGTCAAAATTGCTAATTAGAAAGATTGGTATTTGTAAATGTATGGGAGGGGAGCCAGTTACACCTAGGTACTGAATTGGGGACAAGGGAACAGGATGGAGGATTAGTAAGAAAGAGTATAGCACATGGCTTCATTATTCCAGGTTTGGGATCTGTGTGGGTATGCCATTCACTAAGATAGAAAATACTAGGGTCAAAGTAGATGGTACAATGCAAACATTCTGAATTTGAGATTTATATCATAGATCGACCTTGGGAAGATAAATACCTGTGTTGATCAGCAAAGGCATCTAGACTAGAGTCAGAAATTTATG
This sequence comes from Peromyscus leucopus, assembly GCF_004664715.2. Classification (NCBI taxonomy): domain Eukaryota; kingdom Metazoa; phylum Chordata; class Mammalia; order Rodentia; family Cricetidae; genus Peromyscus; species Peromyscus leucopus. Next base: position 60,526,276 of record NC_051086.1, read on the forward strand.
GTGATCATTTATTGGCCTTTCACTTAAATGTGTCAAGCACATTTAAGGCAAACTAAGGCAAATTATATATGTCATGCCATTTATTTCTCATGAATTGTTACTCTTCCTAGTTTGTAGATTAAGTAGTAATATCTAAGAGTTCAGGTAATTACAGAGTCTTTGTTGACTTTAAGACCATGTTGAAGCCATGCTGATAGGAATACAGTCACTTATAGAGAACTTATAGGATGAGACAAGTAGAGAGCAATTGGTGATTGAAGCATGAGATAAGAGTGGACCAAAGATGGACTGTTGGTGAATTGGGCATTTGGGAGGCAAATAGAGGAGGAAATCCTACAAATATAACTAAAAAGAATATCAAGGACAGTGTCCACTATCTCATTTATCATATAAAATAGTTCTTTCAAATAGAGAAGTTTTATTGTTGGAAACATTTGAGAAGTCACGGTAGAATCCCATCTTGTAGAGTCACAATGTATATTAGTATATTAAAGATCTGATTCCCAGCTCACAACCATTCATAACTCCAGCCCCAAGGGATTCAATGCCTTCTTCCAACCTCAGTGAGTACCAGGCCTATGCATGCACAAACTTAGCAAGCAAAACACTCATACACATAAGCAGAAATAAATCACAGGGCAATGGTGGTGCATGACTTCAATCTTAGCACTCGGAAGGCAGAGGCAGGTAGTTCGAGACCAGCCTTGTCTACAGAGTGAGTTCCAGGACAGCTAGGACTGTTACACAGAGAAACCCTGTCTTCAAAACAAAACAAAGAAAGGAAAAAAAGAAAAGAGGTAAAGAGCTCTTGCAGTTCTTTTGGAAGACCTATGTTCAATTCCCAGCACCCACATTAGGCAGCTCACAACTGTCTGTAACTCTTGTTCTAGGGAATCTGAGGCCCTCTGGCTTTGGGACACCTGCATTCATGTGGTACACATAAACTCTGGCAAACACACATACACATACAGAATAACAAAACCTTTTTTTTAAGATCTGAGAAATTTATAGTAATTAACTTGTTCACCTAAACCTATTTTATAATGAATGCTCAGTATGGCATGGTTGGGGGTTGGCAGGTAGACTCTTGACTTCCTATGTAGCCCAGACTAACCTCAAACTCAAGATCATTCGGCCTTATTCTCCTGAGGACTGAGATTAACAATGTGTGCTCCATACATAGCATAAATACTTTCTTACTTCATTTCTGCTACTGTAACAAAAGACCACAGGCTGGATCATTTATATATAACAGACATTTATTTCTTGAAGATTTGGACTCTGAGAAGTCCAACACGAGGTCCTCATAGATTTGGTGTCTGGGTTATTATCACATAGTAGAAGTGACAAAGACTGTATTCTCATAGTGGATGGACAAAAGGGATAAAGAATATCTAGGCATCTCTTTGTTTGTTTGTTTGTTTGTTTTTCGAGACAGGGTTTCTCTGTGTAGCTTTGCGCCTTTTTCTGGAACTCACTTGGTAGTTCAGGCTGGCCTCGAACTCACAGAGATCCACCTGGCTCTGCCCCCGAGTGCTGGGATTAAAGGCGTGCGCCACCACCGCCCGGCTAGGCATCTCTTTTTATAAGGCCAATACTTCTATTTGTGAAGGTTTTAGTCTCATAACTTAATCACTTTCTAATATCTCACATTTTAATACTTTTCAGTAGTGATTAAGTTTCAGCATATGGATTTTGGGGATACCCATTCAGACTATAGGAACCCTCACCCCTTTTGTGTGAATTCTGCTGACATTCCAGATAACTGTGGCACCACAGGCTCCAAACAAAAGGGAAGAAAGGAAGCGGTCACTGTTGAGTCAGATGTCGCAGGGAGGTCAAGGGAAGTAAAGGTAAAAGGCAAGTGACATAGGCATCAGGACACTGTAGCGTGGGTGGTTATAGCTGCAGGATTACAGGATCAGAAGAGAAGTTAATGCTGAAGGAGGAGCAAGGAGGGGCGGGACCCCTTTTTTTTTTTAAAGAAAGGAGATGGAAGTAATTAGAGGAGAATTTAGGGTGAGAGAAGAATTCTTCTGGCTTATTTAGAAGAATCTTGAGAATATTTTTCTGCTGGGGGGAAGAGTTCATTAGGAAATAAAAGCATCAAGATGTAGCAAGGAATACAGGGTAATTTCACAGCCTCGGTTTCAGGGGCCAGAGAGGTTAACTTTGGAGGATGCTATGTGTCACCAAGCTCTAATGTGTGCCCATAGTTGTGGTTTCAGTGTTGTGTCTGGGTTTCTTTTATGTAGTTGTCCTGAATCACTTTTCTTGCTACTATCCATTTTGTCTTTCTCAAATTGCTCTTTACTTTTACGAATCCATTGCTTTATATCTGTTTACAGCAGAAAACCAAGCTCTTCAGGAATTAGCGGTAAAAAAAACTGAAGGTCTAGAAAAGTACTTGTCATCCAGACTGTGGTGGTGGTGGTGGCACATGCCTGTAATTCTAGTGATGGAAACTGATCAGGACGAGAAAAAAGGTTGAGGTTAGCCTGGACTTTACAGAGAGACTTATTTTGAAAACAAACAGCATAGCACAATGAAAGCAAAAAAGCAAAACAAAACCACTATCTCAGATAGGAGTTTGCAGGCTTTTTCTGGTAAGGGAAGGGTTACTATGGAAACTTTCAGAAGTTGTGGTTTTTTTTTTTTAACTACTTCTCTCATTTAAAAAACACTTATTTATGGTGTTCATACAAAATCTCATCAGATTTTGAAAGCAAGCTTTCATTAGAATCCAGGAAATTAGTGACATGGACAGAACATAAGGTTGTGAATTGTATCTAGTGGTGTTGTTTTTTCTATGCATGGCCAGGTCAGATGTGCTCTCTGGGTGCACTTTATTTCATTGTCTTTATATATGATAGTTGTAAAAATAGTCTGTGTTTTGTAAGATTATCTTAGTTTTTATCAAAGATAAGAAAATGTCTTCCTAACAGTAAATTTCAGAGCTGAAAAACTAAGGTGAATATAATATATAGTAATAACACCCACTTGAAGAAGATAATTAAAAGTAGATAGGACAGGCATTGACTTTTGGGGGAGAGAGAGAGTCAGTTTCTTTAATGGTGTGGCTCCTGATAGGTTGACCTTGTTTCAGTGTGAAGATGACCTCACACCAGGAGGATAGGGGTAACACAAATTGGACTTGACGTGTTACTAAAAAGAGAGGGAGAGAGATCATAAATTTGGGAGGGGGGTAGACAGGTGGGGGTAGATATGGGAGGAGTTGGGGGAAGAGTGGGGATGACTATGCTCAATATATATTGCATGAAATTCTTTGAGATTTTATATTATTATTTTTTATGTGTATGGGTGTTTTGCTAGCTTATGTCTGTGTACCACATATGGAGGCCAGAAGATGGTGTTAGATCCTCCTGAACTGGAGTTACAGATGGTCATAAGCTATCTTATGTGTGCTGGGTATTAAACCTGGGTCCTCTGGAAGAGCAGCCAGTACTCTTAACCACTGAACCATCTCTCTAGCCCCAATAAAAAATATCTTTAAAAAAGCAACCTACAGAAAAAAAATTAATAAAAGTAGGTCTAAAACTAAATTGACTTTGTTCTCTTTCTTATAATGACCAAATGTTCCTCAAAGACAAAGAAATAAGAATAGCATCATTTATTGAACACTCACCACTCTGTGCACTGTTCTGAGCTCTTATATGTCCTGAGTCAGTCCTCAGAATAGCCCTGTAAAGATAGGCATTACTACATCCCATTTTACAGATAGGTATATGTAGGCATAGGTAAGGGATACAATAGGATTCAAGTCCAAACAAACTGACTTCAAAGCCCTCTTCCTTGGGAGCACAGGCCAGAGAACAGCCTGCCTTAACTTTCTAGTCTTAGACTCTAATACTGGGTTCCACATCATTTTTAGTGGGTCAAGGGAAGAGAAACTAGAAAATAACATTTGGGTTTCTGTTTTACTGTTAAGGCTTGAGCTTATGCTGTAGTAATCCTCATTTAACAATTCTACAGTATAAATATCCAAGTGACACAAAACCTCTATTCATATTTCAAGATTCTCCTTTGCATTATTAAATACCTTCTATAAAAATATTAGCTTGCTTTTATAATGTTAATTACTGGCCACAGGTATTACATGAAGTTGTGTGTGTTTCTCTAGAAGTGATGGAAGCTGCGTCATGCTAAGGAAAGGAAGACTGGCCTGGTAGGACAGCCATCCATTTGGCTTTACTATCATTTAACGCTTGCCCCGGCCATGCTCTTCATCTTTGTAGCTAGTTTTCCCGTCTAAGATTCAAGAGTTGAGTGTCGAAGTTCCTGTCATGCCTCGGCATTTAAAGGTGTTATATACTCTTAGTTAAGTCTTTAGAATCATGGAGTAGAAGCTGAGGGAGAGCTGTAATTGGAGTTTGTTCTGTAGATTTTGTGGTAATTATTGGCAAGCATACAGAACAGACTAAGAGATAATACAGTTAACCGACCTCTGGGTCCTTGGAGTTCAGAAACCTTAGTGCCGTCCCTTCCCCCCACAGGAAATGAGGTTTATGTATTCTGTCTTGGAAATGTATTTTTAGATATTCATAGTTTTTTTTAAGGATCTGCCCAGAGGCTGTTCAAGGCTTAAATAAATTCTCTAATGAGTTAATACATTTATAACTAAAAGTAGATTTTTTTTTTTAGAAACTTGGTTTTAAAATAATTACTAAAAACAAAACTTTAACTAAAAAATATAAAGGGGGAGGTAAGGATTATAGAACAATTTGGGAACCAGACTTAGTTTTGATTTGGGAAATATAGTAGTTTCTAATATTTGCTTCTGGCTTAGTTTTCTGTTTTCTGTAAACAATATATCTTTAATAGTAAAAGTAAATTATTGTGCATGGCAGAATTTTGACAAAAAAATTCCTTAAAACATACATCAAACCTCAGTACCAAATAAATGTATGTGTAGAAGAACTGATCAAAACTCCCCCACTCAAGTAGTTCACTGAGAAACAACATGCGTGAAGCTGATAGAAGAATGTAAAGAAGCCCTGAGCAAACACAGGCTGATTTGAAAGCAAAGACAATATTGTAAAGATGCTGTTGTTGTTGCTGCTGCTGCTGCTGCTGCTGCTGCTCCTGCTGCAATAATTTATCTTTCAAGGCAATTCCAGTCAGAATTTTCTCACAGGCTGGGCTGAGAGTGTAGCTCAGTGTTAGACTGCTTGTCTAGTATGTAAAACAAAAAAAAACAAAGTATAAAAAGAGAATTCTACTAGGTTTCTCTTCCAACTTGAATTCACATGAATAAGAAGGGGAATGTCCTTGAAGTGAATGTAGCTGCTTCCTTACTCTTTATGGCTTCCTGTATATAAAGTGGCAGCCCATATTCTAGCCAAGATAGATGGCCTTACCATAGGTCCAAATTAATAGTCCACCAATCAGTCAGAATGGAAGGTTCAAAATTGTGAATCAAAATAATTTTTTTCTTTATAAGTCTGTTATCTCAGGTATTTTGTTACAATAATGGAAAGTTGACTAACATAAAACCCTACATAACGGGTTGGAGAGATGGCTCATGGCTAAAGCACTGGCTGTTCTTCCAGAGGAACTAGGTTCTCTTCCTAGCACCCACACAGCAACTCACCGTCATCTGTAGCTCCAGTCCTAGGGGATCTGATGTCCTCTTCTGGTCTCCACAGGCATCAGACACGCATGTGGTACACAGAAATAACTGCAGTCAAAGCACCCACATAACAAAATGCATAAAGATTAAAAACAAAACCCAAAACCCCACATTAGATTTATCTAAAAAAACTAAATGCCGGGTGAGTTACATGCCTAAACATTTAAAAATGCAGTGCTGGCTTGCTTTCTCTCCACTTTTATTTTGTCCAGATCCCACGCACTGGGGTGGTGTCTGGTACCACATTGTAGGTGGGTCTTCCTATGTCCTTTAATCTGGGAATGCACTCATAAGTGTACCCACTACTGGGCCAGCCAAGTAGTATTTAGAATGTATAAGGAACTTATACAAGGGGCTGGTGCAATGGCTCAGTGGTTAAGAGCACTTGCTCTTACAGAGAACCATGATTTGATTCCCAGCATCCAAATGGCAGCTCACACCTACCTGTCTATAACTTCAGTTCTAGAGGATCCAGCTCCCTCTTCTGGCATCCATGGGCATCAGGCACATATGCAATGCACTTAACATATAGGCAGATAAAAGGCCCATACATATAAAATAAAAATAATCAAAAAGAACTTAAACAAGAATGTCTATACATAATAAGAACTATACCAAGTAAGACAAATAAACTCATAAGGGGGAATAAAAATGGACCATAATAAACAGTTTCATCCTCACTAATGATTAGAGCAACTAAAAATATAATTTTTCATTTATTGGGCTAGGGAGAATAAGTAATATGACCCTTTGTGGTGTTAGGGGATGAGAAGAGAAAAACTGTCATAAACTTGTGTCATAAAACTTGTGGCCACATATATTGGTGCAGCATTATGGAGGGGGGATATATGCTAAAACTTAAATGTCTGTATCTTCTGATTCAGCATTCCCTTTCTTGCTATACATCCTTGAAAAATATTTTTATATATGGCATAAGCATATGTTACAGGGGTTGTCTTTGTGTTATTGTATGAAAGATCAAAATAGCACAGAACAAATTTTTTCAAATGACTTAAATATCCATAATCAGAAGTATTATACATTTATTTAAGAAGACTGGAACAAATTTTTATGTACTAACAGAGAAAGAGCTCCCAAATATACTGATAATGAAAGCAAATTACAACAGGATATATGTATTTCATATTTTTAATAATTCTATTAAAATAAACTATTATTTCTGTATTTGCATAGCACATACATGCTTAAAAATCTGATTCATAGGTACAGTTACTTCTGGAGAAGAGACTGAGCATGGAGTAGTAATTAAAGAGCCTATTAGGTTTATTAGTACAGTTGAAACTTTATATAAGGATATATTATATCATCTGTTTAAAATAACATTTTAGTTGGCATGGTGCATATGCCTACAGTCCCAGCTACAGTCAGGAATCAGGATTGCTTGAGTTCAGGTGTTTGAGATCTCTGTGAGTTCAAGGCTAGCCTGATCTACATAGTGAATTCCAGGCCAGTTAGTACTTCATAGTTAGACCTTGTTCCCACCCCCACCCCCAAAAAAGGAAAGAAAAGAATTGTCATCTTCATTCCTTTGCTGTTTGTGGTTGTATTAGAGTGTGAAATGCCATTGATTGTTTGCAGATTATTAAGGAAAATAAAAGTAAATTTGCTTTTTTTTAATCCATGCTTATCTACTTGAAAGAATGCATGCACTTCTATAGGCAAATATACTTTCTTCCCTCCTGGTATAAATTTTCTCATTCTCTGTGAGCACCAAATGAATGTGCTACAATTCAACTCAATTCTGACACTAATCACCCAGAGTTAGCATCAGATTCTACATGTCTAAGGGCTCAGGTCCATAAGACTGCCTTCAAGTTACATATAAGTGGCAAGTCAGGGAGTCAAGGTTACCCACTCTTTCAGCCAGTTCTCTGTGACTATACAAAATTCGTAAGATAATCAAATTAAAAAGAGAAAAAGGTAGTGTTGGCTTACGGTTTCTAAGATTTCAATCCATGATCTTTGGTCCTGTTGTTTGGGACTTGTAATAAGGTCACATATCATGATGGAAGCTGGTTCAGTAGCAAAACAACTCATTAGAATCCAGGGAGCAAAGAATAAGACCCTGTAGCTAGAGTTTTCCTCCAGTCCTGCCTGGTCCACGGTCAGGACAAATCTCTCTCACCTGCAAGTCCTGCAGCTGCTTAGACCCAACTGAGTAAACACACAGAGACTTATATTGCTTACAACCTGTATGGCCGTGGCAGGCTTCTTGTTATCTAGTTCTTATATCTTAAATTAACCCATATCTATTAGTCTATAAGTTGCCATGTGGCTCGTGGCTTACCGGTATCTTAACATCTTCTCATGGCGGTGGCTGGCAGTGTCTGTCTGCCTCAGCCTTCCTGTTGCCAGAATTCTCTTCTCTCCTTGTCCCACCTATACTTCCTGCCTGGCTACTGGCCAATTAGTGTTTTATTTATTAACCAATCAGAGCAACACATTTAACATACAGAGGATCCTACAGCAAGACCCCCCTTGAAGGGCATGTTCCTGGTGGCCTAAAGATCTCCCAGTAGACCATATCTGTGTGTGTGTGTGTGTGTGTGTGTGTGTGTGTGTGTGTGTGTGTTAAAGAATGTTAGCATTTTATGAGCATCCCTATGTGGCTTCAAGAAGCTAGGGACACAGGTACCCCCCATACCTTTAATCTTTTTAGCTTTTCTGCTGAAGAATTTGATTTTCATAAAGGCAGGCTATCTCCCTCTCCCCCCAATAACTGTGTTGTAGGCCTAGAGAAGAACAGAAAAAGATTCATCATGAACCAGAATAGACACAGGCCATACCTACTAAAGATTTCACAGCTCCTAGTAGTGCTGGTCTCACTATGTAACTCTGGCTGACCTGGAATTCATTATGTAGATTAAGCTAACCTCCGCTTCCTGAGTGCTGGGATTAAAGGTGTGTGCCACCATGCCCAGCTGGAACTGTAGCTAGAGTTTTCCTGCCTTGCCCACAGTCAGGGTCTGAGCGGCTGTGGGACTGGTGGGTGACAAAGATTTGTCCTGACTGTGGGCAAGGCAGGAAAACTCTAGCTACACTGGCCAAGTTGGAACACTTGAGTATAGGATATTCCTTTCCAGAAGTGTTCCTGTGAATTGAAAAAGAATTGTATGTATATGGAAGAATGCAAGGTCAAATAATTTGTTTTATCTTTTAAAGTGTGCAATGGATTAAAAAATATTTATATGCTAAGGGAAATAAACCAAGGTGATAAGGGTGTGTGGGGTGGGGGGAGACTGAAGATAAAAGGGAGTGGAGATAACTAATGGGACCAGGTCCCATGGGAGGGAGTGGTCTAGAAAGCGGAAGAAGGAGGTTGCCTGGAATTGGAGGAGTTAGCTTGGGGCAGGAAAAGAATTCATGCATCCTCTGTGGTTAATTATGCATTTCCTGTAATAGTTGACTCCTACTGTACAGGATGGCATTTGCCTTTATTCTCAGGAGAGCCAAAATATATCCAATGCAGACAATTAGCAGTCTGTCTGTATGATGGTTCCTATGTATAACTAATATCTAGACATTGTCATTTGTCATGTATGATTATCACTATTGCCCTGATTGCTTATAAAGGTTAGTAAAGCCCTTTTTGAAACATAATAGGAAGATGTCTTCTGTTCATTTTGTATTTTTCCTGTCTTTTTAGAAGTTTTTTAGAGCACAGTAGCATTCAATAAGATGACAGCTCACATAGAATTTAGGAAATATTTAAATTATAAAGATAGAGTCCAAAATATAAAAGGCATCCATCATTCAGGATTTATATTCTTTGAACTTACTAACTCTACAAATTATTACCAAATTCAGTTCTTAATAGATGTCCTTTGTTATATCAGAATCTAGCTTGTCAGTAATCCTAAGTATATAACTTGGCCGGCCTTTGATAATGAGTTGGTACATTTCCAACTTGAAAATGATAGAACATTTATAATGTGTCTGGGAATATAGATGAGTGGTAGAGCATGGCTACCATGCATAAGGCCTTGAGTTGTACCCTTAAGACTATAATAAAATGATAAATAAAAAGCATGTGTTATAAATTTTATAATACATATAATATAAAGTGTGTATTTAAAGGGGATTTATTAGAGTGGCTTACAAACTGTGATCTGGCTAATTCAACAATGGCTCAATGGCTGTCTCCCCACAAAAAGGCCAGTGACCCAGTAATTGCTTAGTCTACGAGGCCAGGTTTCTTAGCTTGCCTTCAGTCTACATTGGAATCCACAAGAGGTAAGTTCTAATACTGTCAAAGGAATGTCTCCACAGCAATACAGATTAGTTTGACAGGGAGAGAAAGGGCAAGCAGGTAAAGGCAAAACTTCCTTCTTCTGTGCCCTTTTATGTGGACTGTCACCAGAAGGTGTGGCCCAGATTTGGAATAGACTTTCCACTTCAAAGAGTTCGATCAAGAAAATTCCTCACAGGCATTCTGAGCTGCTTGGGTTTTGTTAATTCCAGATGTAGTAGATTTAAAACCAAGATTAGCCATCAACCCATCTACAAATCTGCCATGATTTGTTTCATTTGATGGCTATGAAAGAAAGAAATATATATCAGATTGATTTACTAGAAAAAGCCTGAATTTTTTGTTTTGTTTTGTTTTAATGGTTACCAAATAGTGTTCAAGAAGAGTTGTATTACACTTGCATTAGTAATAGCAGTTATAGCATTCCAAACATCACTTTCCCAATATTTAAAATTATATTCTCATTTTAGGGAAAATTAACATTGTGTGGCTGTTCTGTGACAGGCAAGGTTAGTTGCTATATACAAGGTCTGTATCCCTCTGAGGCCTCTAGCCATTGAGTTCTGTAGCAAAACTGCTTCTATATACCTTAAGAGTAGTCTGTTTCTTTAAGTAGGTGTTTAATTTCTTTTTCTTTGAAACATTTAAAAATTTGGTTTCACTTTACAGTTTTAAAGAATTTTTTAAGTTCTAATGTTCACATGTGGTCACAATTACTACATAGGTAATAAAATATTCGGGAGAAATGGGTACTTCAAATGGTATGAGGATTTTCTTTTTTCTTTTATTTGGTGACTGATTAATAACAATCTTACTTTCTAGCTACTATAACTGAAATTATTGAGAAATCTTCAATAGTTCACATAGGTATAGACATTGGCAGTTATAACGGTTAGTTTTGGATTTGAGGGGGTTTGTTGTTGGTTTGGCTTGGTTTTTTGAGTTTTTTTGTGTATCCCTAGCTGTCCTGGAACTCACTCTGTAGACCAGGCTGGCCTCAAACTCACAGAGATCCCTCTACCTCTGCCTTCCGATGCTGGGAATAAGGCATGTGCCATCACTGGCCGGCTATGATGGTTAGTTTTAATTGTCAATGTCACATCTTAAAATCACCTGTGAGTTAGGCCTCTGGCCTTATCTGTGTAAGCTTTTCTTGATTACATTAATTGAAGTGAGAAGACCCACCCACTGTGGCACGTCTGATGCAGAGGATCCTGAACTCTCTAAGAGTAGAGAAGCTGAACTGAGCACCCTCATTTCACTCATTAATCCATTGCCCTCTGCTCTTGACTGAGGATGTAATGTGACTACCTGCTTCAAGTTCCCACCTAGAGTTGTGAACCAAATAACCCCACTTCCCCTGAAGTCCTTTTGTTGGAGTATTTTTATCATAACAACAGGAAATGAAACTAAAACAGCAGTATATCAAATTCTAGTTTATAGTCTTATTTCTTTAAAAAATAGTCATGAAAAAAGAACTTTTGTTCTTTTTATATCTCATCTGTGTTAATTGGCTACAAGATTCTATTTGAAGACATTAATCAATATATAATGGTCACAAGGTTACTACTTTGTACCTTTCCAATTCTCTTAACTTGTGCATTACATTATTCAGAACTTAGCACACTCATTTCTAGTTTGATATCAAAGTTGTTATGAACATAATCAATTGAGTGATAAATTATTTTCTGTGGGATATGCTGCTTCATTCTTTGAGGTCAAAGTTCAATAAAAAAAGTACCTTTGAATTGAGGGATGAATCCTGGGATCTGGCCGTAGCACTGACACTAGTTGCCTTCGTAACATTGAGCAAATCACTGTCTGTGTTTTTAATAAATGCCCAACATAAAGAATGTATTTATATCAAAATATTACTCAAATATGAGATAATATTTTTAGGTGGAAGGAAAAATATTAGCATTTGGGACAGTAGGGAAGTCATTTTCTCTATTTAAATTTAGCACCTGGGCTGTAGAGATGGCTCAGAGGTTAAGATCCTATACTGTTTTTGTAGAAAACTCAAGTTTAATTCTAAGTAACCACATTTGGACAGCTCACAAACTGCCTGTAACTCCAGCTCCAGGGGCTCCAATGCCTTTGGCTTCTATAAACACTTGTATTTATGTGCATATTCCCTTAACCATACACATAATTAGTTAAAAAATAAGTTCAGCACCTGCTATTAGGGAAGGCAGTACAATATAAGCAAGTCATAACTTGTTAGCCTACCAGAGCCAGTCAGATAGCATGAATACATGAATTAGACCTATATAAGATCTAAGGAATGATTGGTACCTGTAGTAAATCAACAGCTGTGCATCTATTTCTTAAACATTTCAGCATTGTAGCAAACATATTTTGACAGCTATATAGAACAGTTCCGCAGGCAGGATTCTTCCAAGGAGCTTCTGACAACTTACAACCTCTAATTTAAAGAGAAAAAAATTGAAGCCAGGCAGTGGTGGCACATGCCTTTAGTCCCAACACTTGGGAGACAGAGGCAGGTGGATCTCTGTGAGTTTAAGGCCAGCCTGATCTACAGAGCGAGTTCCAGGACAGGCTCTAAAGCTACACAGAGAAACCCTGTCTCGAAAAAAAAAAAAAAAAAGAAAAAAAAAGAAAGAAAGAAAGAAAAGAAAAAAACATTGAACCAAAATGGAAGTCCCGAGCAAACTAATTTTCTGTCTTAGGGCTTCACAGTAACTCTCTTTTGGATGACATTGAAATTCCCATCTTCCTGCCTCTACTTCTCAAGGGCTGAGATTATAGGAAAATGCCAGCATGTGCTGCCATGCCTCTTGTAATGTCCCCGTCCTTTGAATCTCTGATCCTTTGGCCTCCCTTGTCCTAAGATTGTAAGGGTATGTTAACATATCTGGTTTAATATGTCTTAATTCTGTTGTTAGCTTAGAAATATTGGGACCAGATGAGGAGGCCAAAGAATTTCTTGTTCTTTTGTTTATTTCCATAGTAGGTTCTTGCAATAAAATAATCTTCGTTCATTTATATGTTCATTCTAAAGGATATATAATAAATATTATGCTTTCTAGACAATAAACATGCACTGATGAACAAAAGCACTCATAATTTCTGACTTCATGAAGCTTACTCTGTGTATATAATAGTGAAGATAGAATTAAACATGTATACATGTTTGTAATTATAGATTGCAGTAATTTATGATTTGAAACAAGTAGGGACCTGTACTTTACTAGGTAAAGTGTTAGAAAACACTGCGTTGAACAAGTCATATTTACTCAGAGTGAGGAGGAGTCAGGCATAGAAAAGCTAGAAGAGAGAAGTCTAAACAAAAGGTTCAAAAGTCCTGAGGTAGGAAAGAGCTTGGCATGTTTGAATTATTGAAATGAAGCCAATATGGATGGATGATAATATTGTATGTGGGGTGGATGAGAAAACTAGATAATTAGGCAAGGGCTAGATCATGTGAGCTATAGACATTTGGAATTTTCCCTCCAGGAGCTATGGGAATATCATTGAAATATTTCTAACTTGTAAATTATCATTATTTCTGCTTTCAAAATATGGCTTTGGAATTGTTGATATAGCTCATTGGCAGGGCACTTGCCTAGTGTGCACAAGGCCCTGGGTTCAGTCCCCTCATTGAAGGAAGAGGAGGCATCAGCAATGGTAGCAGTGGCTTTGGAGCTGGGCATGTGGTGCATATCTGTAATTCCAACACTCAGGAGACCGAGTCAGAGAGAGCTTGAGTTTGAGTATGAGCTGCATAGCAAGACTCTGTCCAAAAAATAAGGAGAACCTGAGAGATGGCTCAGCAGATGCTTGCTAACAAACCTGACAACCTGAGTTTGATCCCAGAATACATATGGTGGAAAGAAAGCATCAGCTCTCAGTCTCTCTCAGTTGTCCTCTGACCTCCATACATGTGCTGCAGCATGCACACATATACAAGCATACACACAGTGAATAAATGTAATAAAATTTAATTTATAAAGAGAAGAGAAGATGGTTTTGGCCTGATGGTGTGTAGAGAACAGATAGGAAGAGGAAGGAGATGAGGATGGAATCAAGGAGGCTGTTAGGGAAGCTATTGCAGGTGAAAAGTGACCCAAGGGGATGATAATAAATTAATAAATTCATGGCATATTTCAGAGATTTACTGTTAAGATGAACTAGGAGTGAAGCAAAAGAATAGTCAAGGATGACTCCAAATCTTTCATTGAAGAAACTGAAGTGTGTATTTGTAGTTTTCTGAGATAAAGAATTCCAGGTCAGGACAGGTTTGGGGGAGGGAATGGACTAGGGAGTGCACATCTTATTTATTTATCTATCTATCTATCTATCTATCTATCTATCTATCTATCTATCTATCTATCTATCTATCTATCTATCTATCTATTCCAAGACAGGGTTTCTCTGTGTAGTTTTGGTGCCTGTCCTGGATCTTGCTCTGTAGACCAGGCTGGCCTCAGACTCACAGAGATCTGCCTGCTCTGCCTCCCAAGTGCTGGGATTAAAGGTGTGTGTCACTGCCACCCAGCAGGGAGTGCACTTCTAAGTCAAGTTTCAGATGATTAGAATTCCCAGTCGAACCAACACAAAGGCAGTTGAGTCTATGAGTCTGGAGTAAAGCAGAGGTTAGTGCTAAGGTATGCATTGGCATATTGTTAATGTTTCAAATCCAGAACTTACACGGTCACTTGGAGGGGAGTTGTGGGAGAATATCCAGTACCTGCTTTTTAATCTTCTGAAACTTTGAAACAGTATAATGAATTTGATTTTTCTGACCAGTTTAGATGTTGCCTATTACAGAGAATTCTGCATTTCTATGTTCTCCTTTTTTATCTCATAAAGGCAATAAATAAGCCCATGAGTTTTTTAGTTAAATGTGTTAATTTGAAAATGCTCTTTGCCGGGCGGTGGTGGTGCACGCCTTTAATCCCAGCACTTGGGAGGCAGAGCCAGGCGGATCTCTGTGAGTTCGAGGCCAGTCTGGGCTACCAAGTGAGTTCCAGGAAAGGCGCAAAGCTACACAGAGAAACCCTGTCTCGAAAAAGCAAAAAACAAAAAAAAAGAAAGAAAAAAAAAAAAGAAGAAAATGCTCTTTAATAAAATATCTTTCTTTAACAGGTACTCATAAACTTTTCTGGAAACTAGACTTTTACATTTTAATTTCTTTTGAGTCAAGCCCTCATGTATTTTAGGCTGCCTTTGAACTGCCTCTGTCTCTTAAATCCTGGGATTAAAGGTAGTGCTGGAGATAGAACACAGTACTTCATGCATGCTAGGCAAGCACTCTACCATCTGAATACATCTCCATCTTTTATTTTTTATTTTACTTGGCAAGGTTTCATGAAGCCCAAGCTGGTCTTGAGTTCACTATGTAGCCAAGAACAACCTTGAACTTGGGATCCTCCTTCCTGCACCTCCCAAGTGCTGGGGTTATGATCCTCTGCTAACCTGGTAAGGAACTGCTTAAGCACTTCTACTTTAGGTGGCTCTGCAGCGCATGGGGCAAGTGAAGAAGACTGGACCAAGTGTCCACATTCCTAAAAGTTTCCACTGAAACCTACTACATCAGCTAATGAGTTCATCACTGACTTCCTGTTCTTATCCATAGCTGCTTCTAGAATCTAATAAAATGGGGAAGGGAACTTAACCTCTGGATTGCTGTCACCAGTTATTTTAAATTTGCTCTAGTAAGGTCATATGTTCTAGACCATTTGTCTTGGGAGGTGAAGTTCAACTTCTAGGTATGTTACCCTTTCCCTCTCTTTCTCCATCTCTCTCTCTTTCCACATATACCCCTCTCTCTGCCTCTGTGTCTGTCTGTCTGTCTGTCTGTCTGTCTGTCTCTCTCTCTCTCTCTCTCTCGTGTGTGTGTGTGTTGTGTGTGTGTGTGTATTACATGTATGTATATCTAAAAGAGCCTTATACTCATTATGTAGCCAGCTTTGAACTCATAAATTTCTGCTCTAGCCTCCCAAGTACTAGAATTACATGCTTATGCCACCCCACCCTCCCTTTCCCCCATTCTTCCCCCCCCCATTATTTCTTATGTGCATGCATTTGGTCTATTTGCCTCCTTGACAGTTTTTGTGTTAGTTGTACATTTTAAAACTATTTTTTAAGTTATATTTAAAAACAACTGCACCATTTATCTTTTTGTTAAGATAATCCACAGTTATACGTATTTTGTTTTACTTTCATGTTACTTTTCTGGCTTGTTCCATTAAACCCTATAGTTTTTGTTTGTTTGGTTTTGTTTTTGTGGTTTTTGTTTGTTTGTTTGTTTGTTTAGAGACAGGGTTTCTCTTTATTGCTTTGGTGCCTGTCATGGAACTCACTCTGTAGACTGGGCTGGCCTCAAACTCACAGAGATCTGCCTGCTCCTGCCTCTTGGGTGCTGGGATTAAAGGTGTGTGCCACCACCACCTGGCAACCCTGTAGTTCTAAAATTTAAAATTAATTATTTTCATCACTGGGTCTTGAGCCTAGAACTTGTACATGCTAGATAAATTCTATGTCATTTAACTGTATGCTCAGCCTTTTTATTTTATTTAGTTTGAGATGGATGTCTCAGTTATCTTGGCTTAGAACTTGTGATTTTCCTACTTCAGACTCCTAAGTAATTGAGATTACAGGACTGTTCCACCAACTCCTGCAGCCTTCCTCCCCCACTCTCTCCAGGGTCTCTCTATGTTGTCCTGTCTGTCCTCGAACTCACAGAAATCCACCTGCCTTTCCATCCTGAGTGCTGAGATTAAAGGTATGTGCCAATATGCCTGGCTTTAGTCAGTTTTATTAAGAGATCAGACTGCCTCAGATTAAGCTGTAGTTTAAATTTGCGTTTCCCTGATGATTTGTGTATGTTGAATATTTTTAAAAATAGTTATTGGCCAATTGTGTTTCTCCTTTTAAAAACTGTCTATTCAATTCATTAGTCCATTTTTTGATTGATAGTTTTATTTCCTTGCTAATTAATTTCTGTTCTTTGTAAATTCTGGGTATTAGTTCCTTGTCTAAAGTATAGCTGATAAAGATTGTCTCCCATTCTGTGGGCTGTGTGCTCTGCTTGAGATACACTTCATTCCAGTCATAATGGCTATGATCAAGAAATCTGACAGCAAATATTGGAAAGGCTATGGGGCAAGAGGACCCCTATTCAATGCTGATGTGAGTGCAAATTAATATAGCCATTATAGAAATCAGTTTGGGGGTTCATCAAAAATTAAAAATAGAACTACTATATGATCCAGCTATTCTACTCCTGGCATATACCTAATGAACCCCATATCTTACCATAGATAATATTTAAACATGTTTATTGCTGCCCTATTTAAATAGCAAGGAATAGAACCAACCAGGATGTCTACCAATAGATAGTCAAAACTTGTTACATATATGTATGTATGTATGTGTATATATATAATTAATCTTTAAAGAAAACTCAAATTACAAAATTTGCAGGAAAGTGGGTAGACTCGTTACTCGTTACTTATAATATTAAGTGAGGTCACCCAACCTTAGAAAGAAAAATCTTCACTTTTTCCTTCATTTGTGGATCCATGTAAACAGCTGTGTAGGTATATTATATTTAGAAAGGAGTCAAAGAAAGAGTAATATTAAGTGATGAGGAAGGATGGAATGCTGTCAAAAAGACACACAAATCATGAAAAAGGTTTATAAAGCTAATTGTGTTTCCAGTTTCAACTCTGTTCTTTTTTTTCTTTTTTTTTTTTGTAGTGGGTAAGTACATAAAAGTGTAATTGATTGTGAGATTATAAAACTCTAAAGGAAGTTCCATGGCTTCAGGATGACTATGGTAACTGTATAGAAGTTCACTAAGATTCATAGGGTTTGAGACAGGGCAAGAATTTGAGTGACTCCATTAATCTAGCTGCATGATATTTTTATTTGTAGGTTCATTATAATAAAGTGATTTTTATTTTTAAAAATGTGGTTGAAACAAGAATTTTCCCTGTATTTTACTAAATAATTCTAATATGCTATGTAATTTAACTATTCACTTGTCCTTGAATGTTTGATATGCTCTGTCTCTCTTGTATATATGTGCTTTCTCTCCGTATACATGTAGTATATATTATTTGTATAAAATAATTTGTCTTTAAATCTTTATACACATCTCTGATTATTTCTTTAAATTCTGGAATATACCTAGCTCAAGAGAAAATACATCTCTAAGATTTGATGTGTTGTTACATTGCTTTACTGGCAAATATTTCTACTTTATATTCTCAGTCACTAGTTTATGAGTTTCACCTTTTTCCTAACTTTGCTAATCTGAAAGATAAAAGTTGTATATTGTTTTATTTTGCATCTTTGATTAGATAATCAAGGAAGATGTGTAGTTTCTGACTTTTTTAAGTGGAATGAGTCATGAAGCACTGCTGTAGGTAGATCAATGTATCTACACTGGCATGAAAAAGAGTTGCCCACAAATGGCCGCAAGAGAATATGCTTTCAAATTTTTCTATCCCAAAAGACAAAGGCAAACTTTACTTCTACTGTGAATTCCTCTGTCTTCCAGTGTTCAGTAGGATATAACATCTAAGTCTAGCGTTCCAGAAGCTGAATTTGCCAGTTCTTTCAAAACACGTGAACATAAATGGAAAATTCAGTGAGTTGTTTACAGGCCACTGATGGGCCAAAATGCAGTCTGGATGGGCAGATGTTCTGCATCTGCAAACATTTGTGCAGAACTAATTTCAATAGCAGATGTTGGAAATATTTGAAAAACAAAAACAAAAAATGGTAGCCTGCCCCCTGAGAAAGTTGGACCTATCCCGTGACTTCTCAGATGCCCCATAACCCTTTTAGCCAGAGTTTCATTCCTAAAATACCTTATTTTCTTTCCTTTCCTTTTCATGTGGCAAGTTTCAGAAATACGTAAGGGAATCCAGCTTCAGATTTGTGGTTTTGCTTTAGTTGTCCCCCTAAAATGCTGTTAAGAATAAAAATTTTGTATGCAATTAAAACTCATCCATGAAAGGATTTCATTTTGATCTTTGGGGTACCCAGTCTTCATTTATATTATATCTAAAAGAAAGCCTGTTTTACCTGGCATGGTGATATATGCCTGGAACCCCTACTACTTGGAAGGTTGAGTCAGAAGCATAATAAGTCCACAGCCTGCCTGGACAGTTTAGCCATGATCTATCTAAAATTAAAAAGTAATTTTAAAAAGGGATGTTTATATAGCTCAGTATAGAACACTTGTCCTACTATTTACAATGCTCTGGGTTCAATCTCTAGTTCTTAAAAACAAAACAAACAACAATATTTCTTCTTTTGTATCAAAAGCTACAGAAATAAAGAACTTTAAGAGTTATGTTTGTTTCCCAGATGGACAATAAATGCATGGTTATACCAGTAGGAATTGGCTGAACCAGTGTCTCAATATCGCCATATACAGATTTTAGACTAGGAGATCTGTGTTACACAAGTCTAAAAGAGCTTACACAAATAGAACCTTCTGGAATCTAGTCAGGCTCCTCACAGGTCACTTTAATCAACTCTACTTCTTTATGGAACTTTATTATTGCTTTATTATTGTTACTTGATTTTTAAATTTTTTTAATACTAGGATATACATTCACAAGGTTAAAAAGTTAAAAAGGTATAAAAGGTATATAGTAAAGCCTTCTTTTGATGCTGTCCCCTGGTCATGCAGCTTTTACAATGAAGATTAATTTTCTGTCTCCTAGAATTCTGTGCACAGACATACAAATGTGCATCTTTGTTTGTACGAATGCTTTTCCTCTCTGTTACACTATACACCAGCACTGGTTCTCAGCCTTCCTAACACTGTGTGTAACTGTGTGTCACTGTGTGTCCTGGCACAGGTGTGTGGGTTCACGTGGGTCCGTGGAATGAAGACTCAGAGGCATCTTAAGAATGAATATAAACCGGGCGTTGGTGGCGCACGCCTTTAATCCCAGCACTCGGGAGGCAGAGGCAGGCGGATCTCTGTGAGTTCGAGGCCAGCCTGGGCTACCAAGTGAGCTCCAGGAAAGGCGCAAAGCTACACAGAGAAACCCTGTCTCGAAAAACCAAAAAAAAAAAAAAAAAAAAAAAAAAGAATGAATATAGCCTTTCACAGCTGCAGGGGGGGTTCAGCCTCAAAGGACTGAAGAACTTTTCCTTCACGTAGGGCATTTTTATTTACTCTCTATTTACAGTTTAGCCAGTTGATTTCTGTACCTAAAAGGAGCTCCCAGAGACCAAATGCCAAGTGCAAATTACTTGATTTATCAGGGACCATGGGTTTCCAAGTTTCCTGAACCAAATTTTGCATAGGCCTTTGATCCTTGGGGGACTTTCTGATCCTTGACTCTCAGACAAGATTCACATAAGGCAATAAGAGAAACAAAAGATAAGAGAAACAAAAGGTGTGGTCAAACAAAAGAAGGAGTAGGGCTAGGGGCTGCTCATTGGAACTAGGCCAAGAGCTCAGCAGGAATGCACTACCACTGAGACTCTTTAATACAGTTCTTCATGCTGTGGTGACCCCAACCATAAAATTATTTTCATTGCTACTTCATAGCTGTAAGTTTGCTACTGTTATGAATTGTAATGTAAATATCTATGTTTTCTGATGGTCTTAGGTGACCCCTGTGAAAGGTTGAGAACCTGTGTTGTAGACCTGTTCTGTACCCTACCTTCTCTCACTTAGTCTGACTTAGAAATATTTCCCTACTACTACATAAAGTTTCCTTGCTGCTATTTATTCTCAAATAGAATTCCATTTGTATAGATGTACCACAGTGTATTTAACTAGGCTCTGAGCTTTTGCTTTTATAATAAATGCTTCAGTGAATAACATTGGGAAAATACCATTTCACATAATTATAATAAATTTTCAGAAATGGAGTTGCTGGGCGGGAATGTATAATTTTATTTTTTTAATGGACATAAAGCTAGGATAGGACCCAAGGATTTAATCTTAATCACTACCACCTGGCTTTAGTTCTCAAGATCTTTACTTCTCTCATTCCCTGTAGGGAGCCGCCATTCTAAGATGGCGCTGGCTTCCTGGTAGCCTAGCTGTAAACAACTCCATATTTGGCTATGATGCACGAGTATGGTAATTGGCCTTATGTCCTCAGCCTATCCCGTGGCTCTCCGTGCTGGCATTCTGGCGGGACCCAATCACAGTACGGCACGTTTGCCTGATTCCCTATATAAGCAGCTGCAGTTTAGTCCTCGGGCCCCTCACCTCCCGCTCTCCCTTAATCAAGAGGCGCTCCAATAAAGTGTGTTCTGAGAAGGATCCTCGCTTGGTGGTCGTTCTTCCTCGCTGGCCGAGGAGCGCGCCGCAACTCCCTACCAGCATCTGATGTTTGTTAGTACAACAGTTAGCCAAACAAAAGGATTGTTAAATTTACTATTTTTAGTGCTCACATAAAAGATACTTCCTAATTAGTTTGTATTCTATAAAAAGGTGATTTATGAATGGCAAATATTATGAAACATATTGACTAATCATCAAACAGATAAAGGAGTACCACTTTATTTATTTTTTGATGCAGGAATTCATATATCCCAGTCTTGCCTTGAACTTCTTAGCCTCCTGCCTCCACCTCCACAGTGCTGGGATTAGGGGCATGTATCAGTGTACTAAGTTTATAGGTACTAAGAATCTAATTTAGGGCTTTGTGCAGATAGAACACTATCAACAGAGCTACATCCCCACACATATGTCAGTTTAAATGCCAGGTATTATACACAATAATGAGTGAATTAAGTAGACCTGACTTTTTTTTTTTTTTTTTTTTTTTTTTTTTGCTTTTTTGCTTTTTTTGCTTTTTCGAGACAGGGTTTCTCTGTGTAGCTTTGTGCCTTTCCTGGAACTCACTTGGTAGCCCAGGCTGGGCCTCGAACTCACAGAGATCCGCCTGCCTCTGCCTCCTGAGTGCTGGGATTAAAGGCGTGCGCCGCCACCGCCACCGCCACCGCCACCGCCACCGCCACCGCCACCGCCACCGCCACCACCCGGCTTGTAGACCTGATTTTTAACTCATAAATTTCACAGTATAGATGCTCCTGAAAACTGAATTGATTCTACAAGCTGTTAATGAGTCACAGCCTATGGTTTGGAAAAAATACTTATTTGAGTAGACTTTTGTTCTTAACTGCATTTGGGGATGTGGTAGTTTGAATGTAATTGGCCCCCATAATCTCGTAGGGAGTGGCACTATTAGGAGGTGTGGCTTTGTTGGAGTGGGTATGGACTTGTTGGAGGAAGTGAGTCACTGTGGGGGTGGACTTTGAGGTTTCTCTGCTCAGGATACCACCCAGTGTCTCAGTTGACTTCCTGTTGCCTGCAAGATGTAGGACTCTCAGTTACCTCTCCAGCACCATGTCTGTCTGCATGCTGCCATGCTCCCCACCATAATGGACTGAACCTCTAAAACTGCAAATCGCTGCCTCAATTAAATGGTTGCTGTGGTCATGGTGGCTCTTCACAGCAATAAAAACACTAACTGAGACAAGGGGGACTTTCCAAGGCTTGGATTGTTGCCAAGGAGGCTCTTAGGAAATGTGAATGTGGTGCTTGCCTCTTTGCATTCCAGTTGCTTACTAACAAGTAGAATATTTCTTAATGAGACACAAAATGTTACAACATATATCCCACAACTATACCAGTATATTCAAATTCTCAAGGAGGTTGCTAACATCTTCAGAATTTGCAATCCTTAAAATTATTATTATTCTCTGCCGGGTGGTGGTGGCGCACGCCTTTAATCCCAGCACTCGGGAGGCAGAGCCAGGTGGATCTCTGTGAGTTCGAGGCCAGCCTGGGCTACCAAGTGAGTCCCAGGAATGGCGCAAAGCTACACAGAGAAACCCTGTCTCGAAAAACCAAATATATATATATATATATATATATATATATATATATATATATATATATATTCTCAAAATTACCTGTTTCCTAAGAGATTTGAGAGTGAATAGACAGTAACTAGTAAAGAAATGTGTCATTTATTTCTGTAATGGTAAAACATACACAGAAAGCCTGAAGAACTAGTGAGAAAATCACAAGTCCCTTTTTTCCCTTGACTGACTGGGATTGAGGAGTGGTGCACAGGTGCTGCTCAGACACACACCTGCAACTGAAGGGGCTTCAGGAGCCCTACTTCAGGCATATCTCGGTTACAAAATCTTAAGTTGGTTAATAAAGCTTTAAAACTGCAAGGTGGGGCTAGCCATTTATCTCAGTTTGTACTTGTTTGAAAACAAAGGATGATGTTTCAGAAATTTGAAATTACACACTTTGTTTTTTTGTTTTTTCTGGGCAGGGTTTCTCTGTGTAGCCCTGGCTGTCCTGGAGCTCACTCTGTAGACCAGGCTGGTCTCGAATTCAGAGATCCACCTGCTTCTGTCTCCCAAGTGCTGGGATTAAAGTTGTGTGCCACCACTGCCCAGCATTTATTTATTTATTTATTTATTTATTTATTTATTTATTTATTTATTTATTTATTTCTCTCTTTCTTTCCTCTCTCTTTCTTGACACTTCTGATTGGAATAAAATTTATTATGTTTTCTACTTGTATTAGTCAGGGTTTTCTAGAGGAACAGAATTTATAGAATAAATGTATTCAGTTCAGTTTTCAGAAACATCATTCTGTGTGTGTGTGTGTGTGTGTGTGTGTGTGTGTGTGTGTCCGTCCAACAAAAGTATGACCCAGATTAAAAGGTGTATATTCCTACCTCATAAAATCTGGATTAAGATGCATCTTTCTGCCTCAAAGATCCAGATTAGAAGTGGGTCTTCCCACTTCAAAAGATTTAATTATAAAAACCCTCACAGGTAAGCACAGCCATTTGGGTTTTAGTTAACTCCAGAGGTAGTCAAATTGACAACCAAAAATAGCTATCACACTACTGTAATTAAACCTAAAGGGTAGAAATGGAAGTTTTTATTTTTAAATTACTAATGGGATTGAATTTATTTACTTGTTTATTTATTTTGTGTATGTGTGTATATGTGTATGTACATGTGCCATAGTACACATGTGGAAGTCAGAGGACAACTTGTAGGAATCCATTCTCTCCTTCTACCATTCAGGTTCTGGGGATCAAACTCATGTCATCAAACTTGGTGACAAGTGCCTGTACCAGTTGAGCCATCTTGCTGGCCCCACCTTGAATATTTCTAACCACACTCCTTCCTTTTATAAATTTTATAAATTCACACAGCACTAACATTGACTTTAAATGTGGTCTTTTAAAAAGTAAAGTATAGGGTTAGATTTCACTTCTTGTTAGGCTGGTACCTGTTCTAATAGAGTTGTTACAGCAAATGGAAGACAGCAGATCATCATATTCAAACTATATTTCTAACTTACTGGCCAATTATGAGTCCAAATTCCCATTGTTGTTTTCATACCAACAGTTGTTCTCTATCCAGTGAGAACAATGATATAGTCTTTTTTTTCAAGATTTATTTATTTATTATGTACACAGAAGAGAGTGCCAGATCTCATTACAGATGGTTGTGAGCCACTGTGTGGGTGCTGGGAATTGAACTCAGGACCTCTGGAAGAGCAGTCGGTGCTCTTAACATCTGAGCCATCTCTCCAACCTAAATAATATAGTCTTGAGACAACTGAAAAATTAAAGGGTTCTTGGGTAGTTTGTTTTCTCAAGTTAGATAAAAACAGAATATTTTGAAAGAATCTTCTTACTTGTGAGAAATAGAGACAATTTCCCTTTAGATTCATGCTAATATGACAACTAATAGATTTTGGAGTAGAAGAGCATTTTCTTCTTTCAGAGAACTCCTCTGAGTAAGGCAATTTCTCCTTGAACATCCTACTTTTTAATAGTCCTGCCCAGGCTCAGACAACTCTAGATCTCAGAACCTGGCTGTCAGACATCTGGTTCTACAGGATGTAAGATCTGTCACTTTGCTTTGTTCAGGGCTCTGCCTAGACCTAGCTTCTTTTTTGGGCAGACTAATGTCCAATACAAGAAGTCTATGACTAGGCTTCAGGATTTTCTCTGGAATTAGGCCAAAAACCAGCCTAAACTTGTATTAGTATTCATCTCTTCTACCTGTGTGGTCTGGACTCTGTACAGAGGTCGACACAGACTTTGAATCTTCCTGTGTTTGCTCATCCCTGGGAAAAAGCCACTGACAAAGGAAACTCATCTTTTCCTGGAGATTTCTTTTCAGAGGAATTTCTTTCTGTGGCAGTAATCAAATAGATCATCAAAAGATCCATGCTAATTCTCTGGCTTGTAAAGAATGACTCTGACCTATGGCTTGTGTTTTTCTGACCTTTTATCCTCTCCTTGATACTCTTCTCTGTTGGTCTCTAGTCTACTTGCCCTTACGGTTGGAGCTAAAGTCTTGCCTTGGCCAAAGGCTTAGCATCCAGGATGTTTCCCTTGTGGCCCCTGTAAGCTTACAAAGTACCTTGAAAACTGCAGTGGTCCCACTGGGTCTTGTGAGAGGCCAGGCTGATTGAGTCAAGGGAACAGCTTTGTGGCAAGCTCTGAAGTCCTGCATGTAATTTCAGCTTGACTTACAAGAAATCTGCCCTACAAGATATGGGGCATCCAATAACTTCATTACTTAATGGCTCCGCCTTCAAAGGCTAGGCTCACAACCAAAAAGATAAGAGGTACTCTTTGAGAGTTGGAGCCCCTAAACTAACATCCCCTTTAGCATTTCTCAGCACAATGGCAGTCTTGATATCTCCCAATTATGATTTGGGAGATAAGACCCCTTGCTATTGACTTTCTCCCTAGAATCTCTGGACTTTGGAATATTTTCTGGATTTGTCTCTAAAATCCTTTTCCTAAAGTGAAAACTAAGAAAATGCTCTATCTTATCTTTACTTTTCTTTTTAGTTCTATTTATGTGTTTATGTATTTATATATGTATGTATGTATGTATGTATGTATATATTATGTATTGTTTTTTCTCAAGACAGGGTTTATCTGTGTAGTCCTGGCCTTCCTGAACTCACTCTGTAGACCAGGCTGACCTCGATCCCAGAGATCTATTTGCCTCTGCCTCCAGAGTCCTAGGATTAAAGGCATGCACCGCCACTGCTGCCACCACCCAGCAGGCCTCTATTTTTTAGACAGGGTCTTATGTAGCCCATACAGTTCTCAAACTTGCTATTTACCTGAGATCAGGTAATCCTTGATCCTCCAGATTTTACCTCCTAAGTTCTGAGCTTACAGGATTGCACCAGCAAGCTTGGATCCTTGGTTTTGAGACAGGATCTCAGTAGGTAGCCCAGACTGGCTTGGCAGCCATTATCGTTCTGATTCAGTTTCCCAGTGCTGAGATTAAAGCATGTGCCACCATTCTGGCAAGAAATGCCTGTTCTTTATGAGTTTCTCCTCTCTAGACCCCATTGCTTATCAGATCTCTAGTTATGAGACATTTCTATTTTATGGCTAGAATTTTTCTTAAAAGATACTTCTCTTATCCCTTTGCTCATTTCTTGACCTTGCTCATCTTGTGGTTAGCTCTGGTCTCTATCTCTGTTAACTGTCCACATAAGGTCTCACATTCCCAGATTATTTTCTATGATGCTTGATGAAAGCAGTTGAAAAGTTTTTCTTCCAATTCAGAGGATGAGAAAAAAAATCACACAGGCCTATGACCAATATTTGATAGAGATCCTTCTCAGAATTATCTGGTGGGAAATTAGCTTCATGATGTCATCCTGTCTCCAGTCTGCATGAGAATTTCCCCCTTGTCTGCTTTGCTGTGATATCAGACCCTGAACTATGGGTAGCTCAGAAGAAAGAGGTAGACTAAGGCAGAAGCTGTAAGTGAGCTTCTCTCCCTTTAAACAGTTTTCTAAAATCATCAAAAGCAGCAGCTCCTCCCAGTGCCACACCTGACACTGAATATGTTCCAGATTTAAGTGATTTGGTGGCTGCATATATATTTATTCAATGTCTCAGGAATCAGTCCCTTTGAAAGCGAATACCGGAGGCTCCCCATCTTTTACTTCTTTCACCATAGTCTAGTTAATTAACTATGCTGAAAAGATGATTTGGCTATATCATATATATGCTATACATATATATGACATGGCTATATTAGTATGAGATGTTGTAGTTGGAAAGCTATGAAAGAAATTAGATATGAATGGCTATATTAGTATGAGATGTTATAGTCAGAAAGCTATGAAAGAAATTAGTTGTGAATACAAAATCATCACTTAAGTTCATTTCAGCCTGTTGGTCTTTAATTTTAGGTATATGGAGTCTTCCTTGCTAATCAACTAGCTAATCAGCTAATTTCTCCTCTAGTACTATACATTTTTCAGTTCTCTTATTTGTTAATGAAATCAAGCTCTTCACTTGCAGGGAAATAGGCCTAATCCTTGGGTTCTGAGTAAACACTATTCTTCTCACAATCACCTGAAACCTGATTGGTAGTGTCTCAGGATCCTATCTCAGTAACACTGATCTTTCTGCTCTTGTCTTTCTTTCCTGGCAACATCCCCAGACAAATGTCCAAAAGAGGTTTGTCTTGCTCTTCTCTCCCCGTATCTTATTGCTTTCTGAAGTTCCCTGGTTTCTAGAAAATAGCCTTCTTTTTTTCTGTTCTAAACTCCATTCTCCCAAAGAAATAACAGCTTCAGCTCTTTACACACTACGGAAGCATAGTGATCAGATTATGGGCACACACCTTAGCATCTCTGAAACCCAACTGGCTTCTATAGCCCAGGTTCCAAATCAAGCTACATGTGATGTTTTTGTCTGTCTGTTTATGTGACAGAGATTGGGGTAGTTGGTGGATGTGTTTAAAACCACAAATAGTTCCAATATACTGGTCTGAGTAGAGAAATAAAGAACTAGAATTCTAAGGTTTTTAGAACCGTAGTGATAACATGTAAGGTGATTTACCTAATAAATGGGGTCCAACAAGAATTATATACTGTAAATATACACAGAATATAAGGTTGTATATAGTGCCTTGTGCTAGACGGATGTTCCCATGAAGTTCCCGTGAAGAAGAAAACTAGGCTTTTTCTTTAATTCTCACAAAGAACAGGAAGGAATTAAGCTTCTAACTTGTTAATAGCAGAAGCCTAATGGAAAAATGGAAAATAGTAGAGCAAACGAGTCTGCACAGAACTACATAATTTGCAGCTCAAATCTTGAAGCCAAGCCTACTCCCACCATTCATTTATTTACTTTTTTACTTATTGAGACAGGATCTCACTATGTAGCCCTGACTGGCCTGGAACTTGCTCTGTAGGCTGGCCTCAAACTGAGAGAAATCCACCTGCCTCTATCTCCCAATTAATGAGATTAAAGGCATGTGCCATAATGTCCAACATATTTCTCTTGTATATTGAGATTCTATGTCCAGAAATTGTGAAATGTTGCTGCCATTTTTTCTTATTGTTTTCTTTGTAGACTTTGAATCTGGATTAAATATCTAGCATTGGCTTTGCTTTTTCTTATCTTTATGAATTTGTTTATTACTTGCTACTACTTTTTTGAATGATTATTTTTTAGACTCTATCATGGTACACTAAGTGTAAGTTCTACTGTGTGTGTGTTCAAAAAGTATAAGTAATTATCTTTACTTAAACTGATGGACCTGTACATATGAACAGCTGCTTTTGCATCCCTCTAGAAATACTTTTTTTATTTTTCTTTTTATGGCTTTATTATAATAACAAGTTTAGGAAATCTAAGTGTGCTCTATGAATGTTTCGTGAGGATACACATACATTTCTGAATCATCTTTATATAAACTACAAATTGCTTATTTCCAATAAACTGATTTTTTTCTGCACTGGTCTCAAAATCTTCCAAAATATTTTTGTTTTTCTCCTAACTCCTGACTTGTAAACTTATTGTCCTTTATTAACTCCTACTCTTTACGTATGAAGACAATGACTCTTTTTTATTCAGAGTTCCAATGCCCTTGATTGTTTTTCTTGTATTTTATTTATTTAGTATGTGTAGGTGTGCATGGCGCAGCACACATGTGGAGGTCAAAGGACAATTTGAGAAGGTCAGTTCTCTCTTTCAATCATTTAAGTTCCTGGTGTCAAATTCAGGTGGTCAGGCTTACCAGCAATCACCTTTATCTTCTGAGGTGTCTCACCAGCCTAAAGACACTAATTTTTATTAGTGACAAATAGGTTTTGTTCTAGATTTCTTTTCTGTTTTTTCAGCTCCAACTGTTTTTCTTTTGTACTTTCAACTAAAATGCAAAACAAATTTCATTCGAGTTCAATAAAAAATATTGGCTCGGTCTGGGAGGGGGGGACTGGACCTGGCTGGACTGAGTCTACCAGGTCGATCCCGGTCCTCGGGGGAGACCTTGATCTGGAGGAGGTAGGAATGGGGGGGGGGCGAGAGTGGGAGAACAGGGGAATCTGTGGCTATTATGTTGAACTAAATGATGTTGTAAAATAAAAAAAAATAAAAAAATAAATAAAAAAAATATCTGATAGGAACTAAGGCTAGCAAAGTCTCCTATTCCCCTTCAGGAAATTATCTTTTTGAGTAATTCTGATTTCTTCTTGGCATCCACAGTTCTTCCTTAAGTTAGTATTAAAGGGCCGAGTGGTGGTGGCACATGTCTTTAATTCCAGCACTTGGGAGGCAGAGGCAGGAGGATATCAGGGAGTTCAAGGCCAGCCTAGTCTACAAAGGGAGTTCTAAGACAGCTGGGCTGTTAGACAGAGAAACCTTCTCTCAAAAAACAAACAAAAAATGTTTAAAGATCTCAAGAGCTCAAACAAGCAGTACCATATATTTTAACATCCACCTAGGAAAAGCTGAATCCCGGTAGTCTCTATCCCCAACCCTTTATCATATAAATTAAATATGGAAGTGGGTGGTAAAGCATTTCTATTTTGGGTTTCTGAATTTCCAGGCTAAGGTTAAATTGCTGATCCTTTTTCTTCCCTCCATGCCCGGAGGACAAAATAATCAATGTGGTTATCTCTTGGCATAGTAGCAATGATTTAATTGTGGTAGTGGTTTCACTCTTTAAGTTGCAGGACATACTGCTGTAGACTTACTGTTTTCAAGTCTTTCTATATCTGAGGAAAATATGTGTTCTCAGTACAGAAAAGACATTTATCTCTTAGTGCAATTTAGTTGTACAGATGATTTTTCCATGTCTGGAAAGGCCATTGGAACTTAGAATCTTGCTGCTTAACTGTTTTCAGGGGAGTGATGTGGTTCCGCCAGCCTAGCTTTAATGCGGGGATTTAAGTGCCGTCTGCAGAAGCACATACTTTGTACTAGAGGCTCTAACATGTCAGTGCACGTCGAAATAACCAGAAGGCTTGTTAAAAACATGTCCAGGCCTTCCAGCAAATTTTGTTTTTATTTTTTTAAATGGTATGGTAGGATAAGAACTTGTATTTCTGACAAACTCTTAAGTACTTCAGTTGTTTCTGCTTCTGGTGGGAGTTTGCGAACCACACTGAGAATCACTTTCTTCCATATTTTATAACCACCCCTTTCAGGGCAGGTGGTTATATTAGAAAAAGAGAAGGAGGAAAAGACAACAAAAACATGCCACAGTTTAGTGGACTTTTTTAAAATTAAGATTATGTCTATGATAGTATGAAGAGCTACTACAATAATACGACATCTCTCAGTGTGGGATGAGGTACTATTATAGTGAACATTCAAAAAATGAAATGCAAAACATTGACATTTTAATTATAAAATGTGTGTGTGTGTGTGTGAGAGAGAGAGAGAGAGAGAGACAGAGAGAGAGAGAGAGAGAGAGAGAGAGAGAGAGAGAGAGAGAGGGAAATATGTGCTTTAGTATGCATGTGAAAGTTACAGAACAACTTTGTGGAGTCATTTCTCTTCTTCCCTTTGTCCAATTCTTTTTTTTTTTTTTTTTTTTGGTTTTTTGAGACAGGGTTTCTCTGTGCAGTTTTGCGCCTTTCCTGGAACTCACTTGGTAGACCAGGCTGGCCTCGAACTCACAGAGATCTGCCTGCCTCTGCCTCCCGAGTGCTGGGACTAAAGGCGTGTGCCACCACCGCCCGGCCTTTGTCCAATTCTTCCAGGGATTGAGCAGGCTTTCAAGACTACACAGCAGCACCTATACCAGCTGAGCCATATTGCCACCCCACATATAAATCTTATCAGTGTTAATTACAATAAAAGACACAGAAGAGAAAGGGAAGTGTATAATGTTTCACCCCAAAATGAAACTAAAATCCCTGTTTTTAAAAAAAACTAATAAAAATTCATTCTCTGCCACTTAATGAATTTGAAGTGTGTAATTAGGAATATTGAATGAGATATTAAATGTGAAATGTTCTACTCTGGTAGCTTTCTGATGAAGTTATTTCATCTTTGAGACAGGTCTCACTTACATACTCTTGAACTTTATTATTTTTAATGTGTATGGGTATTTTACCTTCATGTCTGTCTGTGCACTGCATGTACGCCTGGTGCCCTCGGAGACAACTAGAGGTGTTGGATCCTCAGGAACTGGAGTTACAGACAATTGTGAGCAGCAGTGTGGGTGCTGAGAATTGAACCTGGGCACTCTGGAAGAGCAGCTAGTACTTTTAACTGAACCATCTTTCCAGTCCCTAACAAAGTTATTTGCCTAGAAGTTGATATCTGTTTGATCACGTTTGGCCCACAGGTCATATTTTGTCAAACCCTGCATAATAGTGAAGATTCAGCAGGGAGATCCCACTTTAATGAAAATGAAGTTATCATTTTTGAAGTGTCCTAAGATTCTGGGATATTAGCTTTGAAGGATCAGTAAGCTTCAGATTGAAAGATGTGTTCTTTCCAAAGGTGTGGCAAGTGAAGTCACCATTACTCAGATCTGTATTACGTGTAGAGCAGAGGGCAGCAATGCCCTTGCAAATGAAATAGACAAATTGCAGGCCAGAATTAAGAGTCCTTTAGCATAAGTGCTTTGACTGCTTCCCTCACGGACAAGCAAACTTGCTAAGAAGCTCTGAGAAGTGAAGATGTTCCTTTGGCATCAAATCTCCATGCTGGCTTGAAGCCTACAAGAGGCAGCATTTTATGTAGCCTGCTTGTCTAGTGGAAAGATAAAAACCACGTGTTTAATGGAGATTGTTGGTCTCTTAACCATACCTATATACAGGATTATGTCCCAACTTCAATTGATGCTTTTAGACAGTAAGGAAAAATTGCAGTAACTCACATGCTAAACTACTTACTCATTGAACCTTTGCTGAATGTGCCAAGCCCAGAGATAGAAAATGAAAAGCTGACAGTCTAGATGTGGAGAGAGAATCTTTATAGAGAGAGCTAAGAGAAAATAGCTGGGAAGTGGTGGTGCACGCCTTTGGTCTCAGCATTTGGGAAACAGAGGCAGGTGGATCTCTCCGAGTTCAAGGCCAGCCTTATCTACAGAGCAAAATCCAGGACAAGCACCAAAACTACACAGAGAAACCCTGTCTCGAAAAACCAAAAAAAAAAAAAAAAAAAAAAAAAAAAAACAGAGAGAAAATATATTTACAAGGAACTATAGATATATAGAAGAAAGAACCACCAATTCCATCCTTACTTGAACTTTCAAATTTTTCATGTTTACTCAGTCTAATTATAATTACCCCTCAATAGCCGTAGATTGTGTCCTTAATAACAGGTAATTATATTGCAGATCTGTGCTATTGATCACAAAGAGGCCTGTAAAATACTTTCCTTGAATCATAAAACAATCATTTTCTCTCTACAAAAGGTAACTTCAAATATTCTGCTGCTACTACTGAATTTTTAAGAAAATATCTACCTATGTAAAGTTATAGTGTGTTTCTCACTGTATGTGCTTGATTTTGTACTTCCTGTTGTATTAGTATAAAAATTAGGTTCTAAATCATAATTGTTTTCCCCCAGTAAAACCTTCAGAAAAGACTACTGTGGTGGGTGTAATAATAGCCTTCAAAAGAGAATTTTATCCTTATCCCCTGTGAACCTGATAATGTTTTATGTTTTATGGTAAGGAGGAAATTGCAGTTGGAATAAAGAGTATTAATAATGTAGCTTTTAAGATAGGTAGATTATCCTGGTTTATTAGAGTGGAAAGCAATATAACCAATCACAAGGATTGTTAAAAGTATGTAGTATGGTGTACATGTGTATAAATCCCAACACTTGGCAGGCTGAGGCAGGAAGACTGTGAATTGGATTTGAAGCCATAGCAAGTTACAGCCAAATTTTGGCTATATAGAAAGATCCTGTCTTTGACTCAAACTAATGTAAAATGGAAGTTAATCCAGCTTAGCTGAGTTTGAAGAATTTGAGTAACCTCCTACAGGTCCTAGAAAAGAGCATGAAAATAGTTCCTCTCTGTAAAAGTTTTTGAGGCTTCCATAGCAAGAAACAGACTTTAACAACAGAAATGTATTTACTCTTCATGGGGTGTGCTGGCTGCTGGTAGGTGTAAGTGTTGGCAGAGTTGATTTCTTCTAGGCTATCTTTTTGACTTGTAGATGTCTGTCTTTGTCTAGGATTGAAGTCTAAGTATTCCCTTTTACACATTAATGTGTCTATTTGTGTCATCCTTGTTCAGGTCATGTTTAGGTAGCCATTTTGATGAAACTTCAGGAGTGTAACTTCTGCAATTTCTAGAAGGCACTATCTCACAACAAACTCCCTGTTCTCTGGCTTTTACAATTCTTCTGTCCCCTATTTTGCAATGTGATATCTGAGCTTTAGGCACAGGAGTTGTGTTGTAGATGTATCAGTTGGAACAGATTTCTACAACTCTGCATTTTGATTGGTTGTGATTTTCTGTAATGGTCTCTGTCTGTTGCAAAGAG
This sequence comes from Peromyscus leucopus, assembly GCF_004664715.2. Taxonomy (NCBI): domain Eukaryota; kingdom Metazoa; phylum Chordata; class Mammalia; order Rodentia; family Cricetidae; genus Peromyscus; species Peromyscus leucopus. The sequence continues at coordinate 60,559,985 of NC_051086.1, forward strand.
AACTTGCCTTGAAAAGGGGTGGATATATAAGGATAAATACTTAGAATATAGTTAGGGATTATGCTAGTTTATTAAAGTGGTAGCTATAGTTTTCTTCCAAGATCCATGACTTCACTAGCCCTGGGTAGTTAGCTAGATTTCAAGTACTAGACATTATTTTTCTCTTGTGGAGCAGGCTGTAAGTCCATCAAAGCTCAAGAGGCCTCAAATTAGAGAGCTGTTGGTTACTGCCAAGGTATACATGCCACTACTGCACCCCTAGGGTTGCAGTGCCTTGCTGGTCATTGTGTTTCCTAGGCATCATAGGTGGGGAGAGCTAGTGGTTGCATTCCTCCTTTGAAAGCCTATATGGCTCCTTCAGGGAGGAGGCTTTCGGATCAGATCCAGCTCAAGTGCTCAGATCCTGTGTCTGAAGTGCATGATGTCTTCAACAATAGGAACTTACCTTCCTGTAGTGGGTAGCCATTCCAGCTTGGTTCTGGAAGTTTCAACCCCCATTGAGACTCTGGCAACTGTCACGCCTACGAGGCGGGGCGAGGGGAGGCGCCTGGGGACCCGAGAGCTGGATGGGCCAGCGCTCTCGCTGGGCGCTCTCTCGGTGCCTGGACGCTGACCGGTGGAGATTGACTGTGCAGAGCTCCGGAGAACACCGCTGGACTGCGTTACACCTTCCCCAGACCCTGCGACCTACCCATTACTTAATTTGTGAGTTATGCCATTAAATAAATATCCTTTTAACTACGTGGAGTGGCCAAAATAATTTCTCCAATACCTTCCCACTCTGGAAGGCAACCAAGGGCAATAACAATGGCCTATTAATGTTTTGGGAGTCTCTTGGCTGACCCTGACCAACAACTCAAAATAGGGCTTCTCATGCCTGGTATTGGGGTTTGTTAGATAGTCTGTGGCTCTGGGAAGAGCATTGTTGGTGCAGATGGGAAAGTTTCATTTAAACTACTTATGTCTATGTATACACTCACATGTATTATCGTTGTTTTTAGGTAGATAATAGTATGTTTCCTTATAACTTTCCCAGACATCCTTGCTGTTATTTTACCTTTTTTGGGGGGGGGGAGGGGGAGGAAGGGGGTCGAGACAGGATTTCTCTGTGTAACAGTGCTAGCTGTCCTGGAACTCACTTTGTAGACTAGGCTAGCCTTGAACTCACTGAGAGCCATCTGCCTCTGCCTCCCAAGTGCTGGGATTAAAGGTGTGCGCCACTTCTGCCTGGCTATTTTACCTTCTTTCTTGTATATTTACCTCCCTCCCCCTTCATAATTAAAGCCTCCCCATTTTCCCCATTTTCTCTTCAGATCACTTTTACCCTGTTATTCCGCTCTCTGTTGCTCCTCCACCATCACCCCATGCATAGTGGTCCCTTTTAACTCCCTAATTTCTGCAGTTACTGTAGGTCATATACTTACATCTGAAGATTCGGAACTTCAGATGAAAGAGAACAGGAGACATTTGTCTTTCTGGGTCTGGGTTACCTCACTCAATAAACTTTTCTAGTTCCATTCATTTACCTGGCTAGATCCTGGAGAAAGAGGTGCAGGATCTGGCTGGATGGAAAGGTTCAAGAGAGACATTCTAAATGTTGAAATAAAGATAAATTAAGGCAAGAACAGGAAAATAGGTGAAATTGCTTTCATCTGTTTCTTTAGAGATAGGACATCTAAACATATAAACTTGGTCATATACAGACTGTCCCTGGGCAGTAGCTAAGAAACTGGCATGGTAATTACTTCTGAGAATGGGATTGTAGAGGATTAGGAGGTGGAAGAATAAGAATGGAAGGAATACTTAAAAATTCTTGGACACGTTCTGAATTTTGCTTACCAATGCTTGCATTACATATTGACATAATTGTTTTGCAATGTGTAACTTAGGGGTAGGTACATCAGAGATAGTTTTCTCAACCAGATTATCCTCAGACTATAAAATTACTTTGTTAATCCAGTTGTACCTGTGTATGGATATGTCTTAGCATCTAAGGATTAAAAGATCTTAGTCCCAGATAAAGATAGATTTTATTATTTGATAGCTGATAATGTATTAGTCAGGGTTCTTTAGAGTAGCAGAATTTATAGAATGAAAATATTTATGTATATAAAGGAGATTTATTAGAATGACTTTCAGACTATGGTCCAGATAATCTAACAGTGGCTGCCTATGGACACAAGGTCCAAGAATTCAGTAGTTGTTCAGTCCATGGATGTCTCAACTGGTCTTCAGTATATGCTGGAATAATGAAGAAATAGGCTCTAATGCCAGTGAAGGAGTGGACTTGATAGCAATGTGAGAACGAGCAGGTAAAGAACAAAAGCTTCCTTCCATGTCCTTATATAAGGCTTCGACCAGAAGCCTATTAGATCTGGGTTAAAGATCTGGATTAGAGGTGTGTCTTCCCACCTCAAGATCTGGATTAAAAGAGTGTCTACCTACCTCAGAGATCCAGATTAGAAGTAGATCTTCCCACTTCAAATTAAGCAGAAATCCCTCACAGGTGTGCCCTCCATTAGATAATTCCAGATGTAGTCAAGTTGGCTACCAAGAATAGCCATCAATGATAATATATTTAAAATATCCTAGTTTTCAGTCAGGTATACTGGCACATGGTGCAGTCCCAGCTCTTGAGAGGCAGGAGCAAAAGGATTGACCCAAGTTTAAAGCCAACCTGTTTTACACATTGAGTTCCAGGCCAGTCAGGACTAAGACCTTGTCTCTAAAAACACAAACAAATAAAAATGTTAGTTTCTTTTGAGTACAGCAGCAATATATTCATTTAGAACAAACACTAGAAAAGAAAAGAAGGAAAGAAAGATGGATGGATAGAGAAAATAGTCAAATGTTTTCTGCTTCTTAAACTATAGGACTTATGACAGAGATCAGGGATAGAATGAAAGAGACTTAACAGTAGTAAGGGGTTTCTTTCTTAAGACTTCTGCTTGTCAGTTACTAGGTAACTATACAAGAGTTCTTGCACCATATATCCTATATAAAGATCACAACATTTTATAACCATATTGCTGCTTAGAAACTGTTCTGGATCAAAACTTCTTGTGTGTGGATGTTTTACTTTTCAGTGATCTTAACCTGTTTTTCTCTGAACAATACTTGGTTAAAGGGGCATATTTCCACAAAGTTATAGCCCTATATTTTTTTCAATTTCTATTGAAGAAGAAGCTGCTGTTTTGGGGGTTCTATGCTGCTTCCCAATGCCACAAGGAAGGAAGAAGAAAGGGAAGAAGGGGAGAGGATGGAAGAGAAAGGGAGAGACACAGAAAGAAAAAAAGGAGGTGTATTACCACCTTATGGTAGAAAAAGCATTTGAGGACTGGGCATGTAGCTCAGTGGTAAAATGTGTGCAAAGAAAAGGCCCAGCAAACAAGAGAAATTTTATAATAGGAATCTCAGTAGATCAGTTGAGATAAGAGCCTATCTACCATCTTGAATTGGTGTTATATATAAAACCCCACCAAGGAAGTAAATTAAGGAAGCACATTTTGTTCCCAGTTTACTGAAAAATGTTTGAAATCAGAAATAAATGTCTTTAGCTCTACTTAAATTCATTCATGTATTCTTGTCTTCTTGGAAATAATGGCATCATGCCCAGGAGCAGCCCAGGAATCAGAATTGTCAGGTTACCTCTGAAGGCGGGGGAAAACTTGAAGTGTCCTTTGTCTCCCTTAGGATCCTTACACTATAATTTAGGGCTAAAATATGTTGGTCACAAGTAAATACATGTCCTAGAAACCAATTACGTTGTAATTCTATCAGCACATCTAAATGGATAGGTATCTTAATGAATTGTTTTAATTATAAAGATATAGTTCAATCCTGAAATAACTTAGCAATGCAGATGTGGTTACAGGACCTCATCCTTGATGGTTGTTTGAGAGTATTAGTGTAAATATTCAAAAAGTATAAGGTGAAAGCTGAAGGTTTTAATGAGTGTGGTTTGGATTAATTAATTTGTGTGTTTTTCTTTTCAGTTTGTGGCAGTGGCAGGCCACTTTTGGTATACTTAATATTACTCTGATTTGTTGCAGCACGAGAGTTTGGAAGAGTTGAAAACAGCTCCACTCTCCACCTTATAATTCCTTTAATCCTTTTATCAAGTCTTTAGCTTTTACAGTAGAATTCCTAGAAGTCTTTGAGTATTTTGTACATTTATATAAAAAATAAAGAAGCCAGGAGGGTATTATTTTCTCCTTATAAAAGGAAGAATCAAAGAGACTATAGTTACCAGATTGAAATTTTTTAATATTTAATTATTTCTCATTATTTTCTAAAAGAAGAGAGATAATACCTAGTAAGACTTGATCATAAAACCAAATGTAGGCAGAGTATCAGAGTAGGAAAAAGTAAAAAAGAAGGAAACCAGTAACAAAGTAGTTAATAGAAATAGTATCTCCCAGCTTTACATTCTCTAATTCAAGTGTTTTGTATTCTAAAACTCTTAATCTCTCAGATATTCTGCAGGTCAAAACACATCTTTGCTTGGAAAAATCCAAGTGTCAGAGGACAGCTACAAAGTCCACGTATGACTGGGTTTCAACCACTGCTTGTGAGAAGTCTTGATGACATAAGGATATATATGTATATATCATATGTTAGGATGACTTGGTTTCCATCCACAGTCACCTTAGCAGCAAACATTTGAGTGGCATCTAATGGGTCAGAATTAAGAGCTTCTCTGTCCTCTTTTTGTGTCATTCGTCACAGGGGAAAACATTCCTATGTTACCAGCTAGTTGTTTCACTTCTTTGTCTGCTTGTACTTATCTTCTAGACAGAGTCTGAAAAAAAGAGATTGGGGAATGGAAGAAAAGGTTTTAAATTGTTTTCTGGCATCTGGCAAAAGACTTGAGTAGAGCATGTCTTTTGGCTCTGATAAACGCTTGTAAGCAGACGTCTAATGAGGTGAGGCTAGTGTTTTTAATCCTCTAATCAGGCTCTATCTTTCTCTGACTTACTTTCTGAATCCTGTCTCTAAACAATAGCATCAGTGTCTATCTTTGGATGGGAGGTTAAGTGGATACAGGTCTATCCTCAGTTTGAGAAGAGTTCTGAATATGAAAGGTTAATACCACCATTCTTACAGAAAAAAGGTCATCCATTGCCCAAACTGGGAATCCACAGAAAATGCTTGAGCTAATCAAACATTCCTTAATCAATTTTCCAATCACTTAACTAGTCTATTCATCAACTAGTCACTAGCCACGCTCTGTTTAAAACAGCCACCACTAATCAGAATTGCAGTTTCTCACCTATGAGCTAACATTAATTCAGTTATTTTGGTTGGCATATTTTCTCATGCTTATGGGCTCATTTGTCTGGATATTTGAAATGATGATCTTGTTTGTATTACAGAGCTCTTTTTTGGAAGACAGTGAGTCAGCAGCATTACTTTGCTGTGAATGTGGAGAATCAGAAATCTTTAGTGATTTCAATGTACGTAGGTATATGTTTTTATAGATATACAAATAACATGCAGCCTTTGGTAATTAATTAAAAACTTTTGGGGTGGTGGAATTGGCTCTTGATGCAACTAATGTAGTGTCTATTATTTCATCTATTGGCCTTACTCAGCCAATAGTATAGGAAGACAAACAGGTAACTCAGAATGTGTGTGTATATATTAGTATATTAGTATATTTATAATCTACAACTACTGTGCTACATTTACATGCATGATAATCACTACTCAAATCATATCCATCAAAGTAGTAAAATGTTGCACCCTGGAACTTTTAATGTATCTCCTTCTATAATTGTCTATAAGACTATAATTGTCTTTGGTTTTTTTCTCCCCTCATGGGTACAATTTGTTGTTGTTTCTAGAGACCTTTATTACACCATTGGCAGAAGCAGTAGATCCCACAAGTTTTTCTTTTTCTTTTTTCTTTTTTTGTTTTTTGTTTTGTCAAGACAGGGTTGTAATGGCCCTGGCTGTCCTGGAACTTGCTTTGTAGACCAGACTGGCCTTCAACTCACAGAGACCCACCTGCCTCTGCCTCCCGAGTGCTGGGATTAAAGATGTGTACCACCACTGCCATCACTTTTTCTTTTTTAATTTATTAACACATGGACTCAAATTTGTGCTGTTCATGTACTTCTGGATGCAGGGCCATCCACTGCAGCTACCAGGAGCTACAACCTTAAAGAAAACTCTCCCTCCCCCACAAACCATCAACTGTCCACAGCTCCTCAGTTAGGGATGGGGGCCTATGAACCCTTTCCCACCCCTTGCTAGAATGTTGACTGGCTTGAACTTGTGCAAGTCTTGTGTAAGCAACCACAGCTGCTGGGAGTTTGTGAGTGCAGTGGTCCTGTCATGTCTAGAAGACATTTTTTTCTCTGGTCCTCCCCGACCTCTGGGTCTAACAACTTCCTCTTCCAAAATATCCCCAGCCGTGGAGAGGCGCTGTGATGGAGATATCCATTTGTGGCTAACCACTTCATAGTCACTTACTCTCTGTACTTTGACCAGTTGTGAGCTTGTGTACTAACCATTATCCATTTCACAAAGAAACTTCTCTGATGCAGCCTGAGAGCTGCACTAATTTACCACAAGAGAGATACTAATTTAGAAGGAAGTTTGATACTGTATTCATTCATATATTTTTTCTTTAAAAAAAAAGCACATTTATTTTATGTGCATGAGTATTTTGCCTACATGGATGTATTTGCACTATGCATATGCCTGGTACCTGCAAAGGTCAGAAGAGGATGTCAGATCCCCTAGAACTAGAGTTATAGACAGTTGTGAGCTTCATGAGGGTGCTGGGAACTGAACCCAGAGGTCCTCTGCATCCGTCTTTCTATCCCCTCTTGCATATAGTGTTAATAGTCAATTGTTTCCCTTTTCCAATAGCACCTGCTTGGTATTGGTGCTGCCACTGGGCCTTTATTCCTTCCTTTTACACTGTGTCCTGACTATTAAGAATATAAAGCCAAATAAGGTTATTATTATCAGGGTATAGAACATTAAGCTATATTTCATGAAATTATATGTATCTTATTTATTCCAGCTGATCCTTAGCATAGTTACTGAAGGAGTCAGTCTGGAATTGGAGAATGGTTTATTTTTATGCATTGTGGTGGGCAGTAACTTTAATCTGGAGATTCTCAGATACAAGTAGATTTCTCCTGAATGCTGTAAAGCCTTGTTGCTCATACATATTGCTGTACCTTAAATGGCTTCTGGAAATATCTTGGAGGGAAGGAAATGAATACATGAGCTGTGGGTAGGGAAAATGAATGAATTGCCCATTGACTCCCTGTCTGAAAAAGAAAAGAAATCCTTGGTCTCTGCTCTCTGCTTTTCCTGTAATCCCAGATACCTTTTCTTGCCTCCCTAAGTCTTAGTGCTTTTTGTTATGCTCTTCTTTGTCATAAAACTTGTGCAGATTTGGAGTGGCACTGGGAGAAAAGACTTTATAAAGGCATATTTTGTGATTGTCATACTTACAGGAGACTGGGCTACTCTTGTCAAACCAGCTCCAACTACCATTTTATGAGTGAACCTAGGTGACTTGGTATCAAATTGAAGCTTAGAAACATGGCAATCATTTTTCCCACTTAGAATTTGTTCTGTATCTAGACTATGCCATAAGTCCTACTTATTAAATTCTAAAAATTGTCATTAGTATAACATGTTAAATTGCAATATTCTTTGAATGGATTTTAACTGGTCCCCTCCCCGCCACACATACACTTTCACTAGATTTGATTTCTTTCAACACATAGCTGTGACTAAAATTAGGCCATACAGCTAAGTTCTATGTGTATCAGATGTTTATTGTAGGACATAGCACTCACAGAAACAACATATCTTGGATTGCTTCTCAGGTTTATGTTACAGCACTCCTTCCCATTTATCTTCATGGTACAGTTTTAGGACCTTCTTTACTAATTATATTGACTCACCTAGTTGAACTTCATTCCATCTTAATGAAGCATCTAGAATGGCATGAATTCAATTATTGTGACTCATAAATAGCTGGAGTGGTGCTCATTTCCTTAATGCTTACAAACATTAACTGATGAATCCACACAAACACTCTTTTATCACCTTTTGCAGATGACAGACTGAGTGTGGAAAGGTTATAAGATAGTTCAGTGTTTTGTGATAAGCAGGGACAGCACTGACATCACATCCCTGCTGATAGCTATTAATAAGCTCATTACCAGAGAGCAGAATCATTGATAGATTGTGTACCAGGCTTCTATATAGTATCCTACAAGATATATTTTGTTCAGTGTGTGATGAAATCCTCTCAACTTATACTGGCTTATTGTTTAGGCTCTCTTTCTCTCAAATCAGTACATGAAAATCTATTAAAAATATTTAAGTATGTTGGAAAAGGGTGGCTCTAGTTTTAGTAGTTTTTCATCCTTGCAAATAATTACTTAGGTGTTTGTATTTACAGGCAATTCTGGATTTCTTTTCCCTCTTCCTCTCGCCTATACCCCTCTCCCAGTAGTATCTCTGTAGGCCACTCAGACTGTCTTGGAACTTGCCATATAACCTAAGCTGGCCTCAAGTTTGTAATCTTCCTGATTTTACCTCCTCAGTGCTGCAATTACTGACAATTATTTTATAGCCAGACCTTTCATTCATTTGAAAAGTCAGGTTGTGGCCTTGCCATATAGGCCTAATGATCTAAGTTTGATATGCATGGTCTGTAGTCATCCTTTGAACTCCATACACAGGCTGGTAAATGCATACGCATACGCACATGCATGCACGCATGCTATGCAATAAGTTTGTGATTTTTCCCTTAAAGAATCAAAGCTATGAGCTAAGTGTAGGGTATACATCTATAATCCCAGTACTAAGAAGGTTGAAACAAGAGACTATTGAGTTCCAAATCAGCCTAGTCTATGTATCAAGACCCTGTCTCAAATATATACACATAGGGCAACTGGATTGATACTTTTTTTTTTCTAAAGATTTATTTATTATGTATACAGTGTCCTGCCTGTATACACCAGAAGAGGGCACCAGATCTCGTTACAGATGGTTGTGAGCCACCACGTGGTTGCTGGGAATTGAACTCAGGACCTCTGGAAGAGCAGTTACTGCTCTTAACCTCTGAGCCATCTCTCCAGTCCCTGGACTGATACTTTTTTGTTATTGTTTTGTTTTTGTTTTGCTTTGATTTTTTTGAGCCATGATCTCATGTCTCCAAGGCTGGCCTCAGATTCACTGTATTGCCAAAGATGACTTTGAACTTCTGATCCTTTTGCCTCCACCTCCAGAGTGCTTAGACCACAAGCGTGCAGCATGGTGCTTGCTCTATGCACTGCTGGAGATCAGATCTAGGGCTTTGTGCATGCTAGGGCAAGCACTTCACCACCAAGTCACAACCTCAACACTGGGCTGGCTAGAGTCATGCTTCTTCATCTTTCTTTAGTAATATTAGATCCTGGGGGCTGGAGAGATAGCCCAGCAGTTAAGAGCACTGGCTGCTCTTCCAGAGGACCTGGGTTCAATTCCTAGGACCCACATGACAGCTTACAACTGTCTGTTAACTCCCATTCCAGGGCATCTTCACACACGCATACATGCACATAAAATAAAAACAAACCTTAAAAAAACATTAGATCCTGTTTTACTCTCAGGGAGTATTTCCCTCCCACCCCTTTCTGCCCTTATTCCTACTCCCATATCAAATGAAATTTGAAGAGGTCCTTCTTAATTTAAAGGCTTGGGCTAAGGATATAGCTCAGTGGCAGAGTGTTTGCTTAGTATGTACAAAGTTCTGGTTCAGTTCTGAGTATTGCACTTTCATGCACACAAAGTCACAGTTCTCTGAAGATTTAACATGGGGGCAGGGGAATGGTGTTATTTGTAGAGCAAACATTGAAATCCCCATTATTTAACTTTCTCCAAGGGAAGTGATATGGGATCATGATAACTATTTGAAGTGGAAGTACTCATATAAAGAGTTAGATGATAAAGTCAATCACTGAAAACCACCTATCTGTAATCTTGGGGTAATAATAGTATGAACTTGGTTAGGTGTATTTATTCATTCAGCAATTGGTTGACTCTTATGTATAAATCACTGGATAAAGAGCTATGGGGATTGGACATAAAATACAGAATCTCTGCTTAGAGAATGTATAATCAACGAGTTAGTTTTATGGATGGTTATGAAAAGGAGAGGGAAAATCATTGTGTTGTATATAGTAAGAAGAGAAGAAATTCAGATAAATGGTAAAAAAAATTTTGACCCGAAGCCAAGTTGTCTAGAGTACTGACTGCCTTAGATCTCATGGGACCTTCCTAGAAGAAAAAGGAGATCTCTGCCCTTTTTTTTTGTGGTTCCACTTGGATAATTGTTAGAAGTAGCTACTTGCTCCCTCTGCTGTTGGAGAGACTGAGTCCTAGAGCAGATGACTGTGAGTAGAAGAGATCATAGAAAAATATCAGCTCTAACTGCAGAAGTTTCACCTTGGCTTTAGATAAGGATGTCAGGGGTACTTTACTAGCATGCTCAAGGCCTATTCAGTTCCCAGTACTGAGGATAAGGATGGGGGTAAGAATATTGTGTCCATAGTGACTAGCTGGCTGGAGTATTACTATGGCTGAAGCAGCTACTGAGAATACTGGGGGTCCTGAGGTTTCTCTTCTTATTCTTACCCCCTTAACCTGTTGCCATCAAGCCTAAAAGGAGAAAAGGTTCTAGAGAAGCTGTAGTTCCAATTACTGGGCTTAGAGGACTCAGCTATGAACAGCAGGTTCCATAACTATTGTAGGTCTTTTTCTTCTTTAGGCAGGTGGTCAGGAAAATACTTTGTTAGTTTATTTCCCAAGAAGAAAAGCTTTCTTAATTTCTTTCACTTCCTTGCTCTTCTGACCCAATCCCTACACAATTACACAAGAAGAAGGACACATTAGATAATTGTGTTGTTTTATTCTTTTGTTTGTTTTTTTATATCCTTATGGGGAATTCCATTTTACCTCTGAAATTTTAGCCCAGTGAAAAGAAGAGATGTTGGCCTTTGCATTACTAAAGAAAAAATTTTTTTAAAAAAGAGAAAATCTAAAGTTCAAGATTATTTGGGTTAAAATATTTTACATTGATTGATTGTGTTGGGATCAAATCCAGGGCTTCATACACATCAGTCATAGTCTGTACCACTGAGTATACACAATCTCATTTACATTTTAGACTGTAGTTTTACATTCTCTTCTAGGGCAAGACAGAGTCTTAGGGTGTCCCAGGCTGGAAGAAGTAATGACATGGAGGCCTATAACAAGCAATAGGCTTCTAGAGGTCAGCCTCTGTGGGGGTTTTCACATGGAGTCTTTTTACGGGGGTGAAAGAGTGGACTTGGGAAGAAAGATTCTTTCTTCCTCTTTCCTTCCTCCTTCCTTCCTTCCTTTCTTCCTTCCTTCTTCCTTTCTTCCTTTCTTCCTTCCTTTTTTGGTTTTTTGAGAAAGGGTTTCTCTGTGTAACAGCCCTGGCTGTCCTGAAACTCACTCTGTAGACCAGGCTGAACTCAAACTCACCTGCCTCTGCCTCCTGAGTGCTGGGATTAAAGGCATGCACCATCACCACCTGGATAAGAAAGAATATTTAAACTGACTAACATTAAGTTCAAGATGGAAAATTAAAGCAAAACTGTTAGCATTAAAGTAAGCCCTAATTGGTAAGCCAATATTTATGATTTCTTTCCCACCCCACCTCCCACTGGTAAGGATCAAGCACTAAGACCTTACACATGCTAGGCAAGAACTCTCCCACTGAGCTAAATCCCAAGCATAAAAATGGAAGGGACTTGTATGTTTTAAGAATCACATATGGGATTATCAAACCCAATGATATCAAACAACGAAAGGAACCTAGAGATGTTCAGTGGTCAATATAAAATTTCCTGTTGTTAATCTGTAGAGATTGTAAGCACAAATGTTATGTTATGTTTATATAACAGATATAGTAATAGCAATATGGTTAGTTGGAGGGTAGTGATGTGCAGGCCTACAGCAAGCAAGCCCAGCCATTTCTGATGGTTTGTATTAACCATCTTCCTTTTTGTTCACTGTACTACATTGTCTTAGTCAATATCCTATTGCTGTGAAGAGATGCAATGACCATAGTAACTATTTTAAAGGAAAACATTTAATTGGGGCTTGGTTACAGTTCAGAGGTTTAGTCCATTAACAACATTGCAGGCAGACATGGTGCTAGAGAGATAGCTAAGAGTTATACATTGGGATCAGTAGAGGGGGGAGAGAGAGAGACAGAGAGACAGAGACAGACAGACTGGGCCTGGCTTGAGTATTTGAAACCTCAAAGCCTACCCCCAGTGACACACTTCCTCCAACAAGGCCACACCTCCTAATAGTGACACTCCCTATAAGCCTATGGGGGCCATTTTTATTCAAACCACCACATTCCACTCCCTGGCCCCCATAGGCTTGTAGTCAGATCATAATGCAAAATGTATTTAGTCCAACTTCAAAAGTCCCCATGGTCTATCACAATTCACAGTTCTAAGTCTCTGAGACTCAGGGCAATCTCTTTACTATAATACCCTATAAAACCAAAATGAAAAAGCAGATCACATACTTCCAACATACAATTGTAGCTGGAGACAGAATATACATTACCATTCCAAAATGGAAGAAAGGGAGCATAATGAGGAAACACTGGGCCAAAAGAAGATCAAAAACCAGCTGGGCAAACTCCAGACTCTGCCTTTTCCATGTCTGATGTCAAAGTGTTCTTGGAATCTCCAATTCCTTTCAGCTTTGTTGACTGCAACACATTTCTTTCTCTTGAGCTGATTCCTCTCCCTGTTAACCGCTTTCCTTGGCAGGTATCCCACAACTCTGGTATCTCCAACATCTTGGGTTCTTCAAGGCAATCCAGGCTTCACCTTCACAGCCTCATGCAGTGGCTGCTCTGGACCTCCATGCAGAGACATTCCAGCCACACCTGGACTCTGCAGCTTTTCTTAGTCACAAATTGTGTATCCTTGACTCTAAAATCAGAACCACGTGACCAAAGCCACTAAACTCTGCTGCTTGCTGGGACATGGCCCCCTCATTCAAATACATCTTTACTATCTTTCTATTTTCAATGGTTTCCTTCCCTGCCTAAGCTTGAATGTCCTGAAACTTGATCAAGCTGGCCTCAAACTCAGTGATCTTGCCTCTGATTCCCATGTGCTGGGATTAAAGGTGTGCACCACCATGCCTAGCCCTAAGCTTTTCTTTAATTCTTTTTCACAACTTGGAAGCTTAGCTGGGTGGGGTCTTGCCTTGAGGTCACCATTCCATTCATCAGGTTTTTCTTTAAATTCTTTATCTCTTTGAGCACTGGACTTGACTTCATTAAACTTCCTGTTGCTCCTTTTCTCTTCAAATTGTACATTTTGTATTTTTCCTTGCTCAGCTTGCTTCTTTTCACTATAGATCTGCATAAGTATGGCTACTAATAATCAAGAAACTCAGCCAATACTAGGCTGTCTGGGAATCTTCTCTGCCAAAGCTGTTAATCCATAACTCTTCAATTTAGCTCAGACAGATTTTTTTGGACAAGGACAAAAAGCAGCCACATTCTTCACCAAAATATCACAAAAATGGTTTATAGGCCACATACAAATATTCTTTTCTGAAACTTCTTGAGCCAGGCCTCCCACAGTTCAGATCACCCTCAGCACCACTGTCTTCCATGCTCCTACTAGTATGGCCCATTAAGGCCCCACTTAAAACATTCAACTGCTTTCCTAATCCAAAGTCCCAAAGTCCACATTCCTTCAAACAAAAGTAGTCAGGTCCATCACAGAAATTCCCAGTCTTTGGTACCAACTTGTGCCTAAGCATCTCCTCACAGCAACAGGACACTGGCTAAGACAAGGTTGTGTTTCTATTTCTTTTTCAAATTCTTTTGTAGAAACAGTTTCACTAGCCAACACTTACAAATGTGAATAAGGAAAAAGAAAAATTAATTCATAAGGAAAAGATTTTATTATGAGTTTCAAATGTTTAAGAGCTGACCCATCAGCATTCAGGGTTATCTAGATTGTTTCTGCATCACTTCCAATGTACAGGAATCACTCATTAGGATTTATAGTCAGAATAGGAATAAAAAGTGCTGCAGCAAAAACAGTTTGGTCATGAACTATATTCCTGGTTTCTTCTTTGAAGGTTTTCTGACCCGAATGATTATACTGGTAGGAAGCTGCTTTCTGCTGTTACAAATACTTGAATTCATTTCAGTATAAGTTGTAAGATGGAGTAGCTCAGCTATTTTAGCTCAGAAAAAATAAGTCTGAGAAATAATTTTGTTTTCCTTTTATGATGTCTTGAGTGATATGTTTGAGAAAATAGGATTTGAAATGATTTTAAATACAGAGTACTATCAATAAAGATTTTATAAAACATAAAAAAATTCAAAGACAAAAAAATACAGAGTGTATTTATGAAAATAGAATTATTTAGCTCAGTAAGATCCATTGTGGCTTCATATTAGAATACCTAATAACCTTTTAAAATAATTTAATAACAGTACTTAAAAAAATAGCTGATTTGGAATCTCTGATTGAAACCCAAGAATTTGTACTTTTGAAATGCTCCCAAGATTATTCTAACATTGATCAGGAGTTCAGAACCACCAATTTTTTTAGTTCTGTGCTAAGTTTTGCATCACAAAACCAGAGATTCAGTCTGCAGCATTTATAACATCTGTTTTCTTGAAGAGCAGATGATACTTGAAATGGACTTGAATCTTAAGAGTTGACTGATATTTGAAATGAACTTGAATCTTAAGAGTTGGCTGTAAACATATGACTATGCAACTACAATACTTTGAACTTTTAACATGTGAATTCCTTGGCTGGACTTCTTTTTTTTTTTTTTTTTTTTTTTTTTTTTTTTTTTTTTTTTTGGTTTTTCGAGACAGGGTTTCTCTGTGTAGCTTTGTGCCTTTCCTGGAACTCACTCTGTAGTCCAGACTGGCCTTGAACTCACAGAGATCCGCCTGCTTCTGCCTCCCGAGTGCTGGGATTAAAGGCATGTGCCACCACCGCCAGGCTAGGCTTCTCTTAAAAAAGGAGCAGAGACTAAAATTAGGTGACCCAAATCTACCTTAATGAAGGGTGAAATTTCCAAACCCCATGGAAGACTATAGATTTAAACTTCTGTATCAACACTTTCGGAGTTACAGAAAAAAAAATTAGTTTTTCTTTGCACTTTTAAAATGTTTTATTGGCATATGCTAATTATATGCAGTGGTGGCATATAATATTTCACTGTGGCATTTCCATACATACTTTTTTTAACTTTTATTGAACTAAAATGTACATAGAGAAAAATATGGTTATTTTCACTTTTACTTTAGCTTAATGAATTTTTCAAACTGTTTGTTAGCTACTTTTCTCATTGTTGTGACAAATGTGTCATGGCAGAGAAGACATGGTGGCAGGAGTGGGAGGCCAGCAGATGACATTGCAGCCAGAGTCCGCCACAAGGACCATCTTCCTCCAACAGGGCTCCATTCCCTAAAGCTTCACAGCCTTCCCAAACAGCACCCACAGGAGAGCAAGTGCATACACGAAGAATGGGATATTATCACCCACCCCTTCTGCCAACCGCTCTCACTCTTCTGTCAACTAGTCACCGGTCATCATCCTCCAGGAATAGCCATTATCCTAATTTATTTGACCATGTGATTTTTAAAAGTTTTTTTAAACATTTTAAGAGTAAATATGTGTTTCTGTGTATGCATGCATGTTTGTGTATGTCTGTGTGTGAATGCATGTGTCTGTGTGCATGTGTGCATGCATGTGTGTGTTTGTGTATGTTTATGTGTGTGTTTACATGTGTTTGCATGTGTATATATGTTTGTGTACGTGTGTGTGCGTGAGCGCAGTGCCTTTTGGCCACATGATTTTGATGTGGGTATTAGGTTATATTTTTTAGAGGACCTTCTCTGTTTTCAGAATCAGAGGTAAACTTTATGTTAATGTGGAGAGGACTGGGAAATGGCTCAGCAGTTAAGAGCACTTGATGCTCTTGAAAAGGACTGGGTTCAATTCCCAGCCCACACATCAGGTGGATCTCAAACATGTGTGATCATGTAATTCCAGTTCCAGAGGATTCAACACACTCCTCTGGCCTTCACAGGTATCTGCATGCACATGGTGTACATACAAGCAAGCAGGAGCAAACACACACAAACACATAAATAAATTTTAAAAGAATCACAAAAATAGTTAAAGAACTCAGGCTCAGGATACATCTTGGGCCAGAGTCTAAGCTCTGCTGCTTACTGGCTGTGTGGGTCTAGTCATCCAAGCCGGACATCCCTATTCAAAAAATGGGGATAAATGTCTGTCTTGTGAGATTGTTAAAAATAAGTAAGATACTTTTAAGTTAAGAACTAGAGGACCAAGGCTGGCAGGATGGCTCAGTAGGTAAAGGTTCCTGCCACCAAGCCTATGACCAGAATTCAATCCTTGGGACCCACATGGTAGAGGGAAAGGATGGACAACTTGCCCTCCAACTTCCACATGTGTGCTGAGGCATGTGCACGTTACCCACCACCACCACATGCAAACACACAGCACACATGTGTGTGCACAAAAAAATAATTAAAATGTAATTAGGTTTGTTGGTTTTTTTTTTTCACTACAAACAGGATGGATTTATTGAAAATGAGTAAGGTTCTTATCAGTTTGGTCTGTAGAGATGGCTTGGCAGGAAGGACATGTGCTGCCTTTTCAGAGGACAAGAGCATGCTTCCAGCATCAGTTAGATGTTTCATAACCACCTGTAACTCCAGTTCCATGGGATCTGATACCCTCTTCTGAACTCCATTGGCACTGTGCGCGCGTGTGCGCGCGCGCACACACACACACACACACACACACACGACAAAATACACATAAATACAAATAAAATAAAGAACTGGGAGATGACTTGGAAGTTAAGAGCACTTGTTGCTCTTGCAGAAGATCTGGGTTCAGTTCTAGTACCCAGATGTTGCCTTATGACCATTTGTAACTCCAGTTTCTAGTTCCAAGGGGTCTGATGTCTTCTTTTGGTCTTAGCAGTCACCAAACATACACATGGTACAAATACATAATGTGCACATGCATGTGTGTGTGCACACACACACATGATCAATAAAAATTTGAAAAAGTAAAGTAAAACAAAATAAATCTAAAGTCAATCATTTAATTTGCTGTATTAACAAACGCAACAAAAATTGTTTAAAAAAAAAAGAACTAGAGGGCTTAGTACATGATCTGTGCTGAGTAGGCAAGCAGAGACAGTAAGCATCTTGACCATTTTTCCTTTTCTTTACCATCCATTATTGTGTCATAACTAACATGGCAACTTCTGAAATAGATTCTTTATGTTTACAAAATGACTAGGGAAATGGGCCAGGTATGGTTGTGAAGACGTGTCATCCCAGTGACTGAAAGGCTGAGAAAGGAGAATTGTGAATTCAGAACCAGCCAGGGTTCCATAGTGAGATACTATCTCAAAAAGTATCAAAACAAAACAAAACAGGGCCAGAAATTTTAACATGCATTGTTTTATTCCCCCAGAGCTCACAGGACAATGATTTGTAAGCTAAACATAGTTAATGCCATAGCTAAAAAAATCTAAAACTGATGTTCCAGTGACACACGCTTCCCAGTACTGGATTCCTATCTAGTCCCTCTTAAGATCAGAGCTATCTTCTAGATATCTGGCATGGAGAATGCAGAATGTAGCAGTAAAACAATTATAGCAAACCCCAGAAACTTGACCTGATTTGCAGAATCAAGCAAATAAAAGTTTCGATTGGGTTATCTTGAACGTGTTTGGTTTGGTTTTGGGGTTTTGTTTTTTGTTTGTTTTTTTGTTTTGTTTTGTTTTGGGGGGGGCGGGTGAGACAGGATTTCTCTGTGTAGCTTTGGAGCCTTTCTTGGAATTCACTCTGTAGCCCAGGCTGGCCTCAAATTCACAGAGATCCACCTGCCTCTGCCTCCTGAGTGCTGGGATTAAAGGTGTGCACCACCGCCACCCAGCGAACCTGTTTGTATCTGCAAGAACAGTATGGGCTCTTATGGGTGAGCCATCTCTCTGGCTCTCTAGATTGCTTTTGCCCTTAATGGAATGTTACTGTGCTAGGAAGTAAGGGGCCAAAGGAATAATAGTTCTTAGTTCTGGTTTTGCAAAAGAATAATCTGTGATATTTTAAATGAAGAAACAAGTCTCACCTTTAGAGGTTATTTCTTATTAAATAAGTCTTGGCTGGGACTTAATAAGAATCTTTATAAGGCTTGTAAGTAAGTGATGGTGCAGCAACTGTTGAGGATCATGATTCTCAGACATTCCCTAGGAAAGGATTATAAGATTGGGGAGTATCTGAACGCTGAATTTGGAATATTATAAAGACTGACTGCAAAAGCATAAGGAAATTGAATTAGCTTAATGTTCAGCTTAATGTGTCCAGAGATAAGATGAGATATTTCACTGGTAATTAGATGATCACTTGGGTATTTATAGCCAGATTAATTATCTAGTCTATGAATTTCTTGAGTGCTGCCACCATGTACTCAAGTACAACCTTTCTCTCAGGTGTCTCAGTGCTGCAGGTAGATTCTTGGTGAAGCTACTATTTCAGTCATTAGACAAGAGCTGGAGAAAGCAGGGGGTGGCCCTGATTTAGCAAATACCATAAGACAGTTGCAATTCTAACAGCTACTTAATCTCAGTGAGTCTTCTGAGTTATCCCTAATGTCTTTTGTATATTTTCTTCACAACGTGCTTCCTCAGTGGGGAAGCAGTAGTAATTCTTAATCTAACTGAATAATTTGGAAGGTTGAATTTTACAAGCTGTGGTGACTTGCTAAGGAATGTTTATAACTGAAACAAGACTAACGTTTATGAATACTGACCATATTTCTGACCCCATACTAAATTCTTTTTTTTTTTGTGATATATATTTTTTATTTTACAATACCATTCAATTCTACATATCAGCCATGGGTTCCCCTATTCTCCCCCCTCCCACGCCCTCCCCTTACCCCCAGCCCACCTCCATTCCCACCTCCTCCAGGACAAGTCCTCCCCCGAGGACTGTGATCAACTTGGTAGACTCAGTCCAGGGAGGTCCAGTCCCTTCCTCCCAGACTAAGCCTAGTGTCCCTGCATAAGTTCCTGGTTTCAAACAGCCAATTCATGCATTGAGCACAGGACTTGGTCCCACTGCCTAGATGCCTCCCAAACTGATCAAGCCAATCAACTGTCTCACCTATTCAGAGGGCCTGATCCAGTTGGGGGCCCCTCAGCCTTTGTTTCATAGTTCATGTGTTTCCATTCATTTGGCTATTTTTTTTCAATAATTGAGTAAAACTGAAATTTATTATAAGCCACAGTCGTCCTAGGGACCTCCATGCTATATATATATATATATATTATATATATATAATAATATATTATAGCCTTTATGGTTCTATGGGTTGTGGTCTGATTGTTCATTTTATATCTAGAATCCACCAATGAGTGAGTACATACCATAACTGTCTTTCTGGGTTTGGGTTACCTCACTCAGGATGATTTTTTTCTAGTTCCATCCATTTGCCTGCAAATTTCATGCTTTCATTGTTTTTCTCTGCTGAGTAGTACTCCATTGTGTATATGTACCACATTTTTTTCATCCATTCTTCCGTTGATGGGCATCTAGGCTGTTTCCAGGTTCTGGCTATTACAAATAGTGCTGCTATGAACATAGATGAGCATGTATCTTTATGGTATGTATCAGCATTCTTTGGGTATATGCCCAAGAGTGGTATGGCTGGGTCTTGAGGTAGTTCGATTCCTAATTTTCTGAGAAACCGCCATACTGATTTCCACAGTGGTTGTACAAGTTTACATTCCCACCAACAGTGGAGGAGTGTTCCCTTTGCTCCACATCCTCTCCAACATTGGCTGTCATTGGTGTTTTTGATCTTAGCCATTCTAACAGGTGTAAGGTGGTATCTCAGAGTCGTTTTGATTTGCATTTCTCTGATGATTAAGGATGTTGAGCATTTCTTTAAATGTCTTTCAGCCATTTGTAGTTCTTGTTTTGTGAATTCTCTGTTTAGCTCTTTAGCCCATTTTTTAATTGGACTGTTCAGTGCTTTGATGTCTAGTTTCTTGAGTTCTTTATATATTGTGGAGATCAATCCTCTGTCAGATGTGGGTTGGTGAAGATCTTTTCCCAATCTGTTGGCTGTCTTTTTGTCTTATTGACTGTGTCTTTTGCCCTGCAAAAGCTTCTCAGTTTTGAGAGGTCCCATTTATTAATGGTTGTGCTCAGGGTCTGTGCTGTCGGTGTTTTATTTAGGAAATGGTCTCCAGTGCCAATGCGTTCAAGAGTGCTTCCTATTTTCTTTTCTATTGAGTTTAGTGTAACTGGATTTATGTTTAGGTCTTTGATCCACTTGGACTTGAGTTTTGTGCATGGTGACAGATATGGATCTATTTGTAATCTTTTACATATTGACATCCAGTTATGCCAGCACCATTTGTTGAAGATACTTTCTTTGTTCCATTGTATAGTTTTGGCTCCTTTGTCAAAAACCAGGTGTTCATATGTGCATGGATTAATGTCAGGGTCTTCAATTCGATTCCATTGGTCCGTATGTCTGTTTTTATACCAGTACCAAGCTGTTTTTATTACTATGGCTCTATAGTAGAGTTTGAGGTCCGGGATGGTGATGCCTCCAAGGGTTGCTTTATCATATAGGATTCTTTTAGCTATCCTGGGTCTTTTGTTTTTCCATATAAAGTTGAGTATTTTTCTTTCCAAGTCTGTGAAGAATTGTGTTGGGATTTTGATGGGGATTGCATTGAATCTGTAGATTGCTTTTGGTAAGATTGCCATTTTTACTATGTTAATCCTACCTACCCATGAGCATGGGAGATCCTTCCATTTTCTGATATCTTCTTCAATTTCTTTCTTTAGAGATTTAAAGTTCTTATCAAAAAGGTCTTTCACTTGTTTAGTTAGTGTTATCCCAAGGTATTTTATATTATTTGTGGCTATTGTAAAGGGTGATGTTTCTCTGACTTCTTTCTCAGCCCTTTTATCATTTGTGTATAGGAGGGCTACTGATTTTTTTGAGTTGATCTTGTATCCTGCCACTTTACTGAAGGAGTTTATCAGCTGTAGAAGTTCCCTGGTAGAGTTTTTGGGGTCACTTATGTATACTATCATATCATCTGCAAATAGTGAAAGTTTGACTTCTTCCTTGCCAATTTGTATCCCTTTGATCTCCTTTTCTTGTCTTATTGCTCTAGCTAGAACTTCTAGTACTATATTGAATAAATATGGGGAGAGTGGACAGCCTTGTCTTGTTCCTGAATTTAGTGGTATCGCTTTGAGTTTCTCTCCATTTAATTTGATGTTTGCTGTTGGCTTGCTATAAATTGCTTTTATTATGTTTAGAAATGTTCCTTGTATTCCTATTCTTTCTAAGACCTTTATCATGAAGGGGTGTTGGATTTTGTCAAAGGCTTTTTCAGCATCTAGGGAGATGATCATGTGGTTTTTTTCTTTCAGTTTGTTTATATGGTGTATTACATTGACTGATTTCCGTATGTTGAACCATCCTTGCATCCCTGGGATGAATCCTACTTGGTCGTGATGGATGATTGTTTTGATGTATTCTTGGATTCGGTTTGCCAATATTTTGTTGAGTATTTTTGCATCAATGTTCATGAGGGAGATTGGTCTGTAGTTCTCTTTCTTTGTTGCATCTTTGTGTGGTTTGGGTATCAGGGTAATTGTAGCCTCATAAAAAGAGTTTGGTAGTGTTCCTTCTGTTTCTATTGTGTGGAACACTTTGAAGAGGATTGGTATTAGTTCTACTTTGAAAGTCTGGTAGAATTCTGCACTGAAACCATCTGGTCCTGGGCTTTTTTTAGTTGGGAGACTTTTGATGACTGTTTCTATTTCTTTAGGGGTTATTGGTCTATTTAAATGGTTTATCTGGTCTTGATTTAATTTTGGTATTTGGTATTTATCCAGAAAATTGTCCATTTCTTCCTGGTTTTCCATTTTTGTGGAGTACAGGTTTTTGAAGTATGATCTGATGATTCTCTGGATTTCCTCATTGTCTGTTGTTATGTCTCCCTTTTCATTTCTGATTTTGTGAATTTGGGTGCTCTCTCTTTGCCTTTTGGTTAATTTGGCTAGTGGTTTGTCTATCTTGTTGATTTTTTCAAAGAACCAACTCTTTGTTTCATTGATTTTTTGTATTGTTCTCTTGTTTTCTATTTCGTTGATTTCAGCCCTCAATTTGATTATTTCCTGGCGTCTATTTCTCCTGGGTGAGTTTGTTTCTTTTTGTTCTAGAGCTTTCAGTTGTGCTGTTAATTCCTTGGTATGGGATTGCTCCATCTTCTTTATGTGTGCATTTAGAGCTATGAATTTTCCTCTTAGCACTGCTTTCATAGTGTCCCATAAGTTTGGGTATGTTGTACTTTCATTTTCATTGAATTCTAGGAACTCTTTAATTTCTGTCTTTATTTCTTCCTTGACCCATTGATGTTTCAGGTGGGCATTATTCAGTTTCCATGAGTTTGTGGGTTTTCTATAATTTTTGTTGTTATTGAGTTCTAATTTTAAGGCATGGTGGTCTGATAAGATACAGGAGGTTATTCCAATTTTTTTGTATCTGTTGAGATTTGTTTTGTGTCCAAGCATGTGGTCAATTTTTGAGAAGGTTCCATGGGGTGCTGAGAAGAAGGTATATTCTTTTGTGTTAGGATGGAATATTCTGTAGATATCTATTAGGTTCATTTGAGTCATAACATCTGTTAGGTCCTTTATTTCTTTGTTAAGTTTCAGTCTGGTAGATCTATCTTTTGGTGAGAGTGATGTGTTAAAATCTCCCACTACTAATGTGTGGGGTTTGATGTGCGTTTTAAACTTTAGTAGTGTTTCTTTTATGAATGTGGGTGCTTTTGTATTTGGAGCATAAATGTTTAGAATCGAGACTTCATCTTGGTGGATTTTTCCCGTGATGAATATGTAATGTCCATCCTGGTCTCTTTTGATTGATTTTAGTTTGAAGTCTATTTTATTAGATATTAGGATAGCTACACCAGCTTGTTTCTTAGGTCCATTTGCTTGGAAAACCTTTTCCCAGCCCTTTACTCGGAGGTAGTGTCTGTCTTTGGAGTTAAGGTGTGTTTCTTGTATGCAGCATATGGATGGGTCCTGTTTTCTTATCCATTCTGTTAGCCTGTGTCTTTTTATAGGTGAGTTGAGACCATTGATATTGATGGATATTAATGACCAGTGATTGTTAATTCCTGTTATTTTTTTGGTTGTGTTGTGTTGTCCTTCTGTGGTGTATGTTGGTGTAGGATTATCTATTGCTTGATTTTTCATGGATGTGTTTAGCTTCTTTGGGTTGAATTTTCCCTTCTAGTGCTTTCTGTAGGGCTGGGTTTGTGGACAGGTATTGATTAAATCTGGTTTTATCCTGGAATATTTTGTTTACTCCGCCTATGGTGATTGAGAGTTTTGCTGGGTATAATAGTCTGGGTTGGCATCCGTAGTCTCTTAGTGTCTGCATGAGGTTTGTCCATGATCTTCTCAGCTTTCATAGTCTCTATTGAGTAGTCTGGTGTTATTCTGATGGGTTTGCCTTTATATGTTACTTGGTCCTTTTCCTTTGCAGCTCTTAATATTTTTTCTTTATTCTGTGTGTTTAGTGTTTTGATTATTATGTGGCGAGGGGACTTTTTTTTTGGATCCAGCCTATTCGGTGTTCTGTAAGCTTCTTGTATCTTCATAGGTATTTCTTTCTTTAGGTTAGGAAAGTTTTCTTCTATGATTTTGTTGAATATATTTTCTGTGCCTTTGAGTTGGTATTCTTCTCCTTCTTCTATCCCTATTATTCTTAGGTTTGGTCTTTTCATGGTGTCCCAAATTTCCTGGACGTTTTGTGTTAGGACTTTTTTGTCTTTATTGTTTTCTTTGACTGACGAATCTATTTTCTCTATCATGTCTTCAGCGTCAGAGATTCTCTGTTCCATTTCTTGCAATCGGTTGGTTATGCTTGTTTCTGTAGTTCCTGTTCGTTTTGTCAGGGTTTCTATTTCCAGCATTCCCTCAGCATGTGTTTTCTTTATTGTCTCAAATTCATTTTTCAGATCTTGGAATGTTTCTTTCATCTGTTTAATTGCTTTTTCTTGGCTTGATTTGATTTCTTCCCATTTTTTGTTCGTTTTTTCTTCCATTTCTTTAAGGGAGTTTTTTATTTCCTCTTTAATGGAGTTTTTCATTTCCTCTTTAAGGGAAGTTTTTATTTCCTCTTTAAGGGAGTTTTTTATTTCCTCTTTAAGGAAAGTTTTTATTTCCTCTTTAAGGTAGTTTTTCAATTCCTCTTTAAGGAAAGTTTTTATTTCCTCATTGAGGAATGTTTTATTTCTTCTTTAAGGGCCTCTATCATCTTCTTAATGTCATTTTTAGGGTTGATTTCTTCTGTTTCTTCTGTCATGGTATGTTTAGGTCTTGCAGGTGTAGAATCACTAGGTTCTGATGTTGCCATATAGGTCTTTATGTTGTTGCCTGTATTTTTGCACTGGCGTCTACTCATCTCTTCCTCTGTGAGGTGCAGGTGGTGTCTGTGTCTGAGAGTGCCTCTCTTGTTCTAATTTTTAGTCTTGGTTTAGTAGTGGTTCTGGTTAAATTGGTGCTATTGGGCTATTTCTTCAGGGGCAGCTGATTTCGATCGGTGAATTATATACTTATGATTCTGGTGATCTGGTTTGGTGTCTGGGTAGCGCCTTCTTCTGTGTTCCCAGGTCACGTTTTGTTCATTTGTCAACTCCTCAGCTGATCTTGATTCCTCAGACTTTAAACTGTAGGCATCTGAATCCTCTCCCAGATGGGTTTCAGCTGAGCAGGGTAGTCTCACCAACACCTCCAAATTGTTGGGTTTCACAGGATCAGCAGCTGGGCCCTGTGTTGTTCTCAGACGGAGTGTTCAGATTCCTTCTGGTTCTGACCCACCGAGATAGCTTCTTCCCCAGATGTTGGGGTTAGGGGCGTCCCTGTTCCAAGCTGCGTCTGCTTGTCTCCGTCCCTGGGCCTGTTTACCTCTGCAGTCCGCCACCGGGCCTGTATGTCCCTGTCAGCTGCCGCTGGGCCTGTCTGCCTCTGGAGGTCGCCACCGGGCCTGAATGTCTCTGCAGGCTGCAGCAGGGACTGAATGTCCCTGTCGGCTGTTGCCGCCGGGACTGAATGTCCCTGTCGGCCGCTGCCTGCTGGGCCCGTTTACCTCAGCGGGCCGCTGCTGGGCCCGTCTACCTCCACAGGCCGCCGCCACAGGCCTACCTGTGTCTGCTTGTCTCTGCGCTGGCTGTCTACCTGTGGCCGCTGCTGGCCTGAAATCCTGTCGCGCTGCCGCCGGTCCGTTTACCTCAGCCCCGCTGGGCCGTCTACCTCTGTGGGCTGCCGCTGGGCCTGAATGTCTCTGCCGGCTGCCGCCGGGTCTGAGTATCCCTGTCGGCTGCCACCGCCCCCCCCCCCCCCCCAGCCTACCCTCCTTCTCTGCCCCCTCCCCCTGCCCGCTCCAATGCCCCGGCCCCCTCCGTACCTCAGCAGGCCCGCTGCCCTCTACCTCTGTGGCTGCCGCGGCCTGAATTCTCTGCCGCTCCGCCGGCCTGATATCCCTGTCGGCCGCTGCCACCGGGCCCGTTTACCTCAGAGGGCTGCTGCTGGGCCCGTCTACCTCCACAGGCCGCCGCAGGCCTACCTGCGTCTGCTTGTCTCTGCCGCCCCCATACTAAATTCTTTATGTGTGTTATCTAACATTGCATTTTATGCCAATAGTCTTATATAACCCTGTTTTTAAAATGACAAGACTGAGCTCATTTATTCTACAGTTATCTGTGCTATTCTGTATCAGGGACCAAGCTATGCAGTGAGTATCCAGACCAAAGCAAAACCTGTACTTACAGAATTTATCATCCATTGGCAAAGATAGGTAATAAAGTAAATAACTAGTTATAAAATAAATAATATTATGAAAATGCAAATGGGGAAGCAGTTATTAAAAATAACAAGACATAATTCCCATTTAGATAAAGAATGTTCAAGAAATCCTCCCCAGCATGGAAATATTTTAGTTCAGAACATTTAAGGGATTGATTTAGGGTCATATATCTAGAAAGTAGTGATTTCATGCCTGAATCTCAAGGCTGTGCTCACCATGCTATCCTATTTGTCAGATATGTGCTTGGAATCCACTGCAGGCTATGACTGCTCTGTGTCCTATCAGTATTCATACCATGACAATATACCATATTTTCAAAAGAGGCATTATAAAATTCATTAATACTATATCAATAATATATCAATAATAATAATAATAATAATAATAATAAACAACTAATTCTTTGAAAAGAGCTTAATCTCCTAAGATGCTCCCTTAAAGATGAAGTGGGAGGAGCCATAAGTACTATATGAGTTTCAACAGATGATAGACACAGTACTGAAGGATTCCGAGTCTGCTGTGACTGCACTAGGTATATTTGCATGAAGAAGTGCCCTGGCTTGCACGAGCTGGGACTGGAAATTCTATTTGGATCAACATCTCATTTCCTGGCCTTATTTGAACTTACAAGGCCTGATCCAGGAGCCAAGCAGAAGAATGCTCCTAGAAGAAGCTATCTAGGAGGTCTTAGGTGATGGCTAGAATCTCTAGGTGTTTGGAAAGAGTGTGGTAAGAAAGAAAATTCTGCCCTTGGGAAGGGAACAGTGAAGTATGCCTTGAATTTAAATGCTATGGTCTCCTGTTTCCAGTACAATGCTTGTTTAGCGAAGTTACTTTTTGTCTTAGGGGTTTTATTGCTGTGAAGAGACACCATGACCACAGCAACTCTTATAAAGTTAAACATTTAATTGAGATGGCTCTCTTACAATTTCAGAGGTTCAGTCCATTATCGTCATGATAGGGAGCATGGTAGCATGCAGGCAGATGTGGTGCTGGTGCTACATCTTGGGGGCAACAGGAAGTCAGCTGAAACACTGGGCAGTATCCTGAGCATAGGAAACCCAAAGCCTGCCTCCAGAGTGACAGACTTCTTCCAACAAGGCCTTACCATATTGTGGCAATTAACAAGGCAGTTCCACGTAGTTTATCAGGTAATTAAAAGAGGTTTATTTCAGGGGTAACTTACAACCAATAAGGGATCGATTACAGGATCCAGGAAAGATGAGGTTCAGTCCCATGTAGTTCTCTGGGGAACTCTGACTTGGTCTGCAAATCCAGCCTCCAGGACCACGAGGAGCTAAGAGAGTGAACACATATGCATCTCGGGTCTTAAGGGGTCTCCTTTTGACCACATCCCAGGGGCAGGTCATTGGCAGGTGTAGCAGTTACTTGCTGCCACACAGAGGCAGTGTTTCAAGGTCAAAGCTGGAATAGCTACCTACTACATCTCCCCCCTTTTGTCTAAATAAGAAAATCCTAGCCTAATACAGAACTATATACAATAGGAACAATTATCAAGTACTGTCCAGGAGAGGGGAAAAGTAATAACCTAAACAAAATACCACTCCAACAAAACCACTTCCTATGAGATTATGGGGGCCAATTACATTCAAACTACCACACTTTTTAAAGAGGGTTTTTTTTTCTGTTGTTTTTTGTTTATTTGTTTGTTTGTTTTTTAACCAGAATATTTCCACTTCCCTTTTGCTCCAGAAGATTCTGTCTAAATACTTTTTCCTCCAAGGAAATCACCACAATTCTTAAGCTGGCCAGATTCAGTAGAAGTATAATACAGGTTTTCTGACTCTGCATTATGATTCTGTTTAGATGTGAATAATGTCTGGTATAAATTCCTGTTCAGAAAGCAATCATATATCATGTTCATATAAGCATCTTACTTGATGAATATATTGGTGGAGGTTATAAATTGATTTGATATTGGCAACCTGACAATTTAGATCTAAGATTCTTAAAAATTTCCTCTAAATTATTTAAAAAGAAAATAGCATGTATACTAAAGTAGTTATCCCTCATTACTCCTAGACAATATTTGATAACCATTCCTTTGTTTGTAGTCATGTATTAGGGTTAGAACCTTCTTATTTAGACCAAAGGGGCAGATGTAGTGGGTAGCCATTCCAGCTTTGATCTGGAAGTTCCAACCCCCACTGAGGCTTCAGTAACTGTCATGCCTACAAGGTGGGGCCAAGAGAGGACCCTGAAGATCCAAGATCCGGATGTGCCGGACCCTGGATGCTGGAGGTAGTCAGAGCAGAGTTCTCCAGAGAACACTGGTGGACTGCACTACACCTTTCCCAGACCCTGTTACCTATCCCTTCACTTGTGAGTTACCCCACAAAATAAACCTCCCTTTTAACTATGTGGAGTTGCCTTAATAATTTCAGCAATATATGTGATGGTTTTGGTAATGATCAAAAAAACTGTGATATTACTAACATTCATTCATTGAAGCCACTAACATTAAAAAGACTAAAATAAAAACAACTATACAGTTTCATGAGAAATTTTATAAGAAATCTTAAATGAGAAAATAAATAGCAAAAGCACATTTGTTTCTTTATCTCACTGTTATGAAAAAATAATTACAGATAGATCAAAATTCAACAACTGCCTGTAACCCAGTTTCAGGGGTACCCAATGCTTCTGGCCAATGTGGGCACCTGCACTCACATGCACATTACCTACTGGCACATGCACACACACACACACACAAAATGTAATAAAAATAAATATTTTTAAAGGGGGTGGCTGGAGAGATGGCTCAATAGTAAAGAGCAATGGCTACTCTTCTAGAGGACCTGGGTTCATTTCCTAGCACCCATAAGGTGGCTCACAACCATCTGTAACTCCAGTTCCATGGAATCTAACACCCTCTTCTGGCCTCTAAGGGCATCAGGCATGCTTGTGATATGCAAACACACATGTAGGCATAACATCCATACACATAAAAACATTTTTTTTAAATACAGAAGTGGAGCTGAATGTCACAGTTCGCTCCTGAAATCCCAGCACTTTGAATGCTGAGGCAGGAGGATCAACATGAGTTATGGTCATCATGGGATATATATATAGTTCTCATCCATCCTGAGCTACCAAGCAACCAACGCACGCACGCACGCATGCACGTGCGCGCGCGCGCATGCGCACACACACACACACACAGAGCTTCAGCAGAGTTTCATTCAGATGATGAGGATTTGGAGGACTTTGGAGTGTCAAAGTCATCTTATTCATAGAGTCAAGTTTTAAAGTTGACTTTAGATTATTGTTTTGAAGACAGAGTCTCATTATGTGACATAGGCTGGGCTGGAACTCTCACTTTAGATTCTAATACTGAATTAATCCAAATTCAACACTTTGATAGCTCTATATTGGAATATTTTACTAGTAGTCCTAAAGTTGGGAAGACAGGAAGGCCTGATTTTGTCCAAAGTTAATAGAAGTGAGAAGATGCACACACACCTCTACCTTTCCACCACCATTTAATCCTAAATCTCCACAGACTGCTCTGAAGTCTTGGAACTGATTGCCATATGGATTATATTTGTAGATGTGTTTAGTTTGCTTTATAAGTAGCATCTTTATAAACTTTGTGTATTTAACTACTTTTTCCTTCTTAAGGAGGTTTTGCTGGGAGGAGGGGGCCTTGTTTTCAGTTTTGGCACTAGCAGTCCCTTACCTGGTCTGTTTTTAGGTACCTTAAGAATGAGCTACAGGGAGCTAAAGAGATGGCCTAGGGGTTGCGTTCTCTTGCAGAGGACCCAGGTTCAGTTCCCAGCACCTAAACTGGACTTTTCACAACTGCCTGTAAGTCCAGTTCCAGGGGATCCAACATCCCTTTCTGGTCTGCAAGGGGCACACACACACACACACACACACACACACACACACACACACAGCATGCATTTGTAAACACATGTACACATATATGTAAATAAACATAATAAAAATAAATCTTTAAAGAAAGAAAAGAATGAGCTGCAGAGAAGCCCTGTCTTTTTTCTTGGTTTCCCTCAGTACTGGGGGAACACAGGATCTTGCACATGCTAGGTAGCTCTGCAACTGAACCAAATCTTCAGTACCCTACTCCTTTTTGTTAAGTTTTATTCTGAGACAGGGTCTTGCTAAATTGCCCAGTTGGCCTCAAATTTACTATCCTCCTGCCATAGCTTTCCAAGTAACTGGGATTACGGGACTACACCACCATACCTAACGTAGCCCAGACTCCTCTCTCTCTCTCTATATATATATATATGTATGTGGTTGATTGGTTGATGTTTTTCAAGACAGGGTTTCTCTATGTAGCCATGTCTGTGCTGGAACTTGCCGTGTAGACCAGGCTTATTCTTGAACTCACAGAGATTCTCTTGCCTCTATCTGACAATTAAAGGCTTGTGCTACCACCACCTGGCACCCGGGCTATATTAAGCAATTCTGGCATTCAGAGAATTTATTACCCTTCCTGTTGTGAACTTTATATAACAAGTAAATATCAATTAAAATTCACTAGAGCATTAATCAACTGCAATGTTGCCATGTAGTAATAATTTAAATTCTACCATCCAAAGTTATGTTTAAAGTGAATGCCAAGGCCATCATCATTAAGTCATACTTTAAGACACCACTGCTTCATTTCCTTTCCCAGTCATGTTTTCCGATGATCTGGTTCTACTGCTCTCTCTACCTTGCACTAATTAAACTGGCTTAATCTGGAGCAGCTGCAGCAGTACAATATCAAAAGCAGAGGCAAAACTGGCCTGGGCACTTCCTTTACTGGCTATATTCACAGTTCTTGCCTGGCTTCTGTGTCTTAAGGGCATGACCTTAGCTTCCATTTCTTGTGTATCTGGTTACCTTTCAATCATTTGTTCTTTTAACAAATGTTTATAAAGTACTTCCTGTGTGCCAGACACTATTTGGGTTGCTAAGGATATATATGGCAAATATGGTGCTTCCCATTGTAACCTAACTACTGGAGAAAGGGCAATAAACAGATAATTATTCAGAAAAAAATTAAATTTCTTTAAAGTAGAAAGTCATCCTATGAGAATGAATGAAGCGTCTAAGTTAGTTTGGAGCAGGATGGGCTATAAAAATTACTAAAGAAGAAAAGCATCCCAAGGAGAACTGGTGTTTTTAGTTGAGCTCTTTTAAGTTGCTAGTCTAAATCAACCAGGGAAAAGTTGGGTGGAAAGAATGGGAAAGGGAAACTTTAAAGTCAGGAAACTGGCACAATCAGGGAATAGAAAGAAGGCTAGTGAGTCTAGAGCAAAGAAAGGGGGAGAAAAAATTCACAAGCACATGGTGAAGTCACAAAGGCCAGATTGTACAAAATCAAGACTTGCTGTTTAGTTCTGTGACAAGAAGCCACTGAAGACTTTCCAGACTAGGCTGATATTTTTAAAAACACCCACCTAGCTTTCCTGTGGAGAATAGGCTTATTTGTTGATGTATGCCAGAGACTGCAGGAACCTCGTATCCCTGTGACTGGGTTTGGTTTGCTTTGGCTTACTTGTCAAAGGCTAGAGCTCTTAATGAAAGGGAAGGCGACAGGAAGGCAATATGGAGTGCTGGTAAAGAGTATGTGACTCTGAATAATGGGGTTTCTTTTTCTAAGTCTACATTTCTTTATCCTAAGAATGAGAATAAGAAACCATATGCCTGCCTGGTGGAATTATCATGAAATCTCAGGAAGGCAGCAAACTAAGTCCTGGTAATGTAAGCCTCTAGTAAGTGTTAGGTACTGCTGCATTCTAGCAATCTTCTGAAGGGTTTGCATAGTCCTCTCAGAACAACCTGACCTCTGTGGCCCACAGAACAGCAGCATTCCATAGGTCACGTGGACGAGAGGACTTTAGGTATCTAGACTCATCAGTTGATAGAGAAACAGCATACATATAGTTGAATTTTGCAGATAAAATTTGGAGATAGAAAAGAAGATAAGGAGCTAGAGAGAGGACTCTGTGATTAAGAGCACTGACTGCTCTTCCAAAGGATCCCAGCTTCAACTCCTAGCACCCACACAGCAGCTCACAAACTGTAACTCTAATTCTAGGGGATCTGACACCCTCTCCTGGCCTCTTTGAGTACTGCATGCACATGGTGTCCAAATATACAAGCAGACAAAACACCCATACACATAAAATTAAAATAATATGAAAAAAGAGAAAGATGAAGAATGGTTTGTTGTAATCAAACTCACTTACATAATTTATCAAATACTTATTGTGGTAAGAGAGTTTATTAATAATGAATAATTCCATTTAAAAAAAATAGGGCAGTGGTGGCACACGCCTTTAATCCCAGCACTTGCAGGGCAGAGGCAGGTGAATCTCTGTGAGTTTGAGGCCAGCCTGGTCTACTAAGCTAGTTCCAGGACAACCAAGGCTACACAAAGAAACTCTGTCTCAGAAAAATAAATAAATAAAATGAGCTTTGTATCTTGTTCTTGTCCAGTGTGATAACCCAACTTGCATAGCTGCCCTTTCTGAAACATAGTCCTTAAATTAAGATTGGAAAGCTTCAGCTGAATTATTCTGACAGTGGGGAGAAATACATCAGCTAGGGAAAAAAATGCTGTTGTTTTAGCTGTTGTAGAATGATAAGTTACCCTTTTATAAAGGAGGTGTGTGTGTGAGAGAGAGAGGGGGGGGAGAGGGAGAGAGAGAGAGCCAAAAGAGGGAACTGGGTACCTGGAAGTTGAGTCACAGATGGTTAGGAACTGCCTGACACCAGTGCTGGAACCGAACATGGGCCTCAGCAACAAGTGCTCTTAACCACCAATCTGTCTCTCCAACCCCATACCTATCCTCTCTAAGTATTTATCATACAGCATCACAACTAAAACATAAAGTAGTGTAGGCATGCATTGACATAACTCTTCCTTCTTATTCTACCAACCAACCGTACCAGCACTTATCAACCATGTTTTAATTATGCTGATTATCTTCCCTGCCCCCCTGTTCTTTATTCACTTGATTTATTTTAAAACCTATATTCTTTCTTTCATTGTTTTGTGTTAATCTTGCCCGGCTTCAAAAGGCTATATAGAGGATTGTTTCAACTCACAATGTGTATTACCTGGGGCTTCTTGGAAATTGAGTGTTTTATTCCTGTGGGAATATATCCAGATTTTAGGATAATAACAAAGGGAAATTCAACTTTATTTTATTACTGTTGAATATTACTTAGGAAAAGGAACTTAATCCTTGGACATCTTCCATCCCCCACATAGTATGTGCCAAGCACTATTGCTATTTGCTACTTAAGATATGAACAAGAGGAAAAACCTCTTTCTCCATAAGCTGGTAATTGGATACCTGGTACCATTTTACTCTCTGCCTCTTCCCAGGAGCAATCAGACCTGTATTCAGATCCAGGTACTCCCACATGCTGCCTGTGATTTCAGAAGTTACTCCTCTTACTCTGTAGTCATGTTATCATTCACCTAGGTGGCTCAAAATCCATTGAATTTGCTATAAGAGGAAATTTCCTTATGAGGTGCTCAGATTTGTATCCCAAAGTGCCTTATGAAAATAACTTAAGGAAATATTTTCCCAGGATTTACCCATAGGTATTCCCTAAGCATTTGTTTTTACAACTAATATGACTTAATTTTGGGAGCAATTTGTAGTATGAAAGCCAAGACGACATAGTTTATTTTTACAAAAAATTATCTCACATTTGTAATTTGAGGGGAAAGGGGGTAGTTATTGAAATTTTTTTTTAAAAAAATTAGTCTTTGGAAGGATAGTTTCTACTTTTTGGTATGTTCTATAGATTTTCTTTTGGGAAGTTGTGTTCATTTTACTCCACAGTGTTTTGATAGTGCTGAATATTACTTGACTTTGCTTTTTCTACCACTGAATGGTCATATTAGTAGGCTCATGTCAAGCTGGTCTATCATTTTCCTTGGATACTGTGATAGCTAATAGCTAATCTTGGTTGTCAACTTGACATACCTAGGTAAGAGGGAACCTCAACTGAAGAATTGCCCCATCAGACTGGCCAATGAGTGTGTCTGTAGGCTCACGTTCTTAATTGCTAATTGATGTAGAAAGGCCCACAGGGATGTGAGCAGTGCCATCCTGGACAAGTGGGCCTGGGCTGTATAAGAAAGGTACCTGAGACAGAGATGGAGCCAGTAAGCAGTGTTCCTCCATTGTTTCTCCAGGTTCCTGCCTTGACTTCCTACCTTGGCTTCCCCTAGACAATGGACTGTAACCTGCAAGATGAAATAAACCTTCTCTTCCTCAGTTTGCTTTTGATCGTGAATTTATCATAGTCACAGAAAGCAAACTAGAACAAATGCTTTGAGAGCAGATCCAATCAGTGTCATCTGAGAAATTTATACAGATCTTAGGAGTGAAAAATTATTTTTTCTAGACTCTTTTATTAAGAAGACGATAGATGCTTGGCATTGTTGGAATTGATGTTCTAAGAATGCAAAGAGCATAAGATCAAAAGAGAGTAGAAAATAGAGACCTGAAGACATTCTTGCACTTCTCTTTTTCTGTTGTTTTGTTTTGTTGAGACAGACTCTCACACTGTAGTCTGGGCTGGCATGGGATGCCTTATGTAGACCAGACTGACTTTGAACTCACAGTTCACCGACCTCAGCCCCTTAAGTGTTGGGAGGTATGAGTTACCATATATCTGGCAGCATTTTACTGTTTTCCTTCCCTCTTCTCCATCTCTCTCTTCTTTTTTTTAAAAAAATATAATTATTACATTTTAAACTTCCACTTGAATTTAATTTAATTGTTTGAACCTTATGTCTTTTTTAAAGTATAACTCTTTCCAATTAAAACTACCTTTTTCATGATAACTTTTTAATTTTTTGAATTATGTTGACATAATTTCCCCCTTCCTTTTACTCCCTCCAACTTCTCCAATGTTTCCCCTCCCACACTGCTCTCATTCAAATACTTGGTCTCTCTTCTTGTTGTTGTTGTTTTGAGACAGGGTTTCTCCGAATAATTTTGGTGCCTGTCCTGGATCTTGCTCTGTAGACCAGGCTGGCCTCAAACTCACAGAGATCCACCTGGCTCTGCCTCCTGAGTGCTGGGATTAAAGGCCTGTGCCACCGCTTCCCAGCTGGTCTCTTTTTTTTCTTAATTGTTGTTTAACACACACACACACACACACACACACACACACACACACACACACACACTCCTAAATACAGCCTGCTTAGTCTATGTAATATTAAAATCATCTTTACGTGTCAAGGCTCTTATCTATGCTTATTCTAGTCATTTCATTGTATTTGCTAGTGTTTCTGGTTCTCATCCTGACAGAACGTGGGATTATATTTCCTTGAGGATTGGGCATAGTCATATGACTTGCTTTTTCCCCCTCAGTACTAGGGATTGATCCTAGGGACTCATACATGTTTGGCAAGGGCTCTATCACTGATCTGTATCTCTAAACCATTTTTTGAAGTTTCTTTTTGTTGATGGTGGGGTTGGGTTTCTGTTTGTTTTGGGGTGTGCTTTTTCTTTTTGATGCTAGGCTGTGGTCCTGAACTTTGTTTCCTGTCTGCTACCATGTAAATAAGTAAGCCTCTACCTCATGCTCTCACTGCCATAGCCAGAGCTGCCCCACCGGCCCTGCCTGCCCCACCGTGCTGTAATGAAATCTCTCTGAGATCCACCTGCCTCTGTCTCCCAAGTGCTGGGATTAAAGGCATGGACCACCACCATCCAGCTATGTATATATTTTTCTAAATTAAAATTTTCTGACATTTTAGGTGAAAATATTTTATGACATCTAAAAATACTAATGTCTATAGAATGAGATTATAAAAGTATTTAGTTTATGTTGTTCTGGTTTCATCATAAGCTATAGGCTAGAGGTAAATAATATTTCCTGGTTTCCCATACAAGCACTAACCTGCTTGGGACTATGACCTCTGATCAAATTCTAGATTCTTTGTTTTATATTATGTGGCAGGACAAAGTCTATAATGACAAGGACTTAAAATTCAGTTAGTATGTCAGTACTCTAACCTTGAACATGACAGTTGCTCTTGCGTGGGCAAGGCAATGATGATGTCTTTTTATGTAGGTGTTCCTATCTGAAAATAAAGACACTAAAGACATAGGAGGAAGCAGTCCAAGGACAGATTGAACAAAATCCTGATTTGCAGTTATAGTATCACTGTAGAATCTTGGGAATTAATGGAGCCTTTGGTGGGTAGCTATAAGGAACATGCATGGAGCCTGCAAAGTTAGTAGGTGGTATAGGCAGCTTTAAACTTTGTGGCCATGAGCATCCATCCACTTTGAGCCATAGAGTATTAGAGGCAATTTCATTCATTCATGTCTCATAAAAGATATCATCTCAGCCTTGGGAAGTGATTTGGGAGTACAGTGCTTCTCAAGAATGTTCAAGGCCTCAAGTTCAATCCCTAGTACCAAACAACACCCTCATCTTCATCTCTACTAAATCCTGGATTTCAAAATTAATGAATAAATTTTTCACTGGAATTTAGAGAACTTTTTAAATATGTAAATATATGTAGGGCTGGAGAGATAGTTCAGTCATTAAATTAAAGCACTAGCCTCTCTTGCAGAGGATCCTGGTTCACATCCCAACACTCATATGGTGGATTATAACATTTGGTAACTCCAGTTCTGGAGGATCCAATGCCTTCTGGCCTTGACAGGTACTGACTGTGTGCACATGGTATGCAGACATGCATGCAGGCAGAACGCCTAAACATAACATATAAAAATAAAATAAATGTGTATAGACATTATATGAGACACAAAAAAATGTAGGTGTTAGAAGATCTCCTGTTTGACATTTCTCCTGTGTGGCAGAGGTGGAAACTGTTGCACAGTCCAAGGACCCTTGGGAAGAGAAACAGAAAGGAGCTAAACTCAAACTAACCTATCCTTCCCCCATTCCCATTTTTCCTAGCTAGTTTTCCAATACACTTCTTTATAATTCAAAATCCAGGGGCCAGAGAGATGGCTCAGCACTCAAGAATGTGTACTGTTCTTCCTGAAGACCTAGGCTCAATTCCAAGTACCCACATTGGGTATCTAACTAGTGTGTGTGTGTGTGTGTGTGTGTGTGTGTGTGTGTGTGTTCATGCGTGCATGTATTTAGTTGGTTTTGTTTGGTTTTTCAAAGCTACAGTATACTTGCTAGTTAGTCTTGTAGTTCAGATTTTTCAGTCCTCTCTAGTATCATGTAATGTTTTATCTTACCATCACTCTGGAGGTTTAGTTATCTTTTTCATGAGTTGTTGAGGCAGTATCAGGAAAGTTAGGGTTTTCTGGAAAGTAAGCCAGTAATAAATATTTCCTGTGGCTGCCTGGAGAAGTGTTTACTGACTAGGATACTGTCTGGGGAATCCCTTTTAACATTTCCCTGTTTCCAGGAAGCATAGTTTTATGGAGTTGCTGGTTCTTAGCATTTATGCTTATAACTATCTATTGGAGCTGTTAGTGCCTTTAGTAACGAGGATAGGTAGATGAGTGTTTTAAAGTGATTCTCATCTGTATTAGAATATGCATAGGAAAGGAGACATTCCATCAGGTGTACCCATGTTCCATATTTTTTTGTTTGCCCCCCTTTCTCCCTTTAGTTCTTTTCAGTTTGGCAGGGGACTCTAGATTAAAGAATATCTTGCAAAGATAGCATTAGAATGATCTGATTGTGTCATTATAGACTTCCTATGCTTATTTTGTTTATCTGAACTCTAATTACCTTATGAAGAGTGCAGAAGGAAAGGATTATATGAAAGAGAGAGAACTCTTGTTCTCAAGTCTTAAAGGCTTTTACTTGATGTGTAGGGGTGGAAGGGAGTCATCAATATTTTAGAGGCAAAAGAATGGCATATTTGAAGCCTACACAACATAGTAAGACTTTGTCTCAAAAAGAAGAAGAGAGAAAGAAAGAAAAAACTCACAAAGCATGAAGGGAAATTATTTCCACCAAATGGCAGAAAGTCAACCTACTAAATAGCATTGCTCTTATACCTTTAAAAACACATGTTTAGTAATCAAAGAAAACAAGTTTATGATACTTTGCAAAATCTAGCTTTATCTTTAAAAGGTTTATTGAAATCTTCAATCATTTTATCTTGGTGTTAATATTCATGCATAAGTATTAAGTTAGTAAGACGAAGACTCCCTATCAGCCTTCCTGTATGACAGCTCTTCAGCTTGGTGAGTCAGTGCATACGTCAGAATTTCTCTCTGGTGACTTGACCTCACCTCTGACTTTAAGGCCATAGGAACAAGCACTTCCCTGGCTGACCAAAAAGAAATGGGAAACACAGGTGAGTGTTTAGATATGTACATAGTTAGGCATTTATTTGGGTAGCCTTTGGGACCTACCCGAGATAGGTAAGGAAGATAGAGGTTAGAACCTATAATGGGGCTTGCTAGCATGCCTGGTATGCCTGCCCTGAGTGAGCACATTTATTTTGCAACTTTAGAAGCATTTTATACCACAGATTTCTATGAAAGATTTATCTTCTAATTTGGGTTCTTCCTAAAATTTAAGGTTCTGATAATAGCCTTTAAGTAACAACAATGTATATTTTCTCTTAGCATTTTCTGTTAACTCATTGCTTTCTTCAGTGTAGCTGCAGTACTGTAAGCTTTGACTTGTCTGCCCTCTACTGGAGATCTGTGTTTACATTGACCAGTGTCCTCTGGCTCTGGGGAAAAAAGGGTTTTCCTTAAAGACTTACTGCTATTGAGTCAATATATTTATGATTTTACTCAATTTTTCAGAATGTTGATAGATGTCTCTCTAGGTTCCCCATCTCTTGATGGATCATGATCAGAGACCAGGTCCCTGAAATGTATCATTTGTAGCCTACCTCAAAGCAAGCTTTGGTTTCACTCACTAGTCATCTCATTACCAACCCCAACTATATTTCTGCTATTCTTTCCTTTTTCTCATGTCTCAATACCAATGTCAGCCTCTAAGTCTCTTCACACTCTTTACAACTGGAAACAATATTCCCACTGTGATAGCTCTTCTGAATTCTTATCACTTATCCTTCTTTGCCACACATTTACACTTAAAAGTTTGGGATCAGCCTGGTGTGGTGATGCACATCTTTAATCCCAGCAGTCAGGAGGCAGAGGCAGGCAGATCTCTAGACGTTCAAAGCTATCCTGATCTGCATAGAGTTTTCCAGGTCAACCAAGGACACATAGTGACACCTTGTCTTAAAATAAAAAATGTTTTTGGATCAGGGCTTGTGAGATGGCTCAGCAGGAAAAAGGTGCTTGCCACACAAGTGTGGTGACATGAATTTGATTCCCTAGAATCCAAGGAAAGGTGGCTGGAGAGAACCAACTCCACAAAATTGTTTTCTGACCTCCACACACATGCCATGGCATATGCACAAGCATACATGCACACACACATGCGCACACACAAAATAATAATAATAAATTTTAACATTTAATAAAATATTTAAATTTTTGGATTAACTTTTAAAATATAATAACTGTTATGAATTTGCACGAGTAGGGAGCTCCCAGCTGGCCAGGCCAGAAAACATACTGGGCAGATGCAATGGGGGCGGTGGCAGCGTGTGGAAAGTCATTCACACCCGAGCACTGCATCCACGTGGAGAGTTTATTATAATAGAGAGATGAAGAGAAAGATAGGAAAGAGGGAGACAAGGAAGAAAGAGAAGAGAGAGAGAGCGGAGGTGTGCACACCTCGTGGGAATGGAAAGAGAGAGAGCAGAAGAGAGAGAGGAAGAGGAGGAGTTTTTCCTTAAAATGAGGCTTTTATGTCAGAACACAGGGCAGCCCCAAGGGGAGAGATTTCAAGGGGCGGGCCAGAATATTAATAATAACTATACCTCTTCAGGCAGATAAACTTTATGAATATGGTATTATTTCACATTCTTCTGTGTCCCCTATAGACTTCAGCAGCTCTCAATTAATATATTATTTCTTGTTTAAAGATCTGCAAATGGACTGAGGGAGTAGCTCAGTTGGTAGTGATTGTTTAGCATGCACTATGTCAAGGGTTTGATCCCTAGTACCTCTTAAAATCAGGCATGGTAGCTTACACCTGTAATCTCAGCACTCTGGAGGTAGAGACAGAAGGGTCAGAAGTTACAGGTTATCCATTCTCTGCTACATAGTGAATTTGAGAACAGTTTAAGTATGAATAATATGATAGCAATTTATTTCCCATTAATAATAACTATCATCGCAAAATGCCTTTATCTTTTTTGTTTGTTTTTGTTTTCTTTGTTTTTTTATTTTTTCAAGACAGGGTTTCTCTGTGTAGTTTTGGTGCCTGTCCTGGATCTCACTCTGTAGACCAGGTTGGCCTCCAAATCACATTGATCCTCCTGGTTCTGCCTCCGAGTGCTGGGATTAAAGGTGTGTGTGCCACCGCCACAGGCTATGAAGTTGTTTTCAAATTAGGGAGTAAACAAACACAGTTAATGGCTCTGAGTCAGACATAAATTAACATATTAAGATATAGGCATTTGGCTGGATGGTGGTGGCACATGCCTTTAATCCCAGCACTGGGGGGCTGAGCCAGGTGGATCTCTGTGAGTTCGAGGCGACCCTGGTCTACAGAGCGAGCTCTAGGACAGGCACCAAAAACTACACAGAGAAACCCTGTCTTGAAAAAAAAAAATGAAAAGAAAAACAACTTCATAAAGTTTGAAAAAGTCATGCTGTCAGTTTAGAAATAACTGTTTTTTGTTTTAAAAAAGGTAACATCCCTATGATGTGTTCCTCTTTTTAAATAATGTTTCAATTTATAACTTTATTTAATCCTATTCTAATTCTTCAGATCCATAAAAACTAGCATATTTAATACTAAAAGAAAGTTCTGTTTTCAGTTCCTTTTATAAATTAAATCCTTATGGAAGCATGGTAAATTGTGTAGCAAAGAATTAGCACTCAAAACAGAATCAGATTCAGCAATTGGAGTGTGGCTAGTAGGCTGAGAACTAGCTACAGGTAAGAGACCAGATGATAGAGACAGCAGGAGCACACAGGCACTGGCCCTGGGCTTGACTGGACCCTGCTCCTCATACTGGGTCGCCTTGCCCAG
This sequence comes from Peromyscus leucopus, assembly GCF_004664715.2. Lineage (NCBI taxonomy): Eukaryota > Metazoa > Chordata > Mammalia > Rodentia > Cricetidae > Peromyscus > Peromyscus leucopus. The sequence continues at coordinate 60,601,090 of NC_051086.1, forward strand.
ACTGAATACATGGGGAGGTGCTTAGTCTTCCTGCAACTTAATATGCAGTATTTTGTTAGGAGACCTGCCCTTTCCTAAACAGAAATGGAGTAGATTGGGAGGTGTGAACAGGGGTGGAGTGTTGTGTGTGGAGTGAGGAGGGACTGGGAGGAGAGGAGGGAGGGGAAACTGCAGCCAGGATGTAAAATGAATGAATGAATGAATGGATGGATGGATGGATGGATGTATTAATTAAAGAAAGATCAGAGTTAAATTTTAAATCAAAGCTTTAGCAAACAGATGGGGATTTAGCTCAGTGATAGAGCATGTGCTTAGCATGTGTGAGGCCCTGGGCTAAATCTCTCACACCAAAACCAAGTCCCCTGCTGTGACAGACATTAACCTGCCTGTTTGATTTTAAATGTTCAGAGGGGCAACCATTCATCACACATAGAAATTTTGAACTATTAAGTTGTGTGGCTAGGACAAAAGCAGCAGCAGCTTGCTAGATCCACCCCATTCCACTTTTCAACGGAATCGAGAAAGAGCTATCAATCTGTCAATCCTGTCCGTGTCCGGGCCGGGTGAGGTTTCCCGTGCAGGTACCATGAGTGATGCTTACATCCCCAATTCTGGGAAGCAGTATAAAGTCATGTCTGTGTTTTCAAGCCTATGGCTGTGCTCCCAAGCCCACAGGCAGCGGCTGGGAGAAGCCACTTTGTATCATGGCCTAGCCAGTCAGAGACCATGGGAGTCTGCCATGTTGCCACTGAAGCCCACCATGGCCAGGGGGTGCATTTGTGTACTGCAGTCCTGCGTGAGACCTGAAGTAGGAAGCTGTTTGGGGCTCCATTTTAGAGTCTCTTATTCTCTCAGGTTTTAGTTGGAAACTCTTGCCCCACATTGGGTGCCAAAATGTAGCTGGGAATTTTCCTATGTCCCACCCAGCCCTGAGATCCCATAACTGCTTATAAAATAATCACTCAGAGGCTTATATTAATTACCAACTGTATGGCCTATGACAGGCCTCTTGCTAGATAGTTCTTTCATCTTAAATGAACCCATTTCTATTCATCTATGTGTTTGCCATGTGGCCGTGGCATTACCAGTCTGCTGGCATCTTGTTGCTCCTCCGGCAGCCAGCTCAGTCTCCTCTGACTCTACCCTTCTTTTCTCCATATCTCTGCTTGGATTTCCCATCTGCCTCTAAGCTGTCTTGCCATAGACCAAAACAGCTTTATTTATTAGCCAATGGAAGCAACACATATCAGGGCATACAGAAAGACATCCCACAGCATTTCCCTGATGGCTAAGTATATTAAACATTTCTTCAAGTGTTTCTTGGCCATTTGAGACTCCTATGTTGAGAATTCTCTGTTTAGATCTGTACCACATTTTTAAATTGGATTATTTGGTTTGTTGATATCTAGTTTCTTGAGTTCTTTATATATTTGGGATATTAGTCTTCTGTCAGATGTGGAGTTGGTGAAAATCTTTTCCCATTCTGTAGACTGCCATTTTGTTCTATTGATGGTGTCCTTTGCCAAGCTTTTCTATTTCATAAGGGCCCATTTATTGTCGATCTTAGTGCCTGTGCTGTTGGTGTTTTGTTCAGGAAGTTATCTCCTGTACCAATTCATTCAAGACTATTCCCCACTTTCTCTTCTATCAGGTTCAGTGTATCTGGATTTATGTTGAGTTCTTTGATCCACTTGGACTTGAGTTTTGTGAAGGGGAATAGATATGGATCTATTTGCATTCTTCTACATGCAAGCATCCACTTAGACCAGCATCATTTCTTGAAGATGCTTTCAATTTTTTATTGTATATTTCTGACTTCCTTATCAAAAATCAGGTGTCCATGGGTGTGTGGATTTACAGCTGGTCTTTGATTCAATCCCATTGATCAACCTATCTGCTTTTATACTAATACCATGCTGTTTTTATTACTATAGCTCTGTAGTACAGCTTAAAATAAGGGATGGTGATACCTCTGGGAGTTCTTTGATTGTACAAGATTGTTTTAGTTATCATTGTTTTTTTTGTTTTTGTTTTTTCCATATGAAATTGAGTATTGTTCTTTCAAGGCCTGTTTAAAACCAAGGAATTCAGCTGTGGAAATGGCTTGTCAGGTTAAAGCACTTGCTGCCAAGCCTGACCATCTGGGTTAGATCTGTGGAAGCCACAGTGCCGCACAAGACTATCCTCTGAGCCACACTTGCCATTTTCAGGTGTTCTATTGGGTGTAGATGTAACCAACCGTCTTATTAAAATAAGAAACACAGAACCAATGTAAAAGAGAAAGCCGAGAGGTCAGAGCTCAGAGCTAAAATCTTACCTCCTGCAATGCTCCTAGCTTCCCCGAAAGAGAGCTACTTCCTGTGTGTCTGTCTTTTAATAGTCTTTCTGTTCTGCCTTCTCATTGGTTGTAAACCCAAACACATTACTGCCTCGTCACTGCCTGTAAGTACTTCCCTCCAGGTCTTAAAGGCGTATGTCTCCAATGCTGGCTGTATCCCTGAACACACAGAGATCTACCTAGCTCTTCTACCAAGTGCTGGGATTAAAGGCATGCACCACCACCACCACCACGCTCTTGCTATGGCTCTAATAGCTCTGACCCCCGGGCAACTTTATTTATTAACATACAATGAAAATCACATTTCAGTACAAATAAAATACCACCATAATTGGGCATGCTCACAAAGATCACAGTAGTGTTTGTTGATTACTGGCATTCTCTCCTAGAAGGAGTATGGAATCCTCACCTGAGTATTCAGCCACCCCTCCCAACCAGTTGTATCTTATTATGCTCTAAATGCACATAGCCTCAGGGAACATTAGGTGGAGAAGGACTGGGGGCTGGGGGTGATGTCTCTATCTAAACAGCCATGAGGGAGTCATCATCCATACTGAGTGCAGACCTTCCAATGTGTCTACTTTAAGTTTACCCATAATCCTACCCATAACCTCTCATCCATTGATCTCTAAGTAAGCTTAATAAACCATTGATTCTCCACAATGAACTTTGGTAGAGTCATGCCTCAGGTTGTTGTTGGGACTGTAGGAGAATGGGTAGACTTTTTATATGTTTTTTATATTGGGGAAGACTGTTTATGTCTCCCCCAAGGAAGGAATTTTAGCAACACTCATAAAGGTGGAAGGAAATAACTGACTTCACAAAGTTGTCCTCTGATCTCCATACCCAAGCTGTGAAACACATGTGCCCCCATAATAATAAATGTTTAAAAATTTAAAAAATCCAAGGAACTGAATCTCTGGCAATAGAAAAGACAATATTACAAGTGCACAGTAAGTACCACAAATGGATGAATTAAGCTATATACAGTAAGTACTCTTTAAGTAGAATAAGGATTATAGACAAAAGACATCCCGTGACAGCTTCACACAGAAACTCAGGGTTTTCCTCTGAGCATTGACTGGACTATGTCTCTTCAAAAGCTGTTGACTGGGGATATTTTATTTTTCAAAATTGCAGCTATTTTAATGAAATTTGAATCAAGCCAGTGTTGGGCATGTTAGGCAAGCATTCTACCACTGGTATATCCTCAGACTCCTTCCCACCTCCTCTTTTAGACAGGTTCTCATCATGTAGCTCAGGCTGAGCTGGAACTCTCTATTGTAGCACAGGCTAGCCCAGAATTAGGATAATCTTATCTCTGCTTCCCGGGTACTGGGATTATAGGCTTGCATCAGTGTGCCAGTTTGTATTTTGTAGTAGTTTAAGGAGAATACTTAGGCTACACGGATTTCAGCAGTTAAGAGCAACTATTGCTTTTGCAGAAGACCTGAGTTCTGTTCTCAGCTCTCACATCAGGCAGTTCACAACCACATTCTAACTCCAGCTCCCAGAGAGTAACACCTTCTAGCTTTCACAGGTACCTGCACTCATATGCATAATCTAAAAAACAAAACACTTGAGAAATAATGGGTTTCTCACAGAAATTTCCTATTGCTTCAAATGATAGACAAAAAAATTTTATTTTGGTTTTCTTTTAATCCTGTCATAATAGGAGTGTGACATTAATTTCAATTGCAATTGTTGTGTACTTTGTCTAACTTATTTTTACTTTACTGAATGTTATATTTCTATAAAGTATGATTAAGTTAAGTTTCTGTTTTGGCCTCCTGATTCCAGCCAGCATCACATACTCTTTCCTTGTTCTCTGTCCTGGTCCTTTTGTTTACATGTTCAACTAGCCAGAATTGGTGGAGGTGCTTAAGGATGACTGCAGATTCTTTGCTGCTTCTTCCCTGAGAAGAGGAATCCAATTCCTCTCCCCTGGAATCAGGCTGTCCTTTAATGCATCAAGAAAGTGTGACATAAATGACACTATTGCTAGCTCCAAGCCTAAAAGGAGCCCTGGGCTGCAATGCAAGAAGCCAACCCTGAAACTACTCTCCTTGAGGAGGCCCAAGCCATATATATATATATATATATATATATATATATATATATATATATATATATATTTTGGTTTTTCGAGACAGGGTTTCTCTGTGTAGCTTTGCGCCTTTCCTGGAACTCACTTGGTAGCCCAGGCTGGCCTTGAACTCACAGAGATCCACCTGCCTCTGCCTCCCGAGTGCTGGGATTAAAGGCATGTGCCGCCACCGCCCAGCTGGCCCAAGCCATATTAGAGATCACATTAGGCACTCCAATGGATATCTACAGTGGATCCCAGCTTTACAGCCATCCAGGTTAAGACAACAACCATGAGGGTGAAGCTGCTTAGATCTTCATTTGTAGCCCATCTGCTATACAATAGCACTGAATGAATAGTACTGAGTGAATATCTAGCTAAGAATTCCTTGAATTAACTTGTTGCAAAGCAATTAATAACCCACACCACTGGTTCCATCTCCATTTTCTTTGCTTCTAAGGAATAGTCTAAGCTTTCTCAAACAAGTAAGCTAAATGCAATGAATGGTATTTATATTAGGAGAGTTTTCTAGAGAGAGAGAACCAATAGAACTTGCATACACACACACACACACACACACACACACACACATGCATGGACACATTCTAGAGCAATACAGGACTGTGATGGTATTGTGTTCACCAAAATATTGTGTACTCTAATAAAAATATCTGGGGTCAGAGAACAGACAGCCACTAGATACAAAGGCTAGAAAATGGTGGCACTCACACCTTTAATCCTAGCATTCCAGAGATAGAAATCCCTCTGGATCTCTGTGAGTTCAAGGCCACATTGGAAACAGCCAAGCATGGTGACACACCTTTAATCCCAGAAAGCCAGCCTTTAATCCCAGGGAGTGGTGGTAGAAAGTAGAAAGATATATAAGGCGTGAGAACGAGAAGGTTTTGGCTGGTTAGGCATTTGGCTGGTTAAGCATGTGGCTGGTTAAGCATTCAGGCTTTTAAGCAGTAATTCAGCTGAAAGCCATTGGGATGAGGACTCAGAAGCATCCAGTCTGAGGAGACAAGACCAGCTGAGGATCCGGTGAGGTGAGATAGCTGTGGCTTGTCCTGTCTCTCTGATCTACCAGCATGGACCCCAATAACTTGGCTCGGGTCTGATTTTATTAATAAGAACATTTAAGATTCCTGCTACACAGGACCAGGTTCTCAAAACAGTAAATAGGACAGATTAGCAGTTCCAATCCAGTGCTGAAAGCCTGGAAGCTCCCTGAAGAGCCATATTGAGTCCATACTGAATGACCAAAGAAGATGGAGTTTGTTGTCAGTAGATGGCAGCAAATATAGATGCATCACTCAAATAGAAAGGAGCTTGCAGGCAAGCATTTGCTGCTTTCCTATGGCTTCCTTTTTCTATTGAGTTTCATTTGAAGGTGTTACCCACATTGAGTGGCTCTTCCCCTCTCCCCTAGTTGCTCACCATCCCACATATTAGTCCTCTCTGAAATACTCCCATACCCCCTACACACAGATGATGTCACCAGCCTTGGTGACATCAAGCACAACTATCACAGCACCTTTACATCCTCCTGCTTTCACAGACCAGAAGCACAGCACTATCATTAGTTCCAAAGTGCACATCTCCTCTTAAAAAGACTACTTGTGAGTTTTTTTCCGGACATTCCCCCATCCCCCCACCACACACTATTAGTTTATTGCCAAGGGCAGAGACAACTGATAAATAATCTCTGTCACATCTAGTTAATGGATAATCTACAATTTCTTGGCTATAGAACATGACAGTTCTATACCTATTATAGACCCATAACAGCAATAACTGCTTGATAGCCTTAACCTCTAATATTTTTTTTGTCCCAGAAATCCACAGCTACTCAATGTTCCCCAAACTTACTAAATTGTTTTCATTTTTTCTGCTCTTTGTGCCTCTACCTGAAATAAATTTCCTCTTACCACTTGACAAAAAACTACTAGTTCAAGCCCAACCTAAAAGTTAGCTTAAGTAAAGCATTTCCCAAGCTCAGTTATGTCTTCCTCTGATGCTTCTCTGCTATACCAGATATAACTTTGCTCTAGCCCAAGTGATGCAATTTACATTTTTAATGGAACTTTCTCCCTGAGTTACAATGTAAACTATCCAAGGATAAGGACAAATTGGTTTACTGACTAGAACATAGGACATTAAGTAGTCAGTTGATATTGAATGAATGAATACACAGTGAAAACAAGTGAACTGTCTACTTAGCCAAAAGGAAAGCCTGAACGTTACTTCTAGATCTTAGGGCACAGGTCACCTCATGAAAAAACAAACAGCAACAACAAAATTATTTTATCTTGTTAAAGCTAAAATGTGACTAACACATACTTTTTACTTGCTGAAAATGCATAGCCAGTTGGTTTCAAGTGTTCATCTATAACAAATCTAACTAGTTAGTCACTCCAGTTTCTTGATTTATCTCTTCCTCCAGTCCCATCTGTACATAGGCTATCATGCTAAACAAGTGTGACTAGGCAAAGTGATTGACCTTAAAAAAATAAAAATAAAAACTTAGTTTAAGGTTGAGAGATAAATCAAGAACCTATTCATAACCCAGAAACAGAACTAGGTGGCATCACAATAAAGATACATGATTAATTGGTAGACTTGGAGAGAAACATATTGCCAGGTAATAGAAGAAATATCGTAAATGTCTGGATTTGAAACCAGCTTTGAAGACTGGTGAAGAATCTACAGCAGGGGAGAAGGACCTCCCTGGTGATAGAAGAACACAGATGAGTCAGGAGACTGATAAATGACTATACAATATGAGAGCATGTGGAAAGTTTAAGGAATTGGGGAAGCTGTTGCTTACACTCTGACTAACCCATTGTTTTTCACAGCCTGCATCTCTGCAAATGAGGCTTGAGTGCTTATACTTTTTCCAGACTGTGTTGCCTTTCTCATTGCTGTGATCAAATACCTACCAGGAAGCAACAGTTTTTAAGGGGATACAGTTCATTGTGGTGGGGAAGGTGTGGTGGCTCTGAAGTGACAGGAACTTACAACAGCTGCTTATATTGTCTAGTCAGGAAGTAAAAAGACAAATGCTGAAGCTCCTTTTTCCTCTTTTATTCGGTCTTGGATCCCACCCTATGGGATGGTGCTGCCCCATTTAGGTTGAGTCCTTCCTCATTAATTAAGTTATCTTTATAAATGCTGTCACAGAAATGCCCAAAAATATGTCTCCTGGGTTATTCTAAATCCAGTCAAGTAACAACGGAGATTAACCATCACAGTGACTTTTTTTCTTTTTTCTTTTTCCTTTTTTTTTTTTTTTTTTTTTTTTTTTTTTTTTTTTTTTTTTGGTTTTTCGAGACAGCATTTCTCTGTGTAGCTTTGCGCTTTTCCTGAATCTCACTCTGTAGACCAGGCTGGCCTCGAACTCACAAAGATCCGCCTGCCTCTGCCTCCTGAGTGCTGGGATTAAAGGTGTGTGCCACCACCGCCCAGCCACAGTGACCTATTTTTATGTGCAAGTATTAAACAGGTTAGTAAGAATGCATCAGTCTTTCAATCAGTACTTAATGGTTCCTGAATTTCTTGAACTTGAATGAACATCTAGACTCACCTAGCTAAGTATTCCTTGAATTCATTTGTTACAAAGCAATTAATTTTTTGGTCAGTTTTTTTCTATCAAGAAATAATCACATGTTTTAAGTAAAATCTGTTTAACAATAGAGCTCTGAGAATAAAAAGACATGAGCAAATGTGTGTCTGTGTGTGTGTAGTGATCATTTGATTAATTAGGTCTCTTTCTTCCATAACAGAAATTATCCTACCCACCACAGAACTAAAAGCTATCTCTACATTTTTCTCCTGGTGTTTTAAAAAATATTCTAAAAATAAATTTAGACTAATTTATTTCTTATTTAAATATATGAGTGTTTTGCCTGTGTGTATGTATCACATGTATGCGTGGTACCTTCAGTGGTCAGAACAAGGTCCTCTGGAACTGGAGTTTGCAGATGGTTGTGAGCCACCATGTGGGTTCTGGGAACCAAACCTTAGTCCTATTCCAGAGCAACAAGTACTCTTAACTGTTTAGCCATCCCTCCAGCCTTCTGGTAATTTCTGATGTTCAGAACAAGTAGGTTATTTGGCACTTTTCAGTAACAAGGTGTGATGATGTTATATGACAAAGTAGGGGTTAAATCTGATGGTTATGCTTGTTAGAATAGAGTGGTAACTTCTGCTTTCAGTTACTTTTTGGATGCGGCTATTAGAAACTGCATTACCTGATAGTTATCTTAGTGAATGAGCATTGTTGTATCTTTGCATTTCAGGCAATGAATTTTGTAGAAATAAACTTAATCCATTTCTTTTAGATCTATTCTATCATAAGACCTTCAATGCCTTGGTATACAAAGTTGTTTTGTGGTTGCTTTTTTTTTTCCCTCAAATACACTGAGGGGGAAGCAAATAATTCACTCAATTGCCTCTTGAAATATTAAGGGGAAAGGTTACTGTGTTTGCAGATCTCATATTTGAAACACTTCTTTGTCTTGCTCTTTTTGTGCCAGAAGTATTTGCCACTCTTCCAGCACTACTTTAAAGTGTAGATGTTATAAAGTAAAGATATAAGGGGTATTATTTTATTGTAAGCATGGGAAAGTATAAGCTTTCCTTTCTAGCTCTTTTCCCACCCATCTTGGGATATATAAAGTCAGATTATTAGGTTAAAGAGAACTAGTTATAATGGAAAGATAAAACTGAATTTGCATGATTACTTTACTACTGATTAGCTTTGTACATGTCCCACGAGGTTGCAGATTCAGCAAATGAAATGACATATGAAGAATCTAGCCCATACTAGTGCTCAACAAATGATAGTTAGCCTCTGTAGATATAGATGATTTGAGCTATTTGTGTTTTGTAAAGAAGCATCAAAGATCTTTTGCTTTGCATAGTCGTATTGCAATTCTCATGAGTAGAAAACTATTCAAAGAGCTGAAAGTAATTTGAATTATTTCTCTTTGGGGGCACTCATTTTAGAAATGAGGGCAAAGATATGGAAATAGTAGCAGCCCATAAACATATGTATGAATATAACCTTTTTAATTAATATCAAGGCAAAGCAAAATAAGACTATAATAAGATCTAACAGACTGGCAGATATTGAAGATCAGCAAAAATCAATGATTCTATTGTTAGCTTGGACTTAGTTCAATGCATTAAGATCCTACTGCTTCTTGGTAGAAACATAAGTCAGCATGACCACTTGGAAAAATATTTTGGTGTTCTTTTCTAAAGTTAAATCTTTATCTTATAACCAAATAACTTCACTTGTTCGTATAATTTCTGTTAACTCTTTTGCATGTGAACTAGAAGAAAGTAGACGAGTGTGGAGAGCAATGTAATGTTGTCAAAAAACTGTAAATAATCCAATCTAAGAAGAATTAATAAATGTGACATAATTACCTAAATGAATTGTATGAATTCCTCAGTAAAAATCCATGAGGTGAAACTATATATAATAAGTAATATGAATCTAGTGAATATTATGCTTAGTTTTTAAAGAGCAAGTGCCCAGCATGTGCAAGGCCCTGGGCCAGACCCCCACTTTCTTAAAAAGCAAACAAATACTTATTGGCAAGAATACATACATTGTAATAAAATTTGAAGCCATTAAACAGTCAAAGTAAATGGTACATTAAGAATATAGGCATGAGGGTTTAGGGATTTAGCTCAGTGATAGAGCAAGCTAGAGCGCTTGCCTAGCAAGCACAAGGCCCTGGATTTGGTTCTCAGCTCCAGGGGAAAAAAAGAAAAAGAAAAAAAAAGAATATAGGCATAAACCAGCAAGATGGCTCAATGGAGAAAGAAGCTTACCTCCAGACTGGTTACGCGATGGTTGGATGTGGCAGCTCACACCTGTAACCTCAGCACTTGGGACTGGCTGGAGTAGGAGAATTTCTGTGACTTCTAGTCCAGCCTGAACTACAGAACAAGACTGTATCTCACTAATAGTGAAAAGAAAAAGAATAGGTTGATGGATGGGCAGAAGGAACAGAGAGATGATGAAACAAGTAGAGGAAATGTTAATGATAAAATCTAAATGGTGGATATATAGGTTTACTTTATGGAATTTCAACTTTTCTATGTATTTGAAATATTCTTACAATAAAATTGAGTGGAAAATAAGAATATTATAAGCTTTAGCATAATAGTTGCATCATGAAGTAAGACAAGAATCAGAAATAAATAAAGATAGAAGGTATTGGATACTATTCTAGATCTTTAGAATAGTGTTCATTTTACTACTTTACCTCATTACTTAAATATGTTCAAGCATTCTTTATTATATAATATTTTGTATAATAGAAATATGAGAGGAATACATTGAAATTTGAGATATATTTAAGCAGTAATAATAATAATGAGGCACTATTTATTAAATTATGTCCTAAGAAAGCATTTCTTTTTTATTTTTATTAACATTTTTTCCTTTATTTTGCATACCACACAGTTTCCCCTCCCTCCTCTCCTTCCATTCCCTCCCTCTGACTTCGTCTATCCCCACTTCCCCATCCACTCCTCCTCCCTCTCCATTCAGAAAGAGGCAGGCCTCCCATGGGCTTGAACATGGCACATCAAGTTGAGGTAGGACTGAGCTCCTCCCCCTGTATGAAGGCTGAGCAAGGTAATCCAGCATGGGGAACAGATTCCCGAAAAGCCAGCTAAGCACTAGGGACAGGCAGGTCCTGATCTCACTGCTAGGAGCCTTACAAACACATCAAGCTACAAACTGTCACACACATGCAGAGGGCCTACGTCGGTCCCATGCAGGCTTCCTAACTGTTGGTCCAGAGTCCATGTGCTCCCACGAGCTCAGGTTAGCTGTCCCTGTGAGTTCCTCCATCATGATCTTGACCCCCCTGGCTCATACAGTCCCCTCCTCCCTTTCTTCAGGAGGCAGACTCCCAGAAATCCTTTGTGTAAATGTACCACATTTTCCTTGCCCATTCTTCAGTAGAAGGGCATCCAAGCAGTTTCCAGGTTCTGGCTATTATGAATAATGCTGCTGTGAACATAGTTGAGCAAGTGTCCTTGTGGTATGATTGAGCATGCTTTGGGTGTATGCCCGAGATTGGTTTAGATGGGTCTTGAGGTAGATTGATTCCCATTTTTCTGAGAAACCACCATATTGATTTCCAAAGTAGCTGTACCAGTTTGCACTCCCACCAGCAGTGGAAGAGTGTTCCCCTTACTCCACATCCTCTCTGACATAAGTTGTCATTAGTGTTTTTGATCTTAGCCATTCAGACAGGTGTAAGATGATATCTCAGAGTCATTTTGATTTGTATTTCCCTGATGACTAAGGATGTTGAACAATTCTTAAAGTGTATTTTGGCCATTTGAGATAAGAATTTTCTTTTTAGATCCAAGAAATCATTTCTATTTATTAAGTTCTTTGGGCACATTGTCCGTCCGTCTGTCTGTCTGTCCGTCCGTCCGTCTGTCCGTCCGTCTGTCCATCCGTGTGTGTGTGTGTGTGTGTGTGTCTCTGTGTGTGTGTGTGTGTGTGTGTGTGTACATGCACATGCACACACACCTGTGTGCTCATGCACATATACATGTAAGTCCATGTATACTTGTGTGTGTGTGTGTGGTGGGCAAAGTTTGATGTAGGAATCCTCCTTTATCACTTCTCCACTTTATTTTGAGACTGGGTCCCCTATTGAACCTGAAGCTTACTGGTTTGTTAGACTGGCTGAAGGTCTGAAGACTTGCCTCTGCCTCCTGAGTGCTGGGATAAAGGGTGTGTGCCACCACACTGGACCCTTCATTTTCAGTTTTGTAAGCTTTCCAGGTTCTGTGTATTTCTCCATTCAATTCTTATCCATTTTAACACTTTTCTTTCTGAGTTCCTGAAAATTGTATCTTCTGATCCTAAAAACTATTCTACAGCAGCAGTTACTGCACTAGGACACCCTGTACTCTCCTTCTAGGAATAGAATCTCTGCAGTGTTCTTTCTTTAGCAGAAACAATAGCAATGATTAAATTAAAATCAATATTAAGAATAACATAGGAATAAAAGTTAAGAGTTGGCCATGGCACAGAATCAACTAAGCAGGGCTCACAGGGGCTCACATAAACTGAAGCTACAAACAAGGACTCTGTATGGGTATAAGCTAGGTTCTCTGCATATACCTTATGGCTGTATAGCTTCGTGTTCTTGTGAGACTCCTAACAGTGGGATTGAGGTGGGGGGTCTCTGACTCTATTACCTGACTTAGGGCCCTTTTCCTCCTACTGGATTGCCATATCCAGCCATGATATGAGGGCTGTGCCCAGTCTTATTCTATCTTGTTAGGCCATGTTTGGTGAATATCCCTGGTAGACCTGCTTTTTTTTTTTTTAAGGGAAATAGAACAGGAGTTGAACTGGAGGGGAGAGGAGGTAGGGGCAGGGACTGGGAGGAGTGGAGAGAGAGGAAACTGTAGGATGTAATGTATGAGAGAAGAATAAAAGTTTAAAAGAGAGAGAGTTAGCCATGGATACCCAGGAATGGGGTAGAATGAAGAGGTAAATGGGGATGACTGCATAAACCACAAAATACAGGTGCCTCACTGGCAAACAGTACACACATTAGTTAAGATTATTTTTCTCTTACTGCTTCTGTGTTTCACAAATTGGGCAAAAGTGATGACTTGTTGAACAAATATTAAAATCAAGAAGGAAATGTAAAGAAAATCCTCATATGTCATTATTTCTATCATCTTTTCTCACTTTTCCATCATCAATATCCTTGTCTCTGTGAAGGTCTGTATATTATAGTAACATAACTAATTCCTAATGTAGGCCAGGCATAGGTAAATAATAGTTTCCAATCAGGCAGAAGAGAATATGCTTGTGGTTTTAATTATAGCATCACCCTATGAGTTTCCTTGGACAACTTATTTCCCTTTTGTGAATTTTGCTTTCTTAATTGATAAAACATTTGTTAAGTTTTCATAAGTTAAGATCCAATTATTTTATGTGCCACTAAAAATACTACAGTTGTACTATTATGCAGCGTATTTCTCTATTATGTGTATTTCACTCTTTCGAATGCATGCCACAGCACACATTTGGAAACTAAGCGACAACTTGCTGGAGTCAGTTCTCCCCTTCTTCCATCTCATGCTGGCAGGCTTAAGGGAAAGGCACTTTACCTACTAAACAATCTCACCAGTCCTGATTCCATGTTTCTTATTACATTCCTTTATCCTGTTACATGTTCTAATCCATGATGAATATAGTCTCATCAACCCTTTGAATTTTCCTTTTAGTGAAAGTAGATTTTTTTCCACACAAAATTTTCTGATTACAGTTTCCTCTCCCCCTGCTCCTCCCAGTTTCTCCCCACTTCCCCTCCCATTTGAATTCACACCCCTTCTGTCTCTTGTGAGAAAACAAACAAGTGTCTAAGGAATACTAATAAAAGAAAATAGATAAAAAAAAAACAAATTGGAATATGACAAAGCAATCAAACAAGAAGAAGAGCCAAAGAAAAGGCATATGAAACACATTCACACACACAGGAATCCCATAGATACCTAAAACAATAAGCTATAATACATACCCAAAAGACAGAGAGAGAGAGAGAGAGAGAGAGAGAGAAAGAGAGAGAATGCCCTAACTACATTACAAGACAAAAAACCTCCAATGATGCAGTTGAGTTTGTTTTGTGTTGATCATCTGTTGTTAGGCATAGGGTCTACTACCAGTAAGAGTGGTTTGTTTTCCCCAATGAAACTCCTTTAGAGAAAATTAACTTTTTATTTCCAAGTGCCTATCAACTGGAGGTAGTTTCTGGGTTAGGGATGGAGGCATGTGTCTGCTTCTCCATTCAGCTCTAGGACCCCATCTGATATAGACTCCAGCAGGCCCTGTGTGTGCTGCCACACTCTCTGTGCGTTCAAATGTGAACCAGCACTGCTATATCTAGAAGGCCTTGATTCCTTAGTGTTCTCCATCCCCTTTAAGAAATCAGTAAGGCCAAGCATGGTGACGCACACCTTTAATCCCAGCACTCAGTAGGCAGAACCAGGCAGATTTCTGAGTTTGAGGCCAGCCTGGTCTAAGAGTGAGTTCCAGGACAGCCATGGCTACACAGAGAAACCCTGTCTGAAAAATCAAAACCAAACCAAAACAACAACAAAAGATACTTAATGTATCATACATAATTCCTGGAACATTGTAAGTGCTCTATTGGTTGAAATATTAAGGCAACTCCACGTAGTTCAAAGGGAGGTTTATTTTGTGGGATAACTTAACAAGTGAAGGGATAGGTTACAGAGTCTGGGAAAGGTGAAGTGCAGTCCAGCGGTGTTCTCTGGAGAACTCTACTTGGTCTACCTCCAACATCCAGGATCCAGGAACCAAGAGAGCCAGCACATCCGGATCTCAGGTCTTCAGGCTCCTGTCTCAGCTCTGCCTTGTAGGTGTGACAGTTACCAAAGCCTCAATGGGGGTAGTACTTCCAGGTCAAAGCTGGAACAACTCCCACTACAGTGCTCAGTAATTGGGTAGCCATCATGTTGATGACACGTGGTTTTCCATAAGCACTCAAAGGTTTGCTCATTGTTTAGGTTGTTCTTTGTGGATCAGAATCATAGTTCATTTTGATAATGTTTGTTGGTGGTAATATAATGAGTACTAATGTTAAAGTAATGTAACGAAACAGAACATATTTGGTTGGTGTTTAGAGGTAATTATTTTAATGGGTAGCACTTTGTTTTCAGTGAAATTTGTTTATAAACTATTGCTGATATTTCTTCCAGAAATAAATTTTATTGTTATCGGTCTCTTCATTTACTGCAAATATCTTTTATGAAGAATGCAGATCAATATGAATGACCAATCTCTGCACAAAAAGCTTAGTTAAATTCCATTAGTTATGAGACCATTTTAATTTTTTTCAATTTCTGTTTATGCAGGAGGCCGACAGTGGGGAGGAGGAATGCCGGTCACAGCCCAGAAGGTATGTTTGTTCATTTTATCTTATGGCATTTATCTTCTCTTTAAATCTTTTTGAATCTTGCTGAATTAGTTTGTCCTAGTTTTACAAGATGCTCCATTGATACTTTAAAAAAAAAGGTGGGGGGAACTGCTGCTTTGTGTAGTGACTCCCACCTGTAAATCTCAGCACTCAGTAGGCTGAAACAGGATAATGAGTTTGAGGCCAGCCTGGGCTATGTAGCCAGACCCTGTCTCAAAAGCAAACAAACAGGACTGGAGAGATGGCTTAGCAGTTAAGAGTGCTTGTTGCTCTTCCTGAGGACACAAGTTCAATTTCTAGCACCCATAAGGGAGCTCACAACTACCTATAATTTCAGTTCCAGGCATCTAAAACCTTTTTCTGGTTTCTGTGGGCACCCAAACACATGTGGCGTTCTCTCTCTCTCTCTCTCTCTCTCTCTCTCTCTCTCTCTCTCTCTCTCTCTCTCCCCCCGCTCTCTCCTCTCTCTCTCTCTCTCTCTCTCTCTCTCTCTCTCTCTCTCTCTCTTCTCTCTCTCTCTCTCTCTCTCTCTCCCCCCCCTCTCCTCTCTCTCTGTCACACACACATACACACACACCAACAAATAAATCTTTTTTTTTATCTAGATAAGAGCATGAGAGATGACTCAGTGGTTAATATTATTGCTTGCTTTTGCAGAGGACCCAGACTCAATTCCTAGAACCCATATGATGGCTCACAACTGTCTGTAACTCCAGTCCCAGGGAATCCAACACCTCTTCTGACCTATGAAAGCACCAGCCACTCACATGGTGCACAGACATACATGCCCACAAAACCCATGCACAATTTAAAAATTTTAATTTAAATTTTTTTTTTTTGGTTTTTCGAGACAGGGTTTCTCTGTGTAGCTTTGCGCCTTTCCTGGGACTCACTTGGTAGCCCAGGCTGGCCTCGAACTCACAGAGATCCACCTGGCTCTGCCTCCCGAGTGCTGGGATTAAAGGTGTGCGCCACCACCGCCCAGCTAAAAAAATTATTTTTTAAAACTAGATAAAAACTATTTTTAAAATGAATAAATGGAACTGCTTTAAGAATCCAGTTACTGCCAGGCAGCAGTGATGCACACCTTTAATCCCAGCACTCGGGAGGCAGAGGCAGGTGGATCTCTGTGAGTTCGCGGCCAGTCTGGTCTACAGAGCAAGATCCAGGACAGGCACCAAAACTACACAGAGAAACCCTGTCTTGACAAACAAACAAAGAATCCAGTTACTAATTCAAAAATATTTCAAATGGTTGATTGTTTTTCAATGATATGGAAGGCTAGTTTGGGCTCAGTTCTCACCAATTCTCTTGGGGATGGAGATGTAACTCAGTTGATGGAGTACTTGCCTAGCATGCTCAAAATTCTGGGTTTGATTCCCTGAAACTGCATAAACCAGGCATTGGTGGTCTACACCTATAATTGAAGCTCTCAGAAGTAGAGGTTCAAGGCATGCTTGGCTAAATAGCTAGTTTGAGGTTAGCCCATGCCACATAAGGAACCTCTGTCTGGAAAGTTTCAGCCATTATGTGTTTATATCCTCTAAAGCCAACCAAATGATGAGGCATTCTGGGTGATATATACAATGTATATAATAAGTATGCTTATTATAAAGACACATACCAGCAAAAGGGAATTTTATCCAGCCATAAAGAATAAAATTATGTTACTTTTAGAAAAAAAACGCATGAACTGAAAATCTTCATGTTAAGCCAAACAAGCTAGATACAGAAAGACTGTCTTGTGTTCTGCATGTGTGGAATCTAGATTTTAGAACTGAAATGTAGACGTAGAAGGAAGCGTGTTTGAGAAGAGGAAGGAAACAGACAGGAGGGTGGAGCGGGGACGGAAGGAAGGAATGTGACCACAAAAAGTCATTTATATGGCTGGACTATAATGATGAAGCCAGTTGTCTTGTTCATTAGTGTATGCTAAGATAAATGGAAATAAAAAGTTTCAGGTATTTGTTACTGCTAATATACTATAACTTAAAATAAAACTGTAGTTCCTTTTCTCTAGTAACTGAGGTTAATGGCAACATTTTTCCTGTCATGACTATCATATAAATTTTGGTTTAAAGCTTGATTTCTCACTTTCTTAGAGAAGATTTGGCAGTAAAATCTCATTTTGCATAAGGCTAAGAGATAGAAAGAAATTCAGTAGACATTTTACCAGAAGCATTGTAAACATTACTCTCATTAGAATTTTAAAAAGAATCCAAAGCATTCTTATCTTTCCTCATAGATCCAATCTAAAAATCTAAAGATCTCTGGGTATAAACTTGAGATTACTCAAGCTTTACATATTGTCTTGGAATTCACTGGAGTAATTTTTCTTCCAAAAGAATTACATAATTATAAAACAGTAAAACTCTAATATTATATTTACAACACTGAAGTGTCAAGCCATGAAAAACCATAAAGACCTGTTTTAAAGTTACTAGTAATAATTTTTTAATATGACCACAAACCTCAGTTTACATGAAAAGGATAGTTGCACAAATAGGAAATGAAAGAAAAACCTAGTAGTCCACATTTAAAAATAATTTGCCATTCTAATTTGTTATCTTCAGTGTTGTTGCTAGTTTGTTTTTAAGTTTAATAGTCTTCATCTGACTCAAAGCAAAGAAACTTTCTTCCTTACAATTAAATGCTCTTGTAAAGGTTAAGTTTTGTGTCTTTGGCAACTGCAGATCACTCTGGTATTCTCTATCAATTACCATAAAATGAACCAGCCTTGAGTGCTTTCACTTGACATACTCAACTCATCAGTCCGTAGACTCAAATATGGTTTGTAGCAGGAAACTAAATAGTAAATTTCCTAGCTAGTGGAATAAAAGCCAATTCCAAACTTTATTTTAATTTTAATTTTTAAGATTTATTTTCTTTTATGTGTTTAAATTTTTTGTGCATGTATGTAGGTGTACCAAGTGTGTGACTGGTACCCCATGGAAGTCAGAAGTACCCTGTGGAGGTCAGAAGAAGGCATTGGATCCATTGAAAATGGAGTTACATATGGTTGTAAACCACCATGTGGATGCTGGGAACTGAACCCTAGTCCTTTGCAAAAGCAACAAGTGCTCTTAACCACTGCTTCATCTTTCCTGCCCCAATTTATTTTTTAATGCATTAATTATTTCAACCAAATACATGTGTTAAGAAAGCCATGAGTAGCTGAGCAGTGGTGGCACACAGCTTTAAGAGGTAGGTGGATCTGTCATGCTCTATTGTGTCTTGAATATACAGTGCTGGGGCTAGAAATTGGGGTTTCATGAATGCTAGGTAATCACTCTCCCAACTGAGCTACTTGCTCAGTTCCCATCTCAACTCAGTGCACAAAATGTTACAAAATAAGGTTACAGGGGAGTCCAGCAGTGTTATAAAGTATGAAGGGATGAAAGAAAAACTATTTAGGAATCTGTTGCAGTAATTTAAGCAAATGGCTAATCCTCATCTGAGAGCAGCATGAGGACAGGAACTGTTTTGGTCCTTACAGCAATTAGCAGTTGGCACTTAGTAAATGATTACTGAATGAATAAGAATGTTGACATCTTTTCTATGAGTAATATACTTGAAAAAGGGAATTTTTGTGAGAAGATACACCAAGACGTTCACTTTTGGGTATGTAAAACAGAGGGAAACATTTAAGTAGACAGAGCTTGATGATATCTATAGCATATAGGGCCTATGGATGTAGCTAGTGGTAAAGTACTTGCCCAATAAATGCAAGGTATGTATCCAGTCAGACACTCCTCTGGCATGTCCTTGTATACAACACAATTTCACAATGATGCTGTCTTAGTAATTCATTCAATTTGTGGCCAGTCTTTTCTTAAGACCTCTGATCTATACCTCATCATGCTTTCCTTATCTTGTATTTTCTCTTTACTTTTGAAATGCAACTTCACTTCATACCAGCCCATTTGGAGACATGACTTTTCTATGAATTTAAATATCATGACAATAAATGCACACACTGCCCATCTTTCATTTATAGAGACTACAGATGCATTTTCATCTGGATATGGTTCCAGTTAAAGATATATTAACCTAAAGAATGAGTATTATATTTAAATTTTAAAAGAGAGAAAAATAAGTGTAAGAAGAATTTTCTTGTACCATGGCTGCTCCCAAGTAATTCTCAGAGTGTTAATATTAGTTATAAATTCTCAGCCAATAGCTTGGGCTTGTTACTAGCTAACTCTTACATTTAATTTGACCCATATTTCTTATCTACATTTTGCCACATAGCTTGGTACCTTTTCTCAGTACAGCATGCCCATCTTATTTCTCCCTGATGGCAATTCCCCACTCTGCCCTTCTTTCCCCCAGCACTCTCAATTTGGCTCTCCTGCCTAAATTTATCCTGTTCATCTATTGGTCAGTCAGCTTGTTTCTTAAACCAACCATAGCAACATATATTCACACAGTGTAAAGGAATATTCCACAAAAAAATAGGACAAAGGAAAACTTACTGTAAATATGAGCTGGCAGTTTAATCCTAATCTTTTAATTTTTTTAAATTTTGAAATAATTTAATTAAGAAAAAGGTTATAAATATAGTACAAGGAACTTCTTCCTGAACACTTGAGATGCTTTGTCCACCTCTCTTTTCTGTTTTAGAAAACAGAGTGATGATGTTAACTTTTTATAGATAAACCAAATATTTATTGTGCTTCTAACAGGAGAGATGATGGGTAGATTGGTAGGGATGGATGGGTGGATAGACAGATCTCCTATTAGAAGTAAAACAATCAGGCTGCAGTCCAGCTAATCCAACAATGGCTAGCTGTGATAGAAAGTCTAAGAATCCAGCAGTTGCTCAGTCCCACAAGGCTGGGTGTCCCAGCTGGTCTTCTGAATATGCTGGAATCCCAAAGAAGTAGACTCCAATGCCAGTGAAGGAATGGATGTGCTAGCAAGAGGAGGGCAAGCAGACAAAGAAGGAAACCTTCCTTCTTCCATTGTCCTCATATAGGCTTCCAGCAGAAGGTATGGCCCATATTATAGGTGTGTCTTCCAGCCTCAAGATCAGGATCAAAGGCATATGTCTTCACATCTCAAGATCTGGATCAAAAGTATGAGTCTTCCTACCTTAGAGGTCTGAACTAGAAGAGGATTCACCTACTTCAAACCAAGCAGAAAAGTCTCTCACAGGTGTGCCCTCCATTTCTGGATTGTAGTTCATTCCAGATATAATCAAGTTGACAACCAAGAATAGCAAAATGACCAAAAGCAAGTTGGAGAAGAAATGATTTATTTGGTTTACATTTCTATATTCCTAGTCCATCACTGAAGGAAGTCAGGACAGGAACTCAAACAGGGTGAAAACCTGAGAACCGGAGCTGATGCAGAGGCCATGGAGGGGTGTCGCTTACTGGCTTGCTCCCGATGTCTTGTTCAGCCTGCTTTTTTATTTATTTATTTATTTATTTATTTATTTATTTATTTATTTATTTATTTATTTTACAATACTATTCAGTTCTACATAATAGCCACAGACTCCCTTGTTCTCTCCCTTCCTGCCCCCCAGCCCACTCCCCATTCCCACCTCCTCCAGATCAAGGTCTCTCCCGAGGACTGGGATCGACCTGATAGACTCAGTCCAGGCAGGTCCAGTCCCCTCCTCCCAGATTGAGCCAAGCGTCCCTGCATAAGTCCCAGGTTTCAAACAGCTAACTCATGCAACAAGCCCAGGACCTGGTACCACTGCCTAGATGCCTCCCAAACAGATCAAGCCAATCGACTGTCTCACCTATTTAGAGGGCCTGATCCAGTTGGGGGCCCCTCAGCCTTTGGTTCATAGTTCATGTGTTTCCATTCATTTGGTTATTTGTCCCTGTGCTTTATCCAACCTTGGTTTCAACAATTCTCGCTCATATAAACCCTCCTCTTTCTCACTAATTAGACTCCCAGCGCTCCACCCGGGGCTTAACTGTGGATGTCTGCATCCAGATTCCTCAATCCTTTGATGGGTTTATGGCACAACTATTAGGGTGTTGGGCCATCCCATCACCAGAGTAGGTCAGTCCCGGCTGTCTCTCGACCATTGGCAGCAGTCTTTTGTGGGGGTATCTTTGTGGATTTCTGTGGGCCTCTTTAGCTCTTTGTTTCTTCCTTTTCTCATGTGGTCTTCATTTACCATGGTCTCCTATTCCTTGTTCTCCCTCTCTTTTCTTGATCCAGCTAGGATCTCCCACTCTCTTTCTCTTGACCCTCGCCCTTCATTGCTCCCACTCATGTCCAGGCTGTTCATGTATCTCATCCATTTCTCTATGTCTTTCTTGGGGTCCCGTTTTCCAGGTAGCCTCACTGGTGATGTGAGTAGCAATCCAGTCATCCTTGTTCCACATCTAGCATCCTCCTATGAGTGAGTACATACCATATTTGTCTTTCTGAGTCTGGGTTACCTCACTCAGGATGATTTTTTCTAGATCCATCCATTTGCCTGCAAACCTCATGATGTCATTGTTTTTCTCTGCTGAGTAGTATTCCATTGTGTATATATGCCACAATTTATTTATCCATTCTTCAGTTGAAGGGCATCTAGGTTGTTTCCAGGTTTTGGCTATTACAAACAATGCTGATATGAACATAGCTGAGCAAGTGCTCTTGTGGTATGATTGAGCATTTCTTGGGTATATGCCCAGGAGTGGTATAGCTGGATCTTGGGGGAGATTGAGTCCCAATTTTCTAAGAAAGCGCCATATTGATTTCCAAAGTGGTTGTACAAGCTTGCATTCCCACCAGCAGTGGAGGAGAGTTCCCCGAGTTCCACATCCTCTCCAGCATAAAGTGTCTTCAGTGTTTTTGATCTTAGCCATTCTGACAGGCGTAAGGTGGTATCTCAGAGTTGTTTTGATTTGCATTTCCCTGATGATTAGGGATGTTGAGCAATTCCTTAAATGTCTTTCAGCCATTTGAGTTTCCTCTGTTGAGAATTCTCTGTTTAGTTCTAAAGCCCGTTTCTCAATTGGACTGTTGGTCGTTGTGATGTCTAATTTCTTGAGTTCCTTATATATTCTGGATATCAGTCCTCTGTCACATGTGGGGTTGGTGAAGATCTTTTCCCATTCTGTAGGCTGTCGCTTTGCCTTGTTGACCGTATCCTTTGCTCTACAAAAGCTTCTCAATTTCAAGAGGTCCCATTGATTGATTGTTTCTCTCAGTGTCTGTGCTACTGGTGTTATATTTAGGAAGTGATCTCCTATGCCAATGCGTTCAAGACTCCTTCCTACTTTCTCTTCTAGCAGGTTCAGAGTAGCTGGATTTATGTTGAGGTCCTTGACCCACTTGGACTTAAGTTTTGTGCACGGTGACAGATATGGATCTATTTGCAGCCTTTACACGTTGATATCCAGTTATGCCAGCACCATTTGTTGAAGATGCTTTCTTTTTTCCATTGTACCCTTTTTCAGCCTGCTTTCTTATGGAACCCAGGACCAGCCCAGGGATGACCCCACCTACGTGGGCTGGGCCCTCCCACATCAATCACTAATTAAGGAAAATGCTGTACAGTCTTGCCTACAGCCCAATCTTATGGAGGCATTTTCTCAATTGGAGTTCCCTCCTCTCAGATGACTAGCCTGTGTCAAGTTGACATAAAATTAGCCAGCACACTATCTAATTAGATAAGATTCCAAACCTACAAGTTTTGGGTTTTTTATGCATACAAAGAAGTCATCACAGAAAGTCTGCATGACCAGTAGTGTAAACGAAAGACCAATGAAAAGACCAGATTATAGTTCTATCTAACATCAGCCAGGTAAATTACATGGGCTTCATTTGTAAATGAGGACACCATCTGCACATCTATCCTTATAGGGATTCTATGGGTTAAAATAAATATAGGAAAGTTTAATAAATAATAAGCACCCAACATCAAGTTGGAGATGTAAGACGATGATACTTTTACTATGTGCCTGAATTATTTTCCACTTCCATAAACTGGCATCCCAGTTCCTATAACTTTGTGCTGTGACTGAACCTCTTATTTCATCAGATGCTAAGACCATTTACTAATAAAAAGCAAGAGAACAAATTGTGACACTTCAGATTCTAAAGCAGTAAATATTTAGTACAAATCTAACATTAAATTAGAAATGAAAACTTGTTTCTGGATCAGTAGGTCAAATCTGTTTTAATCTAGGTTATTACCAAAAATGACAGCCATTGGATGCCAGTTGGAAAGTTTGTTTAAAAGAACTGATGGTGACTCATTCACTCAGTGGATATTTATTAGGAAAAGATTCATACATTTGATCTGTTACTACTATTCCACAGTCCTGAGGCAGAGGAACATATTAATAAACATACCCACTAGACTGTTCTAGAGTTAAATTTTCACTGAGAATTTCCTCCAGCTAAGAAGCCATATGGAAAGAGAAAAAAAGGACCCGTTATTAATAACCTAATCCAGCCCTAAAACAACTGTTCATTGGATATACCGAACAAAGGTCAGGAAACTTAGAAACTCTTTGAAACACATAGGTGTTTGTAACCTACTTGTGTTTATAACAGCCCTTGCCTGCCAGTGCAGAAATTCTTACCTCATACTCTCCCAGACCCTCTGCTTCCCTTTCACAGCACTTCCAGTACTATTGTTATACATTCTACTTGGTCTTATTAAAATTGTGTGAGGTCAGGGACAGTCTCTGTCCTATTCATGATTATGTCCTTGAATTTGGACACTTAGAAGGTAAATTCCGTAGCTTCTCATCTATTTTCAGACTTTGGCAAAATAGGTCTTAAGCTTCTTTGAGAACCTTGCCTCAACAACATAATAAAAATATTTTATAAGGAGAGACATAAAGTCAAAGTATTTATTCTTATGATGTTTTAGTCAATAGTTACTAGCATTATTCCTTCTTAAATTTTATTTATGTATTAGTTATTTTGAGACTAGATCTCTCTATGTAGCCCTGGCTATACTCGAAAACTCTATGTAGAACTCACAGAGATCCACCTGCCTCTGCCTACTGCTGAAATTAAAGGCGTGTACTACCAAGCCCAGCCATTCCTTTTTTTAAAAAAGTTGATTATGGGGACTGGAGAGATAGATAGCTCAGCAGTTAAAGAGTACATACTATTCTTCCAGAACACCCAAGTTCAGTTTCCAACACTCACATCCAGCAAACAACCACCTATAACTCCAGCTCCAAGGGATATGACTCTTTCTGGCCTCCTCAGGCACCCTCATGTGGCATTCACTTAAACACACACACACACACACACACACACACACACACACACACACAAACACAAATAAGATAATAAAAATAAACCTTAAGATTTTTATTTTTGTATATATAATGTGGGTATGAGTGTACACATAGCATAGTGCACACTCATAGAGGACAACTTTGTGAACTCTCTCCTTCCACCTTTTATGTGGGTTTCAGGGATGAAACTCAGGTTGTCAGCCTTGAGTAACACGTACTTTACCTGCTAAGTCATTTCACTTGCCCTCTGTTATTTCTTTTCTTTTCTTTCTTCCTTCCTTCCTTCCTTCCTTCCTTCCTTCCTTCCTTCCTTTCCTTTCTTTCTTTCTTTCTTTCTTTTTGTTTTGTTCTGAGGCAGGGTTTCTCTGTATAGCCCTGGCTGTACTGGAACTCACTCTATAGACCACGGTGACCTCAAACTCACAGAGATCTGCCTGTCTCTACCTCCCGAGTGTTGGGATGAAAGGCGTGTGCCACCACCACCCGGCTATTATTTCTTTTTGTAATTATAAAAGGAATTCTTACAAAACTATTGATGTCTACAAAAACATATCTTTGCATTACATAGTTTGCAAATCTTCCAACAACCTCACTTGAATCATAATCCTCCTGCCTCTATCTCCTAAATGCTGCAATTTTAGTCATATGCCACCGTGAACTTTGACACTCTTTATAAAGGGGCCTGAAACAATGTTTTAACCTGGCACCATGGAGTAATGATAGGAAAAGGAGCAACATCCTGAAAGTACAAATGTATAAGAATTATGCTGTTTTTAGAGAATGTGGAGTATTTGGTGGGCTGTTTCTTCATCTGCCTCATCTTTCTCTCCGGCTTTATTATAAGTTATATTTTATATGTAACTATATATGCCCTACCATAACACAATACCTTTGAGTGCAGAGTTGGCACTCAATTTCATACAATCTTGTTTACCTAAATGTAAAGTATGAAAGAAAATATATATGTGTCTGAATACAAATTCATGTTTGAAAGAATCTTTGAAAGCCCTGTTTTGAAGGTTCAATATAATAAATTCAAATTCTATGTTCTAGATATCCCTTTTTATTACTATAGGATTGTTTTGTAAGTTCTCTCATGTCTGTATGAAAATATAAGCAGCATTACATAGATAGATAGATAGATAGATAGATAGATAGATAGATAGATAGATAGACAGATAGATAGAGGTATGATTAATGCTTTAATTTGTCAGTCTAAAGCTGACCTTCCTTTTTCCTTTAGGTTAAAGGAGGGAAGAGGTCTTTAGGAAAACATGATTACCTTTTGTTTCTGATTGTCTGTTTTTAAATTTTGAATTCTTGTGGCATTAAGAGCTTAGCGTTTGTATATACCTATCATTCTGACACTGTTGCCCAGTGTGGTGGTTTTCATGAGAATGTCCTCCACACTTTCAGAGGTTTGAATATTTAGTCCTTAGTAGCACTGTTTTGGTGGGGTTAGGAGGTGTGGCCTTGCTGGAGGAAGTCAATCACTGGAGGCCAGCGCTGAGGTTTAAAAGCCTCCTCCATTCCCAGGGCAATCTCTACTTCCAGATTGCAGTTCAAGATATGAGCCCTCAGATTCTGCTGCAGCCCCAATGTCTGCTGCTTGCTGCCACTGGTGCTTGCCATCTTATCCCTCTGAAACTATTAAGCCAAATAAACCCTTCCTTCTATATTGGTCATGGGTTTTATCACAGAAACAGAAGAGTAACTAATACACCCACAATAATCCATTATCAATATGAAACTTCAATGGTGAAGGAGCTACAGAAAAATCAGGTGCCTTTATATAGTCTGGGAAAAACAGAGTAAAGTGTGTGTGTGTGTGTGTGTGTGTGTGTGTGTGTGTGTGTGTACATGCACGCATGAATGCACATCAGATCCCCTACAACTGGAGTTACAGGGAGTTGTAGGCTGGGAACCAAACTTATGTCCTCTGCAAGAGCAGTACATGTTCTTGACTGCTGAGATATCTTCACTGTAGCCCTTAAGGTTCCTTTAAGCAGGGATTTATTTTACAAAGAAAGCTTAATTTCTAGCACAAATATAAAATACCTGTATGCTTTTGCTTCTTTTTTTTTTCTAAGAGATGAAGTGTCTTCTTAAAAGAATTAATTTTTGCCAGGTGCACTTCTTTGATCCCAGCACTCAGGAGGCAGAAACAGGTCGAACTCTGTGAGTTTGAGACCAGCCTGGCTTACATACCGTGTCCCAGGCCAGCCAGGGCTACATAGTAAAACCCTGTTTCAAAAAACAAAAGCCAGACAGTGGTGGCACATGCCTTTAATCCCAGCACTCAGGAGGCAGAGGCAGGAGGATCTCAGTGAATTCAAGCTCAGCCTGGTCTACAGAGCAAGTTCCAGGACAGCCAGTGCTACACAGAGAAACCCTGTCTCAAAAAACCAAAGAGAGAGAGAATATTGTGTTGAGAAGAAATGGCTCAGCAATTAAGAGCACTTGCTGCTCTCCCAGTGGACCAGAGTTTGGTTCCCATTACCCAAAGCAGGAGACTCACAACTTTCCATAACTCTAGAGAATTCAATGCCTCTAGCTTCTGCAAGTACCTGCATTTATGTGCACATACCCACATGCAGGCACACAGCTATACATAATTTAAAATAATAAAAATAAATCTTATAAAAATTGTGTTGAGGCAATAATAGCTCTCATTTCCCAAGGTGAAATTACTATTTTAACCCAACACAATCTCTTTCTTTGAAAGTATTCTTTCTGTCTGTCTGTTTGTTTGTTTGTTTGTTTGTTTTTCTGGGGCCAATCAAATCAAGTGTTTATTGAGTGCCTGTTATGTGCTAAATATTGTTCAGAGAATAAAACAAGGAGCCCTGCCCTCGTGGAGCGTACAGTCTATCATGTATGACCACTTCACGTGCACACTGCTTTGACCCTTTCTGCCCAACGGGGTAAAAGGAGGCTGGGCTCAGGAGGCACTGAGCCAGGTGTACTGCAGATGTGGACCAGGACACCGCCCTACCCCACCACCCAGACATCAGAGAGGGCTGGATGTGGATTTTTAATAATCAAGTACACTGAGGAGAAGGAGAGGGAGCTACACCAGCTGCTGCTGCTGCTGCTGCTGCTGCTGCTGCTGCTTGGTGGCAGCCTTGTTGGCCAGGTCCTTGGCCTTCTCTGTAGCTGCCAGTGCTGTCTCCTTGGCTTTCTCTTTGGCTTCTTTGGCTGTCTCAACAAGTGTTTTGGAAGGGGCCTCACCTTGTAGCTTGGCCAAGATGTACTCAAAGCCCTTCATTGTCTTGGTCACATTGCTTTTGAACCAGGCAAGACCAAACTCCTGGACAGCTTTAGAGACGCCAAATAAGCTAGAGGAGACCCAGGCTTCCCGACGAATTTCGGTCCATCCGCTGTTGTCGGGGTTCACACAGTAAACACAGCGCTCCTCCACCACCATCAGCTGGGCATGGTTGATGTTCCAGGTGAAGGTGGTCATGGTCTGATTCTGTGGGTCCACAATAGAGTCCTTCAGGATGTACACCGAGTGAGCAACATTGACAGCAAACAGTCGCTCTGCCCAACGTGGCATCCTATAGGTCTTGGTCAGGAGTCTCCGGGACAGCAGCTTCTGGTCGGGGGTCACCTCCCAGTGCACTATGTCTTCCATTAAGACATGTTTGCTAAAGGCATTCGGGTACCGTTGCCAGAAGGCAGTGAACACTTGGTCCCAGGAACTTCGGAGCACGCTCTGTCCCAGGAAATACTTCACCATCGTCCTGACCCGGGCGGGCTCAGCACCCGTGCAGCATCAGGGTGAAGAGCCTGAGGGGGGGGGGGCACGTATCTCGGTACACGCTAGCCAGGCTTGCAGTTCAGTCACCGCCGCGCCGCACCCAGGTCCCTACCGCCGCAATGAGGGACTCTCTTGTTTGTTTTATTTTGGAGGTTTTTCTTTTTGTTTTTTTATTTTTGGAGACAAGGTCTTGCTGTGTAGCTCTGAGTGGCCTGGAATTTTTCTTGTAAACAGGCTGACCTCAAATTCCCAATGATCTTCTTGATTCTGTTTCCTAAATGCTGCGATTACAAGCATATGCCACCATAACCTGCAACAACTTTTTGAAAGCCTGGGTGCTGTAACAGCATCCAACCTTGGTTTTCTCTAAATGTGGTACTTTATCTATGAAAATTCCAATTACAAAATGTAATTACTATTCAATTAGATTGCTTAAGGGTAAAGTATTTTATAAACAAATAATAAATGATGTAATTCCAGGTGATGTGGTACCTTTAAGATGCAACTAAAACAGAAATGCTCCTTTGGTTTCTTAAGGTGTAGATAATAAACAAATGTGAAAATGTTTAAAAATAGTAGAATAGTGTTACACAAATGATTTATTTATAATTCCCATCTCACTGTTTTAATCATCCCTTATTAATCCTTCTAAGTTATTGCAGTTGAGTACTGTGGTACAAGCTGACAAAAAGAACATGGCCAAAGTCAGTTGCCTTTAATCCCAGCACTCAGAAGACAGAGGCAGGCAGATCTCTGTGAGTGGGGGCCAGCCTGGTCTACAGAGTGAGGTAGTTTGACAGCTCCACAGGGAAACCCTATCAAAAGAAAAAGAAAAAAGAACAAGGCCCAAGGCATTTGTTATTAATAAAAAACAAAGAAATTCACTTTGTACTACACAAGCAATAAATGAAGCACTTATTAGGGATGCTCATGAACCATAAACAATTTTCCAGTGTTAGGTTTTATCATTATCATGAATTTTCAAAAGAAAAAAAGCTAGTAAAATAAAAGATGGAATAACTGCTTTCCAAGAAATAACTGTGAAGATAAATCTTGAAGGAACTAGGCTTTTCTCTTTTTGTTTATTAAATAACATAAGGCAAGAGCTCAAACAGCAATTAAACTATCAAACCTAATTGTTGTTTTCCAGTAGCATACTAGTTCCTTAAATATCTGAAACCAGCTAATACCCTTTCTCACTAAGACTTTTAGACAAACTAGGAAATGGAAGTAGTTTTCCCCTAGTATTTTTGTTTGCTTTGAGAGAGAGC
This sequence comes from Peromyscus leucopus, assembly GCF_004664715.2. NCBI lineage: Eukaryota > Metazoa > Chordata > Mammalia > Rodentia > Cricetidae > Peromyscus > Peromyscus leucopus. Next base: position 60,630,772 of record NC_051086.1, read on the forward strand.
CCCACCCTGCAGCACAGGGTAGCTTGAACTCATGGTTATCTTCCTGCCTCTGCCTCCCTAGCAGTGGGGTTGTAGATGTCTAGTCCTTATTCCCAGTTCACTTATCCAGCATATTGTTTGAAATTTTTAAAACATGCAAACAAATTAATTATACAGCAAACACCCAAATACAACCTGAAGTTTCTACAATTGACATTTGCTGTATTGAATTGTTTACATATCTACCTACCTATCCATCTGTGAACTACAAGGGGGTTTTGGTTTTTTAATATATTTATTTCTTTATTGTGTAATTGTAGCATGTTGGGAGGACATGAGAGTGCCACAGCATGCTGTGGAAATCAGAGAACAACTTGCAGTAGTCAGTTTTCTCCTCCAAACGTGGGAGTCCTGGGAAATAAACTCAGATCACAAGGTGAACAACAATCACTTTTACCCAATGAGCCATCTTGTTGGCCTTTTCTGGATTAGAAGTTTTTAAGCAAGAAAGATACTTTAGTTTGTATTTCTATATGTATTTTATATGTCAATCTAAAGAAAACTAAAAAAAATTATTTAGGCTGGGCGGTGGTGGCGCACACCTTTAATCCCAGCTCTCGTGAGGCAGAGGCAGGAGAATCTCTGTGAGTTCAAGGCCAGCCTGGTCTACAGAGCGTGAGATCCAGAACAGGCATCAGAGCTACACAGAGAAACACTGTCTCGGGGGGGAAAAAACCACTTATTTAGATACTTTATATAAGCACCAAATTCAATAGTATAATTAGTTAGAAAGAAAAGGATCAATGAGTTCAGAAAAGCTTATCAGAGCCTTTGAATATTTCATCTCAAAATCTAAAGAGTAAAGTGTTAAAAAACATACCTCTTGAGTATCTGGCTAGTATACAAACAGATATGTGTATGAAATATTTCACAGTTGAAATGGAAAGTGAATGGAAAGATTTGCTACTTAGTCTTCCTCCCCCTTGTAAATTATATTGTACTTTACTTAAGGTCCATGGGCCAGCTGGCCTTCCAGCTGAGGTGGATGAATAGAACCTGACAAAAGGTGTCTTTTCTCAATTAGATGACATAAAAATGACCAATTTCTAGCAAAGATTAAGGAACATAAACCATTTACTCCTTGGCTTTGCCTAACTTAAGAGTAATATGATGACCAGCATTGTGGTGTGGTTAAGTTCTTTGAACACAGGAGACATGACTGTTAAAAAGTGCATCACTGTGTAAGTGTGTGATTTTTGCATGTCCACCTGATTTCAGAGTGGAGGACACAGCAAGTGAAATGCCCTCAGGGAAGCTGATAGGCAGCGGCGGCTCCGATAATGATGCTGCCTGCCAGGGGTGGAAACCTGACCGTCCTAAACAAACTGCACAGCACCACACTGCTGGGAAAGGCTGGTCAGTCCTCCTGCAATGTGAACTTTGGGCTCCTGAAAGTCTAGGGCAGGCTTGAAAATAGAAATAAAGCCCTTGCCTACTGGGATGTATTCCAGGCCTTTTCAGAATTATCTGTATAAAAAGTCATCAACCTAAACAGCAAAAGGGTAAGGAATGAGGCAGTGGAAGGTGAAAAGGGATTTTAGGTGCTACGCATTGTGAAAGTTAAACTCCCAAGGCCAAGGACCTCGGTAATTAATGTATGGTTTCCTTGGGAATGTTTGTCTGTAGAGCCTAGTGTGTAACTGCAAAAAAAGACAGCTTCAAGAGAGACACAGTGACCTGTGGTATAAAGGATCAGTCATCCAACCAGAAGGTGCACTGGGCTACTCTGTATTCAGTAAGATACATAGACAACAATTAGAAGATTCATATCCATTTCATATCTTATCACATGTGACTGCAGTTTATATTATGTGGAATATAATGAATAAGACATTGAGCAACATAAAGAAGTTTTTATTTGCCTTTTGTGTGTGTGTGTGTGTGTGTGTGTGTGTGTGTGTGTGACAAGTCTTGCTATGTAGCTTTGGCTGGTCTAGAACTCAATATATACTCCAGGCTGACCTCTAACTAAAAAAAGGTCTGTCTGCCTCTGCCTCCTCCTGAGTGCTAGTATTAAAGGCATGCACCACCACATCTGGCCTAAATTTTTTAAAATTATTTTTATATATATGTATGGGTATTTTGCCTACATATATGTCTGTGCACCACATGCATGTCTGGTGCCCAAGGAGGCCAGAAAAGGGCATTGGGTTTCCTGGAACTGGAGTTCCAGGACAGTTGTGATCCACAATACAACAGCTGGAAACTGAACCTGGGTCCTCTGCAAGAGGACCTCTTAACCTCTTAACTATTAATGTATATCTCTAGCCCCTCATGTTTTGCTTTTTGAGACAGTCTAGCTGTGTAAACCCAAGCTGGCATCAAACTCACAACCCTCCTACTCAGATGCCAGAGTGCTGAGATAACGGGCGTGAACTGCTGTGCCCATCTTGAATAACACAGTTTTAAATTCTAAAGGAGTGACAAACATCTAAATGCCACCCAATAAACCTCAGATTGATCACTGGACCTAACTTGAAGACTTACTTTCATCCCTAGCTCAGATAACTACTATATAAGTGTGGGTGCTTACCTTCTAGGCCTCAAGTTTCTTCATCTCTAAAGTAAAGCTGATGATAATTAGCTCTTCTTACCTAATACAAATCCAGTGATTAAAAACCTTTATGCTAGGCACTTTTCATTCTTGCATATAAATCATGTTGGTACATTCCTATAAGCCCAGCACTTAGGAGGTGGAGGCAGAAACATCAGAAGTCTAAGGTCATTTTCAGCTACATAGAAAGTTTGAAGCCAACCTGGAGTATATGAAACACTGTTTCAAAACAACAAAAAGAATCCAGTGAGGGTTTGTAACTATTGGAGGAATTGAGAGATGAAATAGGCCTCAAAAAATGTATTATACATGGATAACTTGAAGGTCTAGATGAAAGTAGTCTTGGACTGGAAACAGTTTGAACACTGAAAATGATAAGGCTTGAAGACAGGAAAGAACAGAAAACAACAAATTAGCTGGGTATGGTGGCACAGGCCAAAATCCTAGTGCTCAGGAGGTTGAGACAGGAAGATGCTGAGTTAGAGTCTAACCCATACAAAGACCTGTCTTTAAAAACAAACAGACAAATCCAGACCAGCAAATGGCTCAGCAGGTAAGGGGACTTTTTGCCAATACTGACAAGTTCAGATCCTAGGATCCACATGGTGGAAGGAAAGAACCTTCTCCCATGTGTTGTCCTCTGATCTCCATGCACACGCCATGGCACCATCTCCCCCTTCCTCCCCACGCCAATAAATAAATAAATACATAAATAAATAATTGTTTTAAAGAAAAGCAAGTGATGGGGAGAGAAACAAGTTCTGAAGCCAGCATGACTAGCTGAGTTTGAAACAGTGCTGTGGGAACTGGAGAGATGGCTCGGCAATTTATAGTATTTGTAGCATCCACATGGTGGATCACAACTATTCTAGGGAATCCAATGGCACCTTCTTCTGATCTCCAAGGACACTGCAGTGGTTTGAATAAAAATGCCCCCCATAGTCCCTTAGAGAGTGGCACTATTAGGAGGTGTGACCTTGTTGGACTAGGTGTGGTGGTGTTGGAGGAAGTATGTCACTGGGGATGGGCTTTGAGGTCTCAGATGCTCAAGCCAGGCCAGTGTATCATTCTTTCTTCCTGCTGCCTGCTGATCCTGATGTAGAACTCTCAGCTACCTCTCCAGCATGAGGTCTATCTGCACACCACCATGCTTCCCACCATGACAATAATAGAGAAACCTCTGAACTGTAAGCTAGCCCCAAGTAAATGTTTTCCTTTATCAGAGTTGCCATGGTCATGGTGTCTCTTCACAGCAATAGAAACCCTAACTAAGACTGATAACAAGCACCAAGTGATGCACAGACAGATATACACATCCAGGCAAAATGTTCATACACACACAATGAAATAAATAAATACTGATGTGTACTTATTATTTAACCTTTCTGAAGCTCATAAAGATAATTCAATAAGAGCTATTTTGAGAATTGAGATAATACAGCTAAACTTTTTAATAAAATTAGATGTATTTTGTGTGTATAAGTTTTTGCCTGAGCCTATGTATGTGCACCACCACAATTGTGCCTTGTGCTCACAGAACTAGAAGAGGGCACAGAATCCCCTGAAACAGGAGTTATGGATAGTTAAGAGCTGCCATGTAGGTAATGGGAACCAAACCAGAGTCTTCTGCAAGAGCAACAGGTGATTTAAACTGCTGAGCCACCTCTGCAGCTCCAATGCATGTAAATTTTTAATAAAGCACACTGGATGTCAGTTCAGTAAGTATCAGCCTATCAATTATTATTTTCCTCTTTCAAGATCTTCTACTCTCCAATTTATTACTCCCAAATTCACTTCCAGTTTTTCTCTGTCTCACTCCATTCTACTACACTCTTAATCTTAGGTTATAATTGACTCATTCACCTATATTATATAGCATAAGAGTTAGAATTGATTGTATTTTAAATTATCTTTTTAAAAAAAGATTTATTTTTATTTTGCATGTATGAATGTTTGTTTGCATGTATGTGTGCCTGGTGCCCAAGGAAGCCAGAAGATAATGTTAGATCCCCTGGAACTGGAATTACAGATGGTTGTGAGCTGGGAACTGAACCTGGGTATTCTACAAGAGCAGCAAGTGCTCTTAACTGCTGAGCCATCTCCTCAGCCCCATTTAAAAATATCTTATAAATTTATATTATCTTTAAGGTAGTTTAAATTGTGAGGAAGAACATGCTATGATGAATACAGTAGAGTTACAGAAAATTGGGGATGGATATGATCATATTTCATTGTATACATGTATAAAATTCTCAAAAAATAAAATTATAATAAAAATGCATTGTATTTATTTAATTATAGTCTAAATAATTCTTTGGAATCAATTATCCATGATATAGTTCCTAACAGTGTTTTCTCTTTATAATCTCGTATTTTTTTCTAGTTTCATTTGATGGACTATTTACTTTTCTAATGCATCACATAATCCTGATGTATTTAGTATGTATGTGTGTGTGTCACATGAATATGTAGAAGTTGTGTGTGTCTACATGAACATGTAGAAGTTGTGTGTGTCTACATGAACATGTAGAGGTTGGAGGACAACCTCAGGTGTCATTTCCTCAGGTACCATCCACCTCCTCTCCTCTCCTCTCCTCTCTTTTCTCCTCCCTTTTTTTTTTCTTTTCTATTCTTTGAGACATAGTCTCTCACTGACCTGGAACTCAGTACACGAGGCTGCCAGCCAATAAGCTCTAGGGATCTTCTTAGTATCAGAATTACATACGCTGGCTTTGTTTTTTTTTTTAATGTGGTTTCTGAGGATCAAATTTAGGTCCTTGTGCTTTGAAGACAAACTGACTGAACAATCTCCTCAGTGCTCAGCATATTTTGTTTGAATGCAATAGGCAGACTATGGCACAGAAGACCATCTTGGGCCTTAAGTTAGTTTAATAGATCATGGGTAGGAGAGAATAAAGATTCCATGGGGAAAACCCTTTACTGAGGTCAGTTAATTAATATCTACCATATCTTAAGATATTGAAAACATATCTAACTAAGTTCAGTTCCACCTCTAAGTATCCATGCAACAAATATGTTCATAAGCATGAACAAAATTTTGAAAAAGTACAAAGTCTACCATCTGTAAGGCCCTGGGTTAATCCCCAGTAACAACTAACTCTCCTTTCCCTCCAAGTGTAAAAGCATGTTCCTTGATAAAAACTGGAAACAAATGTCTATCAGCAGAGAATTATTTAAACAAATTATATATGGTCATGCAATATACTCCTTTAAAAGAATTAAGCAGGTCAGGTGTGGTGGAGCACACCTTTAGTCCTGGCACGGAGGCAAAGGCAGGCTGATCTCTTGCGTTAGAGACCAGCCTAGTCTACATAATGAGTTCCAGGACAGCCAGGGCTATGTAGAGTGTCCCTGTCTCTAAAAAAGAAAAAAAGAAAAAGAAAAAGAAAAAAAAAAGAATTTGGTAGATTTATATAGTCATGGGAAGATACACAAGATATGATGATAAACAGTGACAAGAAGCAAAATAAAACACATTATACCATTGTGTATGTGCATTTATCATGTAAACATACTAAAGGGCAGCTACATTCATATTTGCATATGTGAAGAAATTTTCTGAAACTAATTCTAATTTCCTGAGTGTGACATGAGATGAGAAAAATGATGTTTCTTTTACCTTTCTGAATTCTTGGGGCTGGGAGTAACACTTACCATGTGTTACTATGTCTTTTAAGAAGTTTGAAAAAGAGAATGAAGAAATAGAATAGGGACTAAATAGTTAATGTTTTGTGAGGTGTGTTGAATGTGAAAAGTGATCCATAAATGCCTATTATTTTTATAAACAATGGAAGTGTCAGGCTTGTGTAACCTGAAGAAAGCAGTATTGCAGCATGTCCTTGTACAGGAGCATATGGTGGCTAAGACCAGGGGGTGGATGCTTTAGAGATCTTTTCTCTGGTGTTGATATGCAGATCTTCTCAGTGTTCCACACTGCTCTTGTGTGGGAAGTTCTATGTAAATCATTATAAAGGCTCAGTGACATTGTTCAACTCAAGTGTTTAAAACTATTGTCAGGTTTTAAAACTAAATACCCACAAAACATGATTGCTTTTCAGAACTATTGTTAACATTTTGGTGTTTTGTATTGTTTGAAGAGTGTCTTTGACTAAGTGTATTAAGATAGCTCTCTTAGTCCTGTGTGGACAACAGATCTGAAACTGGGAGTATTATCTCGAGAGTTTCGTCCTGGCATTTTACAGATTAACAAGAGACAGCAGGTTGTGTTACTCCAGGTAGGAAGATTTTTGTTTTGTATCTTTTTAAGTGTTGGTTTTCTTCCCTTTGTCACTCAAGGGATTAATTTACTATTTATTTCTCTAGACCAAGCCCTTAGAGAAAACATAAAAACACAGGTAGGTCCTCTGCTTAATATAATCATTTTTTCTTATGATCAGGTATACAACAAGAATACAGTTATATAACTTAATGCTATTATTTGAAAGCTTAAAAATTAGATAAATCAAGCAAACATTGCAGATATCAGATTATTATAGAATGTAATAGTTAGTATGACTAATTGTAAGCCATAACAGTGAAACTTCCTAAATGAAATGATGAAACATAGAGATGTTTGTATGTATTTCAGTTTTCATTCATTTCATCAACTTTTAGATAATAAAACACATACAAGTTAGCTTTCTGTTACTGGAAACTGAATGACCACTTTATGATAATAAAAACTTGTCCACACAGTATTTTTGTCTGTGTATCTTAAAAAGAAAAAAAACATTAATTTTTTTCTGTATGTGCATGTGCACAGAGATGAGAGACAACTTTCAAGAATTAGTGCTCTCCTCATACCGTAATGTGTGACTGAACTCTGGTCAGGAGCCTTGGCAGCAACTGCTCTGAACCACTGAGCCATTTCACTGGCCCTAGAACTTTCTTTCTTTTTTTAGACAAGATCTCACTGTATAGCCCTGGCTGGCCTGGAACTTGCTATGTAGACCAGGCTGGCCTTAAAACTTACAGAGATTCTCCTGCCCCAACCTCCTGAGTGCTGGGATTAAACATGTATGCCACCATGCCCAGCCCTAGAACTTATACTAAAGTCATTACCACTTTTTAATGTTTATGGGAAAAAAACAAAGAAAATCATGGTACATAGTGGGCCTTACCTTTATATACCAGACATTAAAGCCAAAGAGTAGATCTTTGTGTTAGGTATTCTTTTAAAATATAGATACTATTTTAATTAATCCCCAAAATAAATTCATAAATTAAATGCTGATACTGTCACCTTAACTCAGTTTATTAATTCTAAAACCAGAGTTTTTAACTGCCAGTCTCTATTGATTTGAACTAGATGACTATCTTAAGTGGATTAAATATATTTCATATTTCAGAGTCTTCTTTTCTATTTGTTTGCTTGCTTGTTTTTTCAGTTACAATTATTTTGTGTGTGTGCACGAATGTATGCGTGCATGTATGCATATGTATGGGCATACCACAGCACCACAGTGCCAATGTTGAGGTTAGAGGATAATCTGTGGAAGACATTTCTCTTCTGCCATGTGGGTCCCAGGGATTGAATTCAGGTTGTCATGTTTACTGAGCCATCTCACTGGCCCTGCTTGCTTATTTGAGATAAGAGTTCTCCTATAATACAAGCTAACCTTGAACTTGTGATCCTGCTGCTCTAGCCTCCCAAGTGTTAGGATACAGTAGGCATACACTACCACACCTGGCACCTCAGGACGTTTAGTTAGGATGAGAATAGTTTCTCTAAGATTTTCAACTCTCAGAACAAATTTGAAATTTTTTTTAAAGGTCTTATTATATCATTTTACAGATTAATTAAGTGACTTGATCAGTCTTAGTTTGTTAAGTGACCATTAGAACTAGAATTTATGCCCTCTGAGATGTTTCTGGCCCATCGAATTTGCAATTATTACAAATGATCTTCAGAGCAGCAAAAGCATGTCTCCATCCTTCAGTCCCACTGCATTCACCTCCAGGTCTAGCATGCTTTCAAGTGAGCATGCAAGTCTCCAGGGTTCACTGTTATAAGTATTGTACCTTAGTGGGAGAAATGTGGACATGTAGTCATAAAAGTACTTTATGGGACAGTACAAGGGATAGCTGTTACTTTAATTTGTTTAATGCTATGAACACTTTGAACCTTTGAAAATATATGTCACAAATTACATGACAAAACTCATTCTATATCTTCTAACTCAAGTAAAAAGTAGGTTAGTTTTTTTCCACAGGCTTGGTGAAGTTAAAAACAAACAGGAAAACAGAAAGCCCCCCTAACTTGATATAGAGTATGAAACTAGATTAGTGAATTTCATGCTCTTCAGTCTAATTGAGAATCATTTTTTTAATTCCTTTAATTTTCTTAGGTTTAGAGAGCTTGGTCTCTAGAGCCATTTTCTAACTTTAGAGAGAATAAAGGATTAAATTGTACAGAAACTAAATTGATTGACATTTTGACACTACAGACTTAAAAGAAAAATTTGTTCATCTTTTAAAAACAGACAGTAGCCAGGTGGTGGTGGTGGTGGTGGTGGTGGTGGTGGTGGTGGTGGTGGTGGTGGTGCATGCCTTTAATCCCAGCACTCGGGAGGGAGAGGCAGGCAGATCTCTGAGTTCGAGGCTACCGAGTGAGTTCTAGGAAAGGCGCAAAGCTACACAGAGAAACCTGTCTCGGGGGGGGGGGGGGTGGGAACAACAACAGACAGTAGCAGAAATTTTTTCTTCAAGTTTTCCCAGTTTAAAATGATAATTTGACTAACTGGGTGATGGTGGCCAGTCATGGTGGTACACCCCCTGAGTTGGAGGCCAGCCTGGTCTACAGAATGAGTTCCAGGACAGCCAGGACTGTTACACAGAGAAACCCTGCCTCAAAAAAAAAAAAAAAAAAAAAAAAAAAAAAACCTTGACTTTTTCTCTTTAAAAAAAAATCAAGAAATGTGTCCTAGCAACTTTCCAAATTTCCCATGTTACTGTTCAAAGGGAGAATTGAGGAGGACTGGATTAGAGGTATTAACCATGTACTTACTTGAATGGCTGACAGAGGTCTTTTAAAGCAAAACCGAAGGACTGTGCATTTCTGGGGCATCATTTTAGGAACCTTTTTATGTGACATAAGTATACATATTTACAAAATCTTCATCTGTGAAATCTTTATCCCTAGCATTTTTAAATGCAAGAAGTAATGAGTTTGACAAAATCAAGTAATACACATTTTTTGCTGAATTGTTTTTTGGATAAAGATGACTACCATGCCATCATCTTTCCTATATGACATCATTTAATAGTGACTTCAATAAAAATTCCCATCTCTTGCTGTGTCATGAAAGGAACTGGGCTCACCTTAATGCTGTTATAAAGTACCGCCCTCCCCCCCCTTTTTTTGATCATCACAGCAGGAGGCTGTAATAAATTGCAGCCTGGAAGATGTTTCAAACAGGCAAGTTTGCCAGATATTTTAAGCAATTTATTTTGGGGTGTATCAGCAGATTTTTTTTTTTCTTACACTGCCATTTGGGTGCTGCTGACACAGCTTGAACAACTCTTTAAAACATTTCCTTCCTAGAGATGGAGGAAGATGATGAAACTCTTAACGTCCAGTCTTTCCCTTAACTCTTCACTTGCCACCTGGGTCTGATCTACTATACTAGATACCTCCTTCTGTATGATTCACAGAAGTCCAAGCCTATCAGCACCTTGCTAATAGCTTGAAGTTTTATGGTCAACTAATAAAAAAGTAATCCTGGTTTTAGGCATAGAATTTTATATTTAGATTATTTCATTGTTAACATATTGAAAATTGTTAAGCTTCCCTTTACTTTCATATAAAACAAACTTGTTGTTTTTCTTGATCCTAAGACGTTGAAAGTGACTAGTCTTCTAATTGGTTGGTTAAATCGTTTTTAAAATTTATTAATTTCTGGCTTTTGGATTCTTGTGGCAGCACCATTAATACATATTTTAGGCAATTATTCAGAAATGCTAAAAAGAAAAAAAAATACTGATTCCTAAAACACTTGCTCTGGTGTAAGAGTGGAAGAGCGAGAGAATGGGGAGCTTGCAGAGTGCCTCAGTGTGCTGGCCACTCTAAACCACTACCTGAAACAGAGAGGCACCTTTCACAGAGCTATTCCTAGTCAGTGGGAAAGCACTACTTAGCCTACTGGAAGGCGCTTGGGAAGGGCTTAAACCTTGTAATGCTTCAGAGAATGCCGTTTGGTGGGGAAAGCCATAGATGGAAACAGGAGAACTTCGAAAAAATGCCGACATCTAGATCTCATTCCAAAGACAGTACAATTTAATTGGTCTAAAGTGTAGGTTAGACACTGGGATATTTTAATCTTCACAAATTGTATGTACAACTAAGGCTGTGAACCCTCTATTTGTTTACAAGGATTAGCAGATTTTGTCCACAGTGTAAAGGCAGCTCTCACACACCATAATCTCTTGAGCTCCACCTTGAGGACCCAAGAAAGCCATTTATAAATATTTAACTTATGCATGTAAGGCCTTTAAAAACTATGAAGATCATTCATAAACTTGGTTTGTTTGAGGTATAGTGATAGAGCTGGTTAAGAGGCTACAATGCATAGAGCTGGTGCTTTTTTCAGTTGATCATTCCGAGGAGAGAAATTCTCTCTGCGAACCACAGTCCCTCAACCAGGCTGCGGTCTCCAGCAGACCCTTACCCAGCATGCCTGGACGCGCTGCGGGATCCGCGTGGGCGCCCGGAGCTCCGGGGCGGGGCGCCGGCGGGGCCCACCCTCCGGACGCTCTAGACCGCCCCTCCCGGGCGCCCCGCCCCGGACGCGGACGGGGGAGGGCTGCTGGCGGCGCCCGTCAGCCCAGACTCCTCAGCGGAGCCCCAGGGCTTCGGCGGCTGCCTCGGAGCTTTCCGGCAGACCCTGCTCAGCCGCCAGGAACCAGCGTCTCTGGCCCGGGTTATTCCAACGCGGGTCCAGGATGCGAAGCTGTGCTTCGTGAGTCGGCTCCATGACTCGGAGTACTTTTGGCCGGCGAGAGGAAGGCGCCCCCTGCCAGCACCTGCAGCCTCTGTGGCCCCGACATGATCCCCTACTTCTCTGCCAATGCGGTCATCTCGCAGAACGCCATCAACCAGCTGTGAGTTTGCCTCTGCAAATGCTCAGAAAGTTTGCTTTTCCAAGCGGCTTTTCCCAGCATCCTGAGGCGCGAACTAGTGAACGAGGGCGAAAGCGCAGCGTGCGTGCTACGAGGTCTCGGCACATCTGGGTTGGACGGTGGGGTGAAGGTGTTGGAGGATTCGTGGAGGCAATGAGTGTCTGAGAGCCTGGTGGGCAGATGAGTCTTTCGGAAGAACGACGATCGAACCTTGAGGGAGTGTAAAAGTGAATTGGCCTCCTAGATGTCTGTGGTGACCGAGTGACAGCCGAGCTTTGTAGCATGTGAGAATCTGGGGAGAGTGGTTGGTAGAATCAGAATAGCTGCCAGAAACGCAGGGGTTCTGTGGCTCCTGCTGGCAGCCCAACTTCTTGGGGTAGTGGGTCTTAGGTTTGCATATGACTGTAGGTTTCTGTTATGGTTCACACAAAGAAAGTCAATCACTCTCTTCACTCTGTTGTCGTCTGGAAATTTCAGAAAATTCGATTTCCGTAGTTTTCTTTTATGCTCCCCCCGCCTCGACTAGTACATACAACACAAGCCTTCCTGTACTTTGAATCACTGAAGAGAAGGATTCACGCGCATCTTTAAATCGTCATTGTTTTTGAAGTCAGGTTGTTCCGTTGTGGTTTGCTTGTTTGTGAGAACTGTGTGCTGAAGCTTGTGGTTAATCTCACCTCACAGTTATAAAGTTGAAAGTAGAGAAACGTCACCATTAAAACTGCAATTTTAAACCGATGGAGAGGTTTAAGGTTACATGAGATAGTAACAGTTTTAGTGTGTTTGAGCTCCTTCTAACTTGTCTTAAGAGGAATCACCTGCTGAGATTTCCCTAGCCAGCCTCCAAACTGGGTTGCTACTGTCTCCCTCCTGAAGAACTCCATTTAATGTCAGCAAAACCTTTTCATTATCCCTTATTAAAAGCACAGTGATTTGTAGATACATTCATACTTAATTTACTATTTTAGTTGTTGATAAATTGTCCTATCCTCTCAATTGAATTAAACAAATTTGAGGTTCACACTTTTCCTTTATGTTGATTCGTGGTGAAGCTCCTGAGGAAAAAAACATCAAACAGGGAAAAATTACTTTAGTGCTATTTACGCTAATGTCTGTACACTAAACTACCTTACTTGTATTTTCACTTTAAAAAGGTAAGAGGAGATGGAGTGAAAGTGGAAGAAAGATGTGAATGATCTGAAATTTAATAACCAAACTCAAATGTAGCAGTACTTAAGGAAGGTGGGCAGTGTAAGGTCATCCCTGGATAGTAAATGGATGAACAAAATGCTCTGTATACATATTTGCAACATTATTCCACTTTTTAAAGGAAGAAAATCCTGGAGTGGGAGTCCAGCAGTCAACAGCGAGTGCTGCTTTGGGGGAGGACAAGTTCCTCACACTCTAGGCTGCTCACAACCACCTGTAACTCCAGCTCCAGGAGATCCAAGGCCTCCAGCACCTGCACATACCCACACAAAGACAGAGAACTTAAAATAGTAAAAATAAATCTTTAAAAAATTAACTTTTTAAAAAAAGGAAATTCTGACATGTGCGCGATCATGATGAACTTTGAAGACGTTGTGCTAAGTAAAATAATCCAGTCACAAAGAGACAAATATGTGTGATTCTGTTTGTATGGCCCCAGCTCCAGAACGTAAGAGCAGTTCCTAAACCTGAGAGAGTTTTCTTAAACTATACTTCCTAGTATGATCAAAGGTCCAGATACCTTTTCCTGCTAATTGTTGTCCTTGGGTAATCATTTGACTGTGTTTCCCCACTGTAAAATGGGAATACAGTACAAGGGTTCCTCCCTGGTGGGATCAGAAGAGATTATCTATTTAGCTAACATTTTATGAAACTGTAAATCCCTGCAACAAAAATGAGTTAATTGACTTGAATAATAGCTAATAACTGCCATTTATGGACCACTTGTTGCTGTGTTTAATGTTTGTTATCTCATTTAGTCATCACAGGAGTCTTGTGAACTAATTTGTTCTGTTTACAGTGATGAGGCTGAAGCTCAGGGCCATACTAGTAAGTGACAAAAATCCACATCAAACGATTTTAAGTTTTCTTTCTTTCTTCCTTTTTCTTTTTTTTTTTTGGGGGGGGGGGAGCTTTTCAAGATAGGGTTTCTCCATATAACAATCTTGACTATCCTGGAACTCACTTTGTAGACCAGGCTGGCCTTGAACTCACAGAAATCGGCCTGCCTCTGCCTCCTAAGTGCTGGGGTTAAAGGGGTATGCCACCATGACTGGCCCTAATTTTTAGGGTCTTTCTCCATTTCTTCCTGTCCTTCATCTCTGGTCTTTCTGACTCTTTCTTGAAATGCTGGAGAATAAATATAATACCTCAGACATGATAGGTAAGCACTCTACCTCTGAGTTATATCATATGCAACTTACTTTAATCTTAAAAGAAGCTTGCTGTAGTATTGGCTTCTAAACTACACTTACTAGTATTGCTTTGGATATGTTTATTAAACATTTATAATGCTGCCTAGCTTATCATCATTAAAAAATAATCCATGGACTTAACATATCTATTGTTGCTGCTTAATGCAAACAGACTCAATCTGGACACTATGGTCAACTGGAGGTCTGTGGCTTGACTTCAGAAATTAATGAACTCCCTGAAATGAAATGTGAGAATGTGGAGTAGATAAACATAGATTTTGAAATCAGATTCTCAATCTGTGGTCTTAGTTAAAGAGTGCTATCTTTTCTAAAAGGAAGTTTTATTTCTAAAATCTGGTTGTAGGTGGACTTTTCTGTCCTGCCATCCAGTTCCCAAATAACCACACAGAGACTTATTATTTATGAAAGCTTGGCCTATAGCTTAGGCTTATCTCCAGCTAGCTCTTACAACTTAAATTAACCCATTTCTATTCATCTGTGTGCTGCCACGAGGCTCATTTACCTCATCTATGAATTTCCCATGTTGCTTCTTCAGTGTCTGGTGTGAGACTCTCAGCATCTCCGCCCTTCTTCCCAGCATCCTCTCTGCCCTGAAAATCCTGCCTAGCTATTAGCTATTCAGCTTTTTATTAAACTAATCAGAGTGACAGATCTTCACAGTGTACAAAAAGATTATTCCACAACATCTGATAATGTGCACCTTAACTGATAGGAGCATTTCATGCAGTAGCAGATATAGAAATAGCAAAGACTAACCAGAGTAACTAAAAGGTTCAGATTCACAGCTAGGAGCCCAGGGTAGTAGCTGTGCCTATAGATCCTAACTAAGTTGGAGGGTGAAGCTGGGGAATCTTGAGTTCAAGGCCAGCTTGAGCAATGCAGTAAGAACCCTGCCTCACAAAGGGGTAGGAGTGAGGAGTTCAGATTTAAGAGTCCCAAGTGAAGGCTGATACAAACATGATTTAAGTTTCAGGGAAATGATTCATGAACACACTTTTCCAAGTAGTTGTCAGAATAGGCTTTGCTCTTTAGAGGATTTTTGTTTTCCCTTTCTCATTTGCTGGCTCAACTAGCTGTGTATTTAGAAACCAAGTAACAAATCTTATGAGACTTGAGTCAAAGATTAAATAGGCCACAGTGAGATTATAAAGGCTTCCTATGTGAGAAAATACTTGGTCTTTACAGTGTGGCCTTTGGACACCTGTTTCAATGATTTCATAGACTCTTTGATTTCAGTTGTGATATATATGTGGATGAAATATACAAATAGTAGTTTGTATATCAATTTTACTGATTTTGCTATTATTGTTGCATTAAAGTCTCTACTTGCCACTGCATAAAACTCATCATATGTGCCATTTTTGACCTATCAATGAAGAATGTTAAGTAATCAAGTTAAGCTGGATATGGTGGTACATATCTGCTACCTTAACACATAGAAGATAGGGACAGGAAGATCAGGAGTTTGAGGTCATCCTCCATTACATAATGTGTTACAAGCCAGCCTGGGCTCAAAAGATCTATCTCCCCAGAAAAGTCGTCAAAGTTTATTTATTATCATAAATGTTAATTCTACTTGTGGGGCGGGGGGAGGGGGAATATGAGCAACCCAGTAAATCATCTGATCAAACGTCAGACTTGAAGAGTTGTGGGGCAGGGCTAAGGAGATAACCCAGTCAGTAAAGTGTTTGCCTTGCAAGCATACATACCTGAGTTGATCCTTCAAATTCATATAAAAATGCCAGGCCTGGCCGTGTACACTTCTAATTCCAGAGCTAGAAAGTAGGAATGGGAGGATCCCTAGGTCTCAGGTCATCCAGGCCAGTGAGAGACAGTCTCAAAAGTAATGGATGGCATCCCTGAAAATGACACCCAAGGTTGTCCTCTGACCTCCACATGTGTATACACACACAAACACACACATACACACACACACACACACACACACACACACACACACACACACACACACTTTTTTCTTTTTTAAGAATCTTCGGCCTGGAGAGATGGATGAGTGGTTAAGAATACTTGCTGCTCTTCCAGAGACCTGAATTTAGTTCCCAGCACCCATGGCAGACAGCTCACAACCACCTACCTGTAACTCCACCTCTAGGGGATCTGGTACCCTCTTCTGGCCTCCATGGTCTCCTATATACACATAAATAAAAATCTTAAATCTTACCAAAATTATTGTGAAAATTTCTGCCCCCTATAAAAACCCACATATGCTTTTTTTAATAAACACTTGAACTTTTGAAAAATATGGAAGCCTATTTTTTTTGCTTGATTTGTTTTATTTTGAGACAGGGTCTCTCTACGTAGCCCTGGCTGTCCTGGAACTCACTAGGTATCTTGTAATACTTGAATGCCCAAAGCGTTCTCTGCCAAATGAATGCTGGAAATAAAGGTGTGCACCACCACACATGGCCCTTTCTTTCTTTCTTTTTTTTTTTCAGATTTATTATGTGGGGTGTGGGTGGGTGTTTATACACATGCATGTAGGTGTCTTCAGAAGTCAGGGTGTTAGATCACATGGAGCTAGAATTAAAGACCGTTGTAAGCCGTCCAACATGGGTGCTTACACTGAAATTGAACTCTGGTCCTCTGTAAAAACAAGTGCTTTTAACAGCTAAGTCATCTTTCCAGCACTGTCCTACTTTTAGAGAACCATTATACCATCTGCAGCCCTGGGAAGTGAACTCTAAATATTATAATTACATGCCAAATTAATGGCTTACACAGAAATAAATGGCCATTTTTTAATCCTAAAATATTTAGAAAAGATCTAGATAAAATACCAGCAAAGACTACTTTTTATAAACATATTTTTGATTATGTGTGTGGATATGTGCTCATGAGTGCAGTTGCCTGAGGGAGCCAGAAGAGGGTGTTGAATCCCCTGGAGCTGGAATCACAAATGTCTGATAGCTACTAATGAGGGTACTAGGAACTGAACTCTGGTCCTTGACGAGAGCTGTAAGGACTCTTAATCACTGAGCCATCTCTCCAGCCCAAGGCTACTTTTAAAAATGGAACCATTATGAAAACCTCTACTCAAAAGTCTGGGAATGCCAGGCGGTGGTGGCGCACGCCTTTAATCCCAGCACTCGGGAGGCAGAGCCAGGCGGATCTTTGTGAGTTCGAGGCCAGCCTGGGCTACCAAGTGAGTTCCAGGAAAGGCGCAAAGCTAAAAAAGTCTGGGAACTTATGTATTTAAGAAGTTGTTTGATTTGCTAATGAGGTTTCCTTGAGCTTTTTACCGTTGAACTAAAATATGTGTATTTATTTACTTGGTTAGGTGCTGTGGGATGGTCTTTCTGTATGCTGTGTATATTGTTAATTGGTTAATAAATAAGTTGCTTTGGCCTATGGCAAGGCAGCTTAGAGGCAGGTGGGAAATATAAGCAGGGAAACATGGAGGAGAAAGGCAGGGTGAGGAGAGACACTGAGAGCTGCCCAGGGAAGCAAGATGTAATGCAACACAGGTAAAGAAAGCCATGAGACACATGGCATTATGTAGATTAATAGAAATGGGTCAATTTAAGATGTAAGAGCTAGCTAGTAAGAAGCCTGATCCATAGACCAAACAGTTTGTAATTAATATATAAGCCTCTGAGTACTTATTTTATTAGTGGCAGTGAGACTGTGGGTGTCTAGACCATGGGCCAGGGAGGGACCGAGAAACTTCCCCCTACAGTTAGGTGTATGAATTTGATTTCCTGTTTTTACATCAGTTCTTTCTAAAAGTCCAAGCTCAACAACAGAGAAGCATATCAAAATTATCCAACGTATACCCTTTCCTGACCTTGAAAGAAAGGAATCATTCTGGTTTTAGTTTTGTTTTGTTTTTCTGAGGTGTGTGTGTGTGTGTGTGTGTGTGTGTGTGTGTGTGTGTGTGTGTGTGTGTGTGCACGCGCTGTTTTCAGGTTTGCTTTTGGTTTTTGAGATAGGATTTTGCTGTATAGTTCAAACTGGCTAGAACTCATGATCCTCCTGCCTCAGTCTCTTGTAATTTGGTGGTGTTTCATTTTGTTTTGTTTTCATTTCAGTTCCTCTTTCTAGTTGTCCAGTTGATTTCATATGCTCTTTTCCAGAGTTCAGTTTGCATCATGAACACTGTGAGGGCTTGTTAAAACACAAGTGGCTGGTTTCTGAACCTATAGGCTAGAGAGTCTGCACTTCTAACAAGTTCCTAAATGATGTTCATGATGCTAATGTATGAACCACACTTTGGCAGCCATTACTTTATGTTTTTTAGAGGCAGATTGGGAAAGTAATCAACCACATTTTACGTAGCAAGTAATTAGGGGAAAAAATGGTGATGTAATTTGGACAGAAACACATGGCTTGTTTCTGGTAGAATGGGAACCTAGGACAGCATTTCCTATCTCTGATCCAAGCTCTTATGAAGCTACGTGTGCCTAAAAGTTTTGATATGTGTGCATGTGTGTCTTTGTGCTCATGTGTACATGTCTGCTCATAGGTGTGCATGTGTGTACATGTGCCCCAGCACAGAGAGTAAGTTTTGAGAGTTGGTTCTCTCCTTCCATCTTGTTAAGGCAGGGTCTGACTTGCTTCTGTCTTGCTACAAACTCCAGGCTGGCTGGTCGTTGAGCATCCAGGGAATCCTATGTCTCCCATTTTGCTTTAGTAAGTGCTGTCTTTTCTACATGGATTCCAAAGATTGAACTCAAGTCGTCAGGGTTGTACAGCAATGCTTCTATCTACTGAAACATCTCAACAGTCCCCAACCTAGTCAGTGTTATTATATTAATATTAACATTAATACTATATTAATTGTAACATTAAATAGCAGGGGGTTTTTTTTGTTTTTTTTGTTTTTTTTTTTTTGCTGTACTCTTACCCTGGTGACACAATTTTTAATGCTGTGCTGGGTCTCAAATCCCAAAGTTTGCTCGTCTCTGTCAAGTATTCTACTACCAATTGATGTGTTTTATTTTGAGACAGAGTCTCTCTATGTAGCCCTGGCTATCCTAGAACTCATTAGGTATCTTGAAATGCCCAAAGCTTGAATGCCCAAAGGATTCTCTGCTGAATGAAAGTGGGGAATAAAGGTGTGCCCTTTTCCACCTTTTCCAGTACCATGATCCATTCTTTACGAATTTAAACTGCTAGATATTTTAAGTATTAAATTTATAGATACTTGAGGTCTACTTTTTAAGATTTATTTTTAATTATGTGTATATGTGGGCATGTGCACATAATTGCCCTCAGATGCCAGAAGTGTCAGATCCTCCTGAAGTTGAAGTTAGAGGTGGCTGTGAGCCCCATAACATGGGGGCTAGAAATCAAATTCAAGTCCAATTTCCTAAAGGCAGAATGGACTCTTAAGTGCTAAGCCACCTTTCCAGCTATACTTGAAGCCTACTTTATAACCTTAAATCTTTTGATGTGTTTTTATATTCATATATCAACACCACAGCATTTTCTTAAAAGATTTAGTTGATGTTTAAATATCTGTTTTGGCAGGACCTATCTTGTTGGTTTTTATTGTTATTTAATTTTACAAGTCTTTTTTTGG
This sequence comes from Peromyscus leucopus, assembly GCF_004664715.2. Classification (NCBI taxonomy): domain Eukaryota; kingdom Metazoa; phylum Chordata; class Mammalia; order Rodentia; family Cricetidae; genus Peromyscus; species Peromyscus leucopus. Next base: position 60,650,468 of record NC_051086.1, read on the forward strand.
AGAGGTATGGGATGTTAAGACATGTGTTTGTTTTATTGTCTTTTTGAAACAGGGTCTCACTATGTAGCCCTGGTTGTCCAGGCTGGCCTAGAACTCACAGAGATCCTCCTGCCTCTGCCTCCCAAAGTGCTCAGATCAAAAGTGTGTGCCACATCTGGCTGTCAATACCTTTAATTAGTTACAACATGTGTGTTACTAATGCAACTATTGCTTTTCATATCTTCTTTTTTATTTATCTTAATTACATTTACTCATTTATATGTATATGGGTATATATGTGAGCCATATTGAGGAGGTCTTTCCACCATGTGGGTCCTGGGCATTGAATCGGATCACCAGGCTTGGTGACAGGACATTAGTCTGCTGAGCTGTCTGACAGGGACCCATGTATACTTTTTTATCAGACCGCCTTGCTGTTCTTTGTTTCTAATATAGATTGTGTTTTTTAGTTTCATCTTCCTCAACTTCTATGGGCTAATGATTATATTGTCTATAAATGAGTTCTGTGTCTTTGAGAATAACTCTTAAATTGGTTTGACTGGGGCATCTAGTTTATCAAAATACTTGTCTTGATTTTTCTTGTAAATGGAATGCTTCTTATGTTTTGTAAATAAGTATGCTCTATACATTATGCTATAGGTTATGGCATATACCTCTTAACATGTTGAGAGTATTTAATTGTACTACAACTAATTTCCAAAGATTTTTATGATTTAGCTAAATTTTCTTGAATACTTTTGATACTTGCTGAAATAAGACATGTGCCCCCGTTATTAGTAATAGAGTAGCATTGAGCAGCTAAAGCTTACCCTTACTTAACTGAGCTATACCCTGGTTGTTTTATTCATTTAACATATTATTGGGTTTAGCTTACTAATATTTAAGATTTTGCATTTAAAAATTCAGATATGTATTGAATCTTTGATTTGTCATTATCCAGCTTAAGACTGATCAATAGAAAGATTTAGATAGCCTTTTGTCTTTTCTGTGCTCTGAAACATTTCTTGAGCAGGATTATCTGTATTTTAAAATCCAAATCAAAAAATGCTCCAAGTGTTAAAATATTATAAAATAGAGCTAGTGTGTAGCTCAGTTTGAGTGTTTACCTAGCATGTGATGTTAAAATATTCAGTTGTCTTTGTTTTCATTGATTAAACATAACTATGGTAGTTTTTAACTCTAGAGCCAATTTTCTGATGAAATAGAGTTAGATACTCATTTATTGTTTAAAATATTTTTTTCTTTTTCATAGGAAAAGAAACTAATATAAGTTTTTAAAAGAGGCATGACAGGCTGATGGTTTAGCTCAGTAGCAGAAACTCATGCCCAAGGCCTTGAATTTAGTCCCCAGGACCAAAAATTTAAACAAATAAAGAAGCATAAGATGTCTTCTTGATTTTAAATTAATACTGTTTTTATTATTATTTCTGATTCTTGAATAGTGTCTTAGGGTTTCTATTGCTGTGAAAAGATACCATGACCATGGCAACTCTTTTTTTTTTTTTAATTTATTTTATTTTATTTTACAATACCATTCAGTTCTACATATCAGCCACGGGTTCCTCTATTCTCCCCCCTCCCACCCCCTCCCCTTACCCCAGCCCACCCCCCATTCCCACCTCCTCCAGGGCAAATCCTCCCCCGAGGACTGCGATCAACCTGGTAGACTCAGTCCAGGCAGGGCCAGTCCCTTCCTCCCAGACTGAGCCACGTGTCCCTGCATAAGCTCCAGGTTTCAAACAGCCAACTCATGCAATGAGCACAGGACTTGGTCCCACTGCCTAGTTGCCTCCCAAACTGATCAAGCCAATCAACTGTCTCACCTATTCAGAGGGCCTGATCCAGCTGGGGGCCCCTCAGCCTTTGGTTCATAGTTCATGTGTTTCCATTCATTTGGCTATTTTTTTTCAATAATTGAGTAAAACCAAAATTTATTATAAACCACAGTCATCCTAGGGACCTCCATGCTATATATATAGCCTCCATGGTTCTATGGGTTGTGGTCTGATTGTTCTTTATTTTATATCTAGAATCCACTTATGAGTGAGTACATACCACGACTGTCTTTCTGGGCTTGGGTTACCTCACTCAGGATGTTTTTTCTAGTTCATCCATTTGCCTGCAAATTTCATGCTTTCATTGTTTTTCTCTGCTGAGTAGTACTCCATTGTGTATATGTACCACATTTTTTTCATCCATTCCTCCGTTGACAGGCATCTAGGTTGTTTCCAGGTTCTGGCTATTACAAATAGTGCTGCTATGAACATAGCTGAGCATGTATCTTTATGGTATGAATCAGCATTCCTTGGGTATATGCCCAAGAGTGGGATGGCTGGGTCTTGAAGTAGTTCGATTCCTAATTTTCTGAGAAACCGCCATACTGATTTCCACAGTGGTTGTACAAGTTTACATTCCCACCAACAGTGGAGGAGTGTTCCCTTTGCTCCACATCCTCTCCAACATTGTCTGTCATTGGTGTTTTTGATCTTAGCCATTCTGACAGGTGTAAGGTGGTATCTCAGAGTCGTTTTGATTTGCATTTCTCTGATGATTAAGGATGTTGAGCATTTCTTTAAATGTCTTTCAGCCATTTGTGATTCTTCTTTTGGGAATTCTCTGTTTAGCTCTTTAGCCCATTTTTTAATTGGACTGTTCAGTATTTTGATGTCTAGTTTCTTGAGTTCTTTATATATTGTGGAGATCAATCCTCTGTCAGATGTGGGGTTGGTGAAGATTTTTTCCCATTCTGTTGGCTGTCTTTTTGTCTTATTGACTGTGTCTTTTGGACCATGGCAACTCTTATAAAGGAAAACATTTAATTGAATGGTTTACAATTCAGCTCAGTAACAGTCACAGTTCAGTCCATTATCATCAAAGTGGGACATGGCAGCATGCAGGCAGACATGGTGCTAAAAAAGGAGCTGAGAGTTCTACGTCTTGACCCACAGGCAACAAGAAGAGGTTTGAGACACTGGTCATATCTTGAGCATAGGAGACCTCAAAAGCTTGCCTCCATAGGGACGTACTTCTTCCAACAAGGCCACACTAACAGCGCCACTCCCAATGAGCTTATGGGGGCCAATTACATTCAGACTACCACAAATAGTCTTAATTGTCATTTTTTTTAAAGTTTATCAAATTAGTTCACATTCAAGTTGTTTGAGTGTTATGACCTAAAGTTATGAAGGACAGGTTACCAGAGAGCTGTTGGGAGCTTACAAAGGTACATTTCTGTTTTCATTATTGATACTAAGTTTGTGTGGCTTTATCTATGCTTGGTTTTATTTGTAGTCTGTGGGGCAATAAGATAGGTTTGGGCAGACATGAGCTCTGAACTTTGGCCTTGGAATTATGCTTAACCAAGTTAACTGAACTATAAATCTGTACAATGAAGATGAACTGGAATGGGGGGTTGCTGTACTCCAGATTTCTAGATGGTAAAGAGTAGATATTGCTAAACTCTGCTACTTAACATCTGTTCTCACTCCTGAAATAGGGCAGTTTTTCTACACCTACTCTGTAAAACCCCTCCCCAAAGCCAAAATGATTAAAGATGTCAGCCTCTGTATCCAAGAGCTGTTGAACCTTGAAGATGCTCTAATTTTCACAAATCATCTTGTACATTTCTCTTGGATCTGTCTAGTAAATATGAATACACACACACACACACACACACACACACACACACACACACACACGTATATATGTTATTGGTTGTTCTTTACTCTTTTGGGGGACCCATCACCCTGTTCCCAAATAAACCATACACGGAGGCTTATTCTTAATTATAAATGCCTAGCCTTAGCTTGTCTTGTTTCTAGCCAGCTTTCCTTAACTTAAATTATCCCATTTATCTTTTGCCTCTAGGCTTTTAAACGTTTTCTTACTTCTGTAAATCTTCCTTGTACTCCGTGACTTGCTGTATAGCTGGGTGGCTGGCCCCTGGAGTCCTCCTTCTCTAGCTACTTCTTTTTTCCTCCCAGATTTCTCCTTCTGTTTATCCTCTCTGCCTGCCAGCCCTGCCTATTTCTCTCTCCTGCTTCACGTTCAGCTCTTTATTAGACAGACCATCAGGTGTTTTAGACAGGCAAAGTAACACAGCTTCACAGAGTTAAACAAATGCAACATAAACAAAAGTAACACACCTTAAAATAACATTCTACAACACATACATACACACACACATATATACTACACACACACACACACACACACACATATATATATTTACATATACTTACTGTATGTTAAGCTGCCTTGGGACTAAAGGAAAGTGATATAGGTATTATCATGCAATTTGTAATTCATCATGTTGTTTCTGGATTTCTAAAAGAAAAACAATTAATATCCTAACTGTGCAGATAGAATTAGTTAGCTTTTCATTGTTGAATGAAGCAGGATGTTGCCACCCATCACTCAGTTATGTTTAACTTGAAGAAATGTGCTAAAAACATTAAGGACATTTTAGACTTTCCTGTTATTTGGAATAAATATAACTAATGATTTATAAATAGATTGTTAATGTTACATACCAGAGATCAAATCTGAGTCCACCATCTTCTCAAATGTTGTATGAATTTAGCAAGTTGTTTTTCTATGTTAATCTGTTTTTAGAGGGATATGACTCTTCTTTCAGTAGCCAAAGGATTTTTACATTAGTTACATCTGTTAAAGCAACAAAATCCAGAGTCTTGAATAATTCTCCAGTAAAGAGAAACCTCAGCGTTAACCAGTTCTAAAACTTTAGGTCTCTGTACATAGAAGTAGAATTATTTTTTTATAATGAGCTAAATGGTCCAAATTGTTGCATATTTTATATTTACGACTGCTTCGTTTTTAAAAGACTATACAGCTCAAATGAGATGATTCACAAGAAAAGTTAAACCCTTTCAGATATGAATACTACTTTTATTCTCCATACTTTTTGTTTATCCAAGGTTCACATGTATACCCACAATCTATAAGAGAGTATTTTATGCCTGAATGTCTTAATTTTGGATTATAATTATATTGACTGTCTTTTGTAGTGACTATGTAAAAAAAAAATATTTGTCTTTTTTCTTCTAAGCATCCTTTGTCCCTTTGGCTATGGGAGCTTATGAGCTCAGCATCTTCTCATGCACCTTTGTTCTGTTCTGTTTTATATTTTATGTAATAAAAGTCAGTTAGTATCCATGAGGGCCCAGTGAATGAGACTTTCTGACTTTACTGATTTGAAATAAGTATTACTTATAACAGAAAGAGTGAGACCACTTTTTCAATACCATCTTCCATTCTAGCCCTCTTTAATTATGTTTTATCTGAGTGTTGTACCTAGTTCTCATGAACATTTTTTTTTTAAATCCTGTTATTGTATAATCCATTTTTTAAAGAACCATTAGTTTGGGAACTTGTCAGTGGAGTTGTAGTGGTTTGAATGAGCATGGCTACACAGGTTTGAATGCTCAGGCACCAGAGAGTGAAGTGTTTGAAAGGATCAGAAGGATTAGGAGGTGTGCCCTTGTTGGAGGAAGTCTGTCACTAGGGGTGGGCTTTGAGGTTTCAAAAGCCAGCATCTGGCCCAGTCTCTCTCTGCCTGCCTGTGGATCTGGATATAGCTCTCAGCCACTTCTCCAGCACCAAGCCTGCTGTGCTTGTCACCGTGCTCCCCCATGATGATGATAAACTACTCTCTGGAGCTGTAAACAAGCCCCAGTTAAGTGCTTTCTTTTTTATAAGAGCTGCCATGGTCATGGTGTGTCATCACAGCAATAGAAGCCCTAAGATAGTTACATGGGAAGACTCTGTCTCTTTTGTTTGTTTGTTTTTGTTTTGGTTTGGTTTTTCGAGACAGGGTTTCTCTGTGTAGTTTTGGTGCCTGTCCTGAACTCACTCTGTAGACCAGGCTGGCTTCGAACTCACAGAGATCCACCTGACTCTGCCTCCTGAGTGCTGGAATTAAAGGCATGTGCCACCACCGCCTGGTGAAACTCAGTGTCAAAACAACAACAACAATTTTTTTTTTTAATACAGTTGTTTTCAGGGATCATTGCAGAAGGGCGGAGGGTATGGGCAGAAAGATCATAAGAGTCAGAGTTTGGGAAGTACTATAGCGAAACAGTGTCTCCTGTTCTTATGAACTCAGCTGCTGTGTTTGCCTACATAAAACCTGCACAAAATCAAACCACTGCTTCCATCATGGAAGGGAAAAGTGCTGGCAAGCCCCACCCCTAGCTGAGAAGCTGTTGACAATTGATGGCTTTTGAGAGAGAGAGTTCGTTTTCTTTAAAGGTGCAGCCCCCGATAGGTCAATCGTTGTTCTAGGCGACTGCCCCCACATCCCTAAGTATTTGTGTAGAAAAATTAAACTTGGTGAGATATTTTTTTTAAAAAAAGACAAAAAAAATTGGAGTAGGGAATAGATCTGGGAGGACTAAGGGAAGGATTGAAGGGTGAATATACTTGTATATATGTATGAAATTCTCAAAGAGTTAATAACAATATTAAAAATTATTAAAAAAGAAAATCAAGCTAGAAGGTGATGGTACATGCCTTTAATCCTGGCACTCAGGAGGCAGGCAGATCTCTGAGTTTGAGGCCAGCCTGGTCTACAGAGTGAGTTCCTAGACAGTCAAGACTACACAGAGAAACCCTGTCTCAAAAAATCAAAAACAAACAGCAACAACAACAACAACAAAAAGTCAGTTCTTTATGCTTGGGAAAAAAGACAAACAGAAAATGCAGTTGCCCTACATCTACATAATATTTTGTAATTTTAGGTGTGTATGTGTGTGTGTTGAGTTTGGCAAATAGGGAAAATCCTGCATTGTTTCAGAAAGCAGTTCTTCTATAGTCTTCTCACTAGGTTGTTTTCTCCCTCCCCTCCCCTCCCCTCCCCTCCTCTCCCTCCCCTCCCCTCCCCCTTGTTTTGTTTTGTTTTGTTTTTCTGAGACAGGGTTTCTTTAATATGTCCTGTAACTCACTCTGTAGACCAGACTGGTCTTGAACTCATAGTGTCTGCCTGCCTCTGCCTCCCTAGTGCTGGGATTAAAGGTGTGCACCGCCCACCTGGCTTCATTGATTGTTTTCATTGAACTGTTTTATATTTGCTCCACTGTTGAACATTTTGTGTCCTTTTCTTCTGTATTTATAAACAGATTCATCTAGTGAATGTCCTTGTGCCTAAATCTTTGTACACATTCCTAAAAGAAGTGTCATAGAGATCAATTCTGTGATTTCTAAGCTAAAGGATATATGGTTTTTTGAGGCTTTTGATATGGATTATAAGTTTGCTCACCAGCTGTAGCATTCTACTCCCACTAGCAATTCTAGTAATTCATTTTTATTCCTGAAGCAAAATAAAATCAAGGAAAGCCAATTTTAGATTCAGTTCATCTGAGCTACTTGGAGACCCAAAAAACTTGGCCTTTACTTGGCTTTTCTATCAAGACCTCCTTTCAGACTTAAGCGCTAATTTTAAAAAATGCCTTGATTTATGGTGCAGTGTTAAGATGAAACAAATTCCAAGTTATTTTGAGCATATATGTAATTTATTAATTTAAAGCTCTCAACTCAAATTTCATTTATTCTAAAGGCATCATGATTTAAACTTAGAGGATTTTAGAATGAAAAAATAAGCAAACAAGCTTACTTAGAGTTCTCTATGAAATTAGCTTCAAGCCCACGATGATCATCTTAGGAAATGTTAAATATCCCTGAGATTTCCTATAGTACTACCTTACCAATGATACTGAAATTTTAAGATGATATTAGTTTGTAATGCTAATGACCTTTTGAAATTAGAATTTCCTGACCCTGTTTATTGTAAACAATGAATACATGTCACCAGCTTTTTAGAGAATATGTCACTGAAATTCTTGAGCTAACAGTTTCCATCTTTGAGGACTATATGAGTATTGTGTAGGAGGTCACCAGCAGATCTAAATAGCCCCAAGGACCAGTTTACAGGGGTTGGGGAGTGGCAATTACAAGGCACAAAAGAAAAAGGAAGCCATAGTATATATCGGCTTCATTAGTGTTGGTTGCCATCTTCCTTTGAAATCAACCTGCTTCCTAAGGAGTGTGTTTATGGGCAGGACTGTCCTTTCAGCTGAGATCTCGTGTGTTTCATAGTGGTGGCAGGCCTGCACACTGCTGCACAGAGGGTAAGCTCGGTGCCTTCTCCAGCCTCTCTGCCGCAGCTCATCTCTTTTGCATGGTGAGCCTTTGTTCATCTGAGTGGGCCTCTGTGCCTGGCCTGTCCAACTACTGTCAGAAATCAAGGAGTCTAAAGGGCAAAGTGAGTAATGTGGGGTCACTTTTGCTTTAAGGGGATCAGTTTTCGACCCGTTAGAATGGGAAATTGAATTACAGCCCAGGAAATGTTCGTTTCATCAGCTTCAGCCTTTCAGCTCCAAAGAAAAATTACTAGATATTTCTCCAGTCAGCAAGAACAGAAAAGAAACCAAAGTGTCTTTGAAGAGTGCTTCTTGGGCTAAAGAGGATGGCTCCGCAGTTAAGCGTGGTGCACGCAGACAAAGCAGTCATACACATAAATAACAACAAGTAAATCTTTCTCTTCAAAGAGTGTGTGTTAATTAAGTTAGGAGGTACTGGAGATTGCAGATCCAGAGATTGTTTAAATAGGAATGTTGCTACATACATACATGATTACTATGAGGTAACAGGCAACAAATTAAAAAAAAAAAAAAAAAAAAAAAAAAGACAAGCAGTATGGTTTCAGAACAGAATATCAGATGAGATTTATGTAGATTTTTATTAACATTATTTCTTTTTTATTATTTAAATTGTGATTTTATGGGTATGGATGTTTTGCCTGGGTGTTTCTGTGTATCACTTGTGTGTGTGGTGCTTGCAGAGGCCAGAAGAAGGTGTTGGATCTCCTAGAACTTGAGTTACAGATGGTTGTGAACCATCATGTGGACGCTGGGAATCGAACCCAGGTCTTAAGAGCAGCCAGTGCTCTTAACTGCTGAGCCATTCCTCTGGCCCCCTAGTCTCATCTTTTGACATGTTAGGAGCAAAAAAATATGAGAGGCAAGTAATATTCCCTTTCTTATTAGAGCTATTAAATGGGCTCTTACTAAACAGTTTTTGAGAACTTTAGAATTCAGAATTCACGTACTACAAATACTTGATCTGCAGCCTAATTAAAAGTCTCCTTTCAAGTTAGGCATGATAGCACACAGCTGTAATTCCACCACTGGAGCAACTGGGGCAGGAAAATTGTGGTTTAAGGCCAACCCTGGTTATATAATAAGACTGCCTCAAAGATAAAATAAGTCTCCTTTTTATTTAGCAGTGGTCCTTGTATATCATCATTGAAACCATAAGCTATTGTCCTTGTCCTCTAACCTTACAAAAAGATTGTAAGCAGGAAAGCTACATAATTGTGGAGCCTAGTGCAAATTAAGTATATAGGGCCCATTGTTCTTAAGTCATCAGAATTACAAGATACCACCAACAGAGGATTATACCAAGTGTAAGCTGGACCTTTTGTGACTGTACAAACCCATGAAATTGGCCATGATTTTAAATAGCTAGAATTAATGAGAGCTATATACGCCCAAACCCCTATTTTGTCTTTTTGTTTGGTTTATTTATTACTATGGAGGAGGGGTAGACACACATGCTGCAGGACTTGTATGAAGGTCAGGGGACAACTTGTGGAGTTGGCTTTCTTCAGTCACCTTTTTATGGGTTCCAGGAATCGAACTCAGATTACCAGGCTTGTGTGGCAAGTAACTTTGTCCACTGAGCCATCTCACTGGTCCCATATTAGCTTTTAGAGACAGGCTGGCCTTGAACTCACAAGTAGCCCAATGTGGTCTTGAATTAAAGATCTTCTTGTCTCAGCCTCCCAAGTGTTTAGCTGACATGTGTGCCATCATGGCTGGCTTTTCTTCTTTTTGTTCTTAATCTTTCCACTCTGATCCTTCCTTGCCAGTGTTGGAGCACCTATGGACAAGAATTGGAGCTTATCCATCTCAGAAAAAACCTGTATTCTTCTGTTAGTCCATGTGAAACTTATAGAATAGTCCCTTCTGTTTGGTTGGTGAAACAATCAAGATTTGGATTTTATTTTTAAGAATTGTAATTAATTGATAAAACTAGAAAAACACGTCCCATATTATACTTCTTAAAAATCTCCCTATTGCTGTTGCATTTTGTTCAAGCAGTTGTATATATGAGGCTGTTAGTATTTTTCCCTCTTTCTTTCTTTCTTTCTCTCTTTCTTTCTTTCTTTCTTTCTTTCTCTCTTTCTTTCTTTCTTTCTTTTTTTTTTAAAGATGAGAAAGCCTTATGGAGTTTTGGAGACCAAGATTATCCCTGCATTATCTATGCAGACTTGTGCCTTTTTTCAGTTGTCTGTTCTGACTTTACAAGTGAGAAAGGCCAAAGATAAGATGACAGAAAATCTTGCTTTCTTAAAATTAATCTGTTTTACAGACTTTTTTCCAGTTTCCAAGAATAACTTCTAGAGTATAATATAAACTAAACTATGCCTCAAGTTTCCATGTTCGTTATTTCATACAGCCATTACAGTGACTGGGCTGAAAGAGCAGTGCTGACTTGGGTGGCTCCTGTGGAAACCAGAGATTGACTTCTGGATATGTTCTTCAATTACTTCTCACTTGATTGTTTGAAACAGATTTTCTCACAGAACCTTTGGACTAGACTGGCTGGCCAGCATAGCACCCAGGATCCACCTGTTCACCTCCAGTGCTGGGCATGCCACTAGGCCTGGTTTTCACACTAGTACTTGGAATATGAACCCAGGTGTTCAGTCTTGCAGAGCAAGCATTTTATTCACCAAGCATCTCTCCAACTCCTTTCAACATAATTTTATAAGAACAAGATTGGTAGTCAAAGAGATTAATTGACTTATTCAAGGTTATTTAATTAATGTATGAAAGAGCAGGGACTGAAAGCCAGGTCTTCTTGCTTATTTTATAAGGTTTATTGCCTCTAGTTAGTTTTATATATCTACTAGTGAAAGCTCATTTATTGGTCACCAACAGATGTCTAGGCACTGTGATTATATCACAGAACAAAGGAGACTAAATCAACTCTCAGAACTTAAATTCCATCCCACTAGTTGGAAAGTGAACTCAGTTACATTGTTTGAAGCCAGCCCTGGATATATGAGATACTGTTTCAACAACAACAACAAGAACTTAAATTCTAAGTGTAAACAAATTACTGTAACTAAATAATCAGGTGATAATGCAGCTTTAAAGAAAGCAATAAAACACCAAAAAATATAGAAAACAAGCTCTAAAGACAATGCCAGGTTAGAGAAAATAAAGCAGAAACTAGCAAGCTATTAGTTGAGTCACAAATTGAGCTCTAGACATTTCATGTTAATGTATAAATCAATTCTAGGCATAGCAGATCTATATGATATTAGGCTACTGCATCATGGAGACTGATACAGCTTCTTATTGTTTGTTTTACTTAAAATATAATTTTTAATGGTAGGCTACAGTGAGAAATAGGTTGATATCTTCATTTTCTTGAGTACAAGACTTCTAAGGCTTGAATATCTTGGTTTTTAGTTTGGGGGATGTTTTTGGTTGGTTGGTTGGTTGGTTGGTTGGTTGGTTGGTTGGTTTGGGGGTTTGTTTGTTTGTTAGTCTGAGACAGAGTTTTCCTATGTCTCCCAGGCAAGTCTTAAATTTGTCGACCTCAATTTGTAGGTCTCAAACTTAATGTTCTTCTTTCTCAAACGCCAGAGTGGTAGGATTATGGGTATTCACACCTAGCCCAGCTGAGGCGTGTTAACTGTTATGTACGGTAACCTTTGTCCTAACAGCTGCATCTTATATTTAATCTCCTTTTCCTGTAGCACTGATTATAAGATCCTTAAGTCAATAAAGCTGTAAATTTAGTCATTTCTTTTTGTACTGGATCACAGTAAGATTAGCTGTTGTACTGGTGTGTTCTTATATCTCTCTCAGTGATTAAAAAAAATTATTATAATTAAGTGGCATGCTCTGGTAGCATTCAACTTTTTTATAGTATTCAATAAATGCAGGAAATAGATGGCAAGCCTTATTTGCTTGCCAGATGTAATTATAATGATTTTAAAATATTAATCCTTTGTAGTACTGAACTGATATATCTAGTAAATAAGCTTCCACTTAGTTCTTAAAACCCATTACAATATTAAAATGTTTATTATTTAGATCAGGGTTTTCAAAACTTGGAAAAGAAGGCAGCAGCATGAGTAATAGGTTGTCGATGAAGAGTTTATCTACAAACAGCTGTTATAAAATATTATAATGCTAACAAAGACCCCTAGAAACTCCAAAGCAGTTTCTGTATTGCCTCTGGTTTCAAAGTTAAATCCAAATATAAATCATTAAGTCATTGCCTCATTAAATCTGCGCTGTCACCTGCTAAAAAAGCAACAGGTAGAAGTGGGAAGGCTGTCAGTCCCGCCAAGTGTAGTCCCGTAAGGTGATTACCAGGTTCCTTCAGTTCCAAGTGTGTCTATCCTGCAAATTATAGCTATGAATGCAGCCCAACATGTGTGGTTTCAACATCACAGCATCAAAGGGCTGGACTCCCCTGCTAGCTTTAGAGTGGGAAATTCACAAATATACTGAAAAAATATGCAAAGGAGGATCTATCTAAGAATGTTGCATTAATTTTTCTAGAAAAAGCAAAGGCCATGGTTTTCATCAGTTATCAAAAGAATCCAGTGACATCCCTCACACTGTGTCACACACATACACTATTAAGAATCTGGAATAGAAGCAGGCGTAGTGGTGCATGCCTTTAATTCCAGTACTTCGGAGGCAGAGGCAGGCAGATCTTTGTGAGTTTGAGGCCAGCCTGGTCTACAGCTCCAGGACAGCCAGGGCTACATAGAGAGACCAATAACAGTAACAAAATTGAAAAAGGATTGTTTTAGGCATTTGATTTAAAAAACAGAATAAACTTTGTTTTCTTTTGAACTTACCATTAAGATTTAAGTTCTTGGCCAGCCTGGTCTCCAAAGCGAGTTCCAGGAAAGGCACAAAGCTACACAGAGAAACCCTGTCTCGAAAAAAAACAGAAAAAAAAAAAAAAAGATTGTTTTTCTGTCATGATTTCCCCATGCTGGAAGAATTTGACATTTTCTCTCTGTTGAGAGTTGGACAGCCTTTTAAATGCTTCCCTTATTAAAATGTCTGCATTTAATTGGGATTTTCTTAGCTTTATTTTAAGGCAATTTTATTTTTCAAATATTTTCTTCAAACTCTTTGGATTCCAGATTTAGAGACCACTTAAGAAATATGAGGTTTCCCCCATTACCAGCACCACTTCCACGGCCGTTAGAGAACTCAGTCAATCAGTCAGTCAGTCGGTCAGTGAATCAGTCCAAGTCCTACAAGCACATTGGATTGAGGGCAGGGCAGGTAAAGAAGAGTCAACTTTGCCCTCACTTGGGCCTTCTTTGGTGAGATACATGATCCAGGAAACTGTCAAACAGAAGACTACCAAGTAGCTCCTACTGTTAGTCTCTGGTGCTTCTGAAGATTAATGATTCCCGAGTTGAAAACCTGTTTTGTTCTAGTTCCCAGGAGACAAAACTGCTGAACATTTTACCCTGTTAACCTGGGCAGCTCTCTGTCTGCATGAGGTGTGGCAGGCAGTTCTGGCAAGTGAGTTACCTGAAAGGTATTCATAGCATTGCTTTAGGCCTGACTGTGCCAGAGTTATGTATGATAAAGAGGTTGCTCTGTTGCAGAGATTATACCTCTGTTCAGGATGGAATACAATTGAGCATTAGTTGTTCTGTTGGCTGTCAAGGAATGCTGCATCCATAGTTTTGCTGGTAGTATCTTTCCCCGTGACGCAGTTACCAACCCCACTGCTGTGAGCTAAGCCTAGGACTGAGTCGTCTTCTATCTTTAACAGGGTGAGCAGATCTTGTCTAAATATAGTAACGTGTGGACTTGGCTAGTACTAGGAGACAGTAGAATGACCTTCACCGGTCTTCATCACTAGTGTTAAATTTATATTTAAAGAAATAGGAACACTCTTTCCAACAACACAGGTTTCAAAAGGTAAAAAGTTGTGTAGCAGACAAATAAAATATAAAAGCCTACTTCTGAAAGAAGATGGGCAAGCCAGGTGTGAAAGTGTACACCTGTATTTTAGCTACTGGGAACGATCACACATTCAAAGCCAGTCTTGGTATCATAGGGAGACCTTTGTTTCCAAAGGAAAGAGATGAAGAAAAATATGCCAGGCATTATTTTTAAATGAAAATATACCTATTACATGATTGGTTTTTCTACTTTATTAACCAAAAGTTAACAGCTATTGAGAATGTAAAAGATACAGCATAAGCTTCATACACCTTAGGTCCTTTAGAGTAATGATTTGTACACTCTAATCCTGGAACTTGCTGCTTTTTGGAAAGTTTTTGTTTACTAAGAAGAAAGGATGTTTTTGTTTTCCAAGCATGTGAAACTTGGTGTAGATATCACCAATCCTGCTTATTTAACAGAAGAAACTCAGACACAGAAGTAAAGTGCCTTTGCTAGGAGAGTAAGTGAATCAATATTACAGCCAATGATGGTGATTTCAGTATGCCTTGTTTTTTAGGCCTTCTTTTGCTTTCTTTTTTATTGGTTTATATTTTGTTATTTTATATGTATGGGTATTTTGTGGGCACCATTTGGTTTCTTTAAAAATATATAAGTTCCGCCAGGTGGTGGTGGCGCATATCTTTAATCCCAGCACTCGGGAGGCAGAGCCAGGCGGATCTCTGTGAGTTCGAGGCCAGCCTGGTCCACAGAGCAAAATCAGGACAGGCACCAAAACTACATAGAGAAGCCCTGTCTCGAGGAAAAAAAAAAAAAGTAGTTCCATATGGTTTTGAACAGTCATGTTTGCTGGATAGCATGACCCATTTTGATATAACTTTTAGAGTCATTCTTTAAGGGTTACCTCTTTTGCTATGAAAACCTTAGCTGGTGTTTTTCCATGTTTAATTGCCATAGTAATATAGTGATCTCATCTTGGGTTGAAGGTGTACTTTTAAGATTCTTAGTAATAATCTCCTGAAATCAAACTTCTGAGGGTTTTCATAATGTTACACGAAGAAACTGAGATGTATAACTCAATCCATATTATATAGTGCACTCATTATGCTAAAACTGCGAATTCCGTGGTTTTTTTATTTTAAAATTTGTCTAACATTTTTATGTATTGTATCCCTGCGTGCTACAGTGCACATCTGGAAGTCAGAGGACAACTTTCCCAGAGTTGGTTTTCTCCCCTCACCATGTGGTCCTGGGAATCAAACTCGGGGCATCAAGTTTGTAGGCAAGCTCCTCTACCCGCTGAGCAGTCTTGATAACCCTGGGTTCTGGTTTGGTTTGTTTTCTCTCTACTTCTCCATGTCTCCCTGAAGTAAGTGAATACTAATCATCTTTCAGAGAAAATGTCTAAGGGGGTAAATGGACTCAGAGTTTCATTATAGCCATATGTATTGTCATTAGAAAGCCCTGGGACCCGGCCTAGTGCTGCACACCTGTAATTCTAGCACTGCAAAAGCCAAGGCAGAGGAGGATCTTGAGTTAAAGGCTAACCTGGGCTACATTACACAGTGAGACCTTTTCTCAAAAAGAGAAACAAAGCAACAGTGGCTATTCTGTTGTTTACTGCTTCCTTGAAGTCAGTAAACATGTGATCCGAGAACTGAGAGTCTCATGTGGAGAGAGATGTTTTGGATTGTCAGTGTTGAGCTGCTTACCAAACGGCTGTGCTCTGAATATGACAGCCACCTTATTTTTTTTGTCATAGTTCACTCAGCATCTTAAGTGTTTCTGTCTCGTTTACAGAAGAGAAGCAGGAAGCAAAACATCTTAGCTGTTAGAAGATGGCAGCTTTTCTGTAGTTAAGATATAAATTGGATCAAATCTTTCTGTGGATAGCCTGTGGTTGTGTTTTATGTCAATTCTTAATTCTTCCTCATTCTAGAGACAGAGACATTAATTAACTTTCTGAAAACTGTCTTTCTGTAGGTATTCTTAACTATGGGCAGTTTAGCTTCGAGTCATGCAAATTTAGTATTAACTCTATCACCCCAGTCCAGTGCAATACAAATGAATCTGTAAAGTTCTGATTAAAGTTGGTTTCAAGTTTCTGATTTACCTTTTGCTTGCTACATTTCTTTAAACTGTATTTTTAAATGGTTGTTTCAGAACTTAACTGTATTATCATCCATTTAATAAAACCCATCAGTGTACTATCATATCCGCTAAAGGGGAATAGGAAGGAGGGAAGTCCTTTGTGTAAAAGCATTCTCTTCAGCTGTTCTTCCTTGATGCAGGAAGTCTGGTGCCTGGCAGGAAATGATACAGACATGTGTGATAACAAAGTGACATAAGGAAGAGTCACTTGTGAGACCACTGGTTTGTCCAGATTGATTAGCTTGTCAGCTGGTAGGTAGGGGCAGATAAAATTGATTTCAAATATGAGGTAGCAAAGTATTACTTACAAGAGTACTGAGATGGTGGGGAGAAACTATTTTAAGAAAAATTGGAACAAAGGCAGGTGGTATAAGAGTTAATAGCCATGTAAACAGACTTTCTTTAATCTTCTTGAGTGAGAGACTTAAAGCATTAGTATTTGTAAAAGACCAGAGGACCTGTCAAGAGAGTCAAGAGTAAAGGAATTTTTTATGAGTAAAAGGAATTTGCACATATCAAAACATTTCTTTGTCTGGTTTTCCTACAACTGGAATTTCTTCATGAAATAAGTTTTCCATTGTACAGGAAAGTGAACCAGACAGATAGTACTTGATAGCCATTTTCTCTGCATTCTCCAACGTTAGACCACCTTTCTATCTTGCCAGCATACCAAAGTAGTACCTGTCTCCCCAGTTCTAAGCCTCACCCATTTTCCAGCCTGTTTCCTCTACTGTAGTAAACTATGGCTTTCTGCTGTGCTCAAGATAAAGTCCAAATTCCTTGGCAAGCAGTACAGGATCCGTGTCTTGCTTATCTTCCCCTGTGTTTACAGCAGCCCCTCTCCACATTTTAACTGAAACAATAGAGTTGATCTTGGTGTCTGGTTCTCCAGGACACACCATCTAGATGATCTGAAGGAGGACAGTTGTACTCCTGTCCCCTTCTCTAGGGGGGCAGTGGTGTGTTCCACTGATTACTAATTTAACCCTCTGTCCTAGGGTCACCTTTGTCAGAGAACCTGCCCTGATCGTGCTTTTCTCTCACTCTCGCCTCTGAACCGCTGGGGTGGCTTTTTGTTTTTTTATTTTTATTTTTGTTTGTTTGTTTTTCAGCACACTTACACCACCTGACATTTCACTGACTTGTCTTGTCCTGCCTCCATCCCATAAGTGTCAGTTCTTTGAATTTTATGTTTATTGTTATATTACCAGTACCTAGAATAGTACCTTGCTGCATGATACATTCTCAATAAATAATTTTTGAATGAAAACTATGATAAAATTTTTTTTTTTTTTTTTGGATTTTGACACAGGGTTTCTCTGTGTAGTCCTGGCTGTCCTGGATCTCGCTCTGTAGCCCAGGCTGGCCTCAAACTACAGAGATCCACCTGCCTCTGCCTCCCGAGTGCTGGGATTAAAGGTGTGTGCCACCACTGCCTGGCTCCATATATTCCTTTTTAATATTTTTTTATGTCTGTGGATATTTTTACCAGCACTTATGTCTTCTGTGCACCACCCACAAGCCTGGTGTTCTCGAAGGCCAGAAAAGGGCATTGGATCCCCTGGAACCAGAATTACAGATGGTTGTGAGCCACTGTGTGGGTGCTGGGAATCAAACCCGAGTCCTCTGAAGAGCAGCCAGTGCTCTTAGCCACTGAACCACCTCTCCAGCCCCTATATTGTTTTTGCTGTTGTTGTTTCTAATGATGTATTCTTTAAAAGTAATTTAAAACTAGACTTTGAAAGCAACTTTAAAAAAAAAGTGTTGCTAGCTGATCATAGTGGTGTACACCTTTAATCCCATCACTAGGGAGGCAGAGGCAGGTGGATTTCTGTGAGTTTGAGAACAGCCTGGTCTATATAGTGAGTTCCAGGGCAGAGCTACATTCTGAAACACTGTCTCACAAAAACTCGTGTGTGTGTGTGTGTGTGTGTGTGTGTGTGTGTGTGTGTGTGTGTGTCTGTCTGTCTGTCTGTCTGTCTGTCTGTGTCCGTGTCTGATTTAGGATCGTTGGAAAAGGTTCTGACAGCTACACTTGAAGACTAGCCACACTGCTAGATTATATAAATACAAAAAGACTAGACCCCTTTCTTGCTTGCCTTTTAACTCTTGAGCTGAAGTCTCCATATAATTGATTATCTTTGATTTCTCTGTTGTAGCTTTCTGCTCTGCTTCATAGTTTCACCAGTTTTGAGCTATGTGGAATTTACCAGATTAGGTTAGCAGTTCGTTTAGTTTTAACCTAACAAATGTATGCAAACCTACGTATGGCATTTCTTTATCACAGAAGGGGAAAGTTATTATGTAAGACCCAGGAGAGGCTCCAGTATCTGAACAAGAGATTTCTTAGTCTTTTGTAGTCAGCTTACCCAGAAGACAGATGTAGGACAGTAACCCACATAATACACCCAACTTCTCAGAAAAGGAAGTTCAAGACAGAACACAGCACAGGACTTTGCAAGTCAGTTGAAAGTTCTTTTTTGAGTTGAAGGAGTTGCCGACTTGAGGTGCCAAACAAGATCAACTAAGAGAACCTCTCCTGAGGTCTGTTAAACCACGTGAACTTCCTCGTTTGCCAAGTAAACACCAGAGAGGACACAGTAATGCTCATACTTTATTTTAAAGTGTACTTCAGTCTTTGGCATTCCTGTTACCATTTCCAAATCATGTTTATTTAACTATATGGCATTACCCTGGGCACTGTATAAAGTAGTGTGACAGTCTTTCTATACTGTCTTCATGCAAAAGCAAACAGTACAGACCTAAAATACTCATCTAACTAAACAGAAATGAAATTGAACATACATAAAACACGAGACAGTAGAGCAATCAACAGTTGTATTATTTTTACTTTTACCTGAGTTTTTCTGCATATGATAAGCTTTTTATTTAGAGTAAAAACAAGAAGAGGAGGAAGATAGCAGCTTTAAGCAGTAAGTTCTACCCCATCTATTCTCCCACAAGAATGGGATAGCTCTGCCTAAGAGTTAAGTACTATTGCTAGTAAAGAGCCTAAGTCACTTAAATAAAAAGACATGGGCAGAGGCTAGAGAGTAACTTAACCAATTAAAGAGTACTGGGTGATCTTGCAGAGGACCCGGGTTCAATTCCCAGCACCCACATGGCAGCTCACCCAACAACTTTTGCCTTGCATCAGGCATGAGGCATGCATGCAGTGCACACACATACATACATTCAGGCAAAATAATTATACATATAGCAATAAAACTAAAAAAAGAAAGCAAAGAGTTCGTCCTTGTTTGACTAGTAGACACAGCTGATGGAAGGTATTTAGGGCAGAGAGGTAGGTGGTGGGCATAGAAGTTAACCTAAAAACTTTGTATCTCTCTGCCCTGTGGGTTGTAATTGTTGGTTTCTTCACAGCTCACTTTTCTTCAAGCCCCACCCCTCATGCAGAGAACAACTTGTTGACCGCAGCTCCACTTTTCAAGTCTTGCACAAAGGCAGATGTCTCTAAAATGTAGCTTACGCAAAACATCTGTTTGTGCACTTGACTCTGTTCCCACGGTGGTGTTTTCCTTCACTGCCTTGTTTGGTTTCCTTCCTTCCCTCCTTTCTCCTGCCTCCTCTTTTTTCTTCTATAAAAATTGAAAGCATATTATAATTTTAATTTTTTTATGAAAAGAGAGAGGAAAAACAACCAATGCCACCATCCTTCCTGACAACAATTTCTATTCTTCCTATTTTTCATATGCGTAGCTTTTTTTTAACCTAATTTTTCTTAAGCAGAAGTTCAAATATTTTGTCATGCAACCACTTCCTTATTTTCCATGGTTCTGGTATCATCATTTGGTTTTTGGTTGTGAGTTAACAAAAGGGCATTGCATCTTATCAGCACTCTATCAGTAAGGCCTTGCTTATTTTTAAAATATTTTATTATTGTTTAAATATGTGTGTGTGTGTGTGTGTGTGAGAGTGAGAGAGTATGTACACATGTGTGCAAGGACCCTCAGAGTCCAAAAGAAAATGTCAGATCTCCTGGAGCTAAAGTTACAAGCATTTGTAAGCTGCGTGACATAGATGCTGGTAGCTAAAATCATGTCCTCCGGAAGAGCAATTACCCTTAACCAGTGAGCCATCTCTGCATCCTACCAACATTTATTCTTAAGAGTACGATATTAATATGTATAGAAAATTTTAATTTCTTAACTTAAAACTGCTGTTAAATTACATTACCTTTTCAAGACATGTTACTATGCCCATCACAGGACAACCATATAATTAATTAAACAATAAAATAAAGATAAAATGTATCTATATATGTGTGTAAAGTAGGCAGGAGATAATGGAAAGGAAGGCAAATAAGAAGGTGCTGGGTGCATACAATCAATCACGGTGGAGCCCAGTGTTTTATACAGTTGATAAGTGCTTTTTTTAAGTCTGAGTTTTTGCCCTTGACTATATTTGGTTTTTTTTTTGTGTGTGTGTTTTTGTTGTTGTTGTTTTAGTTTGGTTTGGCTTTGGGGGCGGGTGTATGTTTGTTTTTCAAGATAGGGTTTTTCTATATATCCCTGGCTGTCCCAGAACTCACACTGTAGACCAGGCTGGCCTCAGAGATCTGCCTGCCTCTGCCTCCCGAGTGCTAGGATTAAAGGCTCGCACCACCATCACCTGGCTCCTTGGTTGTATTTGTGATTTAACTCTCCTATGCCTGACTAATCTTGCTGCTTCACCTGTAATTTGGTTGTCTGTCTAAACCAGAGATATCCATATTTCTCACTTTTTGTCCTCTGTTTAATAATGAGTAAAGTTATCTCTATGTCTCACATTATCCCTTTCTTGTTTAAGGGGTATGGGAGTTAGAGATGTACCACATCTTGTTTTTTGCTTTTTGTTCATGAGACAAGGTCTCACTGTATAGCCCCAGTTGACCTAGAACTTGCTCTATAGACCAGGCTGGCCTTGAACTCACAGAGATCTGCCTGCCTCTGCCTCCTAAGCACTAGGATTAAAGGCATGTGCCACCATGCCCAGCTTTGTCTTCCCTTGTTTTGCTGAAACAGTTAGATACTGGGTATCTTCAGCCAACTTAAATGATTAAAGGCAGACCTTTGCTAAGTAGGGTCCCTTTCTGGCCTAAGAAATCTATAGAAGTCATATATGGCCGTGTTAGCTGTTTGTTACTACACGAGTCTTTCCAGTTAATCATTTTAAATGGTGCCTTTAGTATTAAAACCAGTGTTTAAAATCATTCCTTTTGAACCTTATTTGTTTCCTGGGTCCTGAGTTGCCACTGAAGTAGGTGATTGGGCCTAGCTCAAATAGACTTAAAAGCAATCTACATCGCTGGTGTGGGATAGTAGTATTTATTCCTATACTGAAACATACAGATTTAACTTTTCCCTCCAACATGCTTAAATACTCAAGTTACAGTTACTCTTAGATCACTTTGATTTCGATTTCTTTTTCCTCCAAATCTTAAGTAATTCATTGTAGTATGATGCAGCCTTGTGAAGTCTTTGTTCCTGAAAAAAGATATGTGCTGTACCATTGCTTCTTCATAAATTTATTTTAAAATGTAATTTTAGTGAATCCAAGTTGGGCATGGTAGTGCAAGCCTTTTATTAATCCCAGCATTCGGGAGGCAGTGGCAGGCAGATCCCTGTGAGTTTGAGGCCAGCTTGGTCCATAGAGGGACTTCTAGGCCAGGCAGGGCTACACAGGGAGCCCCTGTCTCAAAAAGCAAACAAACAAAGCTTTTAGTGAATTTCAAAAATAATTAACTGTTAAAAACTGCATTGGACATCCAGAAAGCCCAGCAATTATCCCTTGAACTTTATTCTCCACTATTTCTTTCTCTCCTCCTTTGTCATCACTATCATTAATATTGCTGTTTACAAAAGTTAACTCTTCCTAACCCATGCAACTAGGTGAAAGGAGGGAAGAAAAAAGAATAGGAAGGGAAAGAGGTAGAAAGGGAAGGAGGCAAGGAAGGAAGGCAGGGCAGGCATCCACATTGGAAAGGAATAAGTCTGTTGTTTGTAGATGACAGGATCTTCTATGTAGAAAAACCTGAAGACTTCACCAAAAAAAAAAAAAAAGGAAAGAAAGAAAAAGAAACAAACAAACAAACAATTTGGACTGCACAAAAGTTGCAGAATATAAAATGAACATACAAAAATTATGTTTCTACACACAACTGACAAACTAGCTGAAAAGGAAATTCAGAAAGTAATCTCATTTACAGTAGCTACAAACAAATAAAAAAGCTCTACAGGGTTGCTGGGCAATGGTGGCACATGCCTTCAAGCCTGGCACTGTGAGTTCCAGGACAGCCAGAGCTGTTGTTACACAGAGAAACCCTGTCTCGAAAAACCAAAACAAACAAACAAAAATCTCTAGAGGGAAAATTCAACCAATGTGGTGAAATAACTTCAGTAACAACTAAACACACATCTGTACTCTTAGCAGGTGATAAATACTTTTATGTTGCTAGGCCTCAGAACTTTAAAGTTGCTTATTATGCATGCTAATTGTGCACGATGAGTCCAGAATCATCAGCATATAGGAGGATGGCCGTAAGTATAAATGAGGATATCCAAGAGAATGTATGAAAAGCAAAGAACTGATAATGAAATCGTGGGAGACATGATAGTTTAAGAAGTTGGCCAAAAATAGCCACAAATGAGTATATGAAGAAATAGTCTGAAGCATGAGGAATAATAAATGAGTTTGGGGGAAGGTTGTCAGTATTAAATGGAGCCTGGCCTGGTGACACATGTCTGTAACCTCACATTCAGGAGGCAGAGACAGAAGGAATACTTGGAGTTCAAAACCAATCTAATCTGTGTAGCAAATTCCAAGCCCATTAGCAATACCCAGTGAGACTTTGTCTCCAAGACAAGAAAAAAAAAGAAAAAAAAAATCCACAATAGCAAATGATTGCACAAGATAAACTAAAAACAAGAAATGCCCATTCCATTTGAAAAGCAGAAGTTTCTGAGTTTTAGCACATTAGAAGCTGAATTATCATCCTCCCCAGGAGACTGACCCCTTGTGCACACCTGCCCTTTCCTCCTTGTTTGAGCTTGTCTTCTAAACTCACGGCTGACCGACCACTGCGTTCCCCGACGCTTTGCCGTCTCTCAAAGTAGCCAGCTATACCCTGCCTCGGAAGACTGTCCTGGCGGCTCCTTCTTCCTTTACTCTTGTGTTCCCTGCATCCCCGTCTAACTAGAGAAGCTGTGAGTTCAAATGGTAGAAAGGTCAAATGCTACTCTATTGGAAACTCTTCCTCTGACCTTCTAACCCAGATGTGTACATGAGTATTCCCTGTCACTTCTCCTCTAGTTCTCACCATTCCATTCTGTGGCGTCTAAACTGGAGCACTACTGCATACCCTGGCCAGGTGTAGAAGGACTTTGTAAAGATTTCTGTTCAAACACTCCAGTTTTTCAACAGAAGCTAGAAATTCTATTTCTTCAACACTTCATTCAATTTGTGTGAGGGGGAAGGGTGCTTGGGCACCATGAACACCTGTGAAGGTCTTAGAACATTTATAGGAACCAATTTTTTCCTGCTGTGTGGGACCTTAAGGATCTAACTCAGGTCATCATGTGGTGGCAAGCTCCTTATCCACTAAGCAATCTTACCTGCCCATGATTTTTAAATAGAATTAGTTGTTTATGAATTTATTTTCAAATACTGTCTTTATGGTTTAAATAGAGTGGGCAGGATAAGGTAGTACTACTGACAAAATACTGAACTGGGGTACTGGAGAGGTTCAGAATAGATGCCATATTCTAGAAACTATCTGGAAGTAGAGTCTCAAGGAGAGGGAAAGTGTTTGCATAGCAGGTGTTCAATGAAGAGCAAAAGATTGTTGAAGTGAACACCCCTGGTCTCTGTCCTTTGGGTCTCTCATTTTTGGATGAGGAGGAGTGATAGGGTGGGACGAGATAACATGAGTAGGAAGAAGAACTGGATGGCTGCAGAGGAAGAAAAGCGTGGCAGCGGGTATAGACTTCTTCTAGATATTCTAGGAAGGGACACAGACTAGGTAAAGGGTGCGTGCGTGCGTGCGTGCGTGCGTGCGTGCGTGCGTGCGTGGCGCGCCTTGTTTTAAGAATTAAGAATCCAGTCTTAAGAGTGTTTCCAGGCTAGGGAGAATCAGTCACTAGAAATACAAACTAGGAAGTAAGAGAATGGAATCAAGGACCTAGCATACATTGTTCTCTCTCATTGAAGAAAGACAGTAAGTTTTGGGGTATGAGGAAGTAGTTGGGAGAAATCACACCAGCTTCCCCATCCCCAGCATTATAAAAGACAGGTTAACAGTGGAGAGTGGGATGCAGGGGAACATGGAAGGTTTGGATTGACAGGGAAGGGGAGAGGAGCTGTAATGAGGTATAAAGTGCCTAACTGGATTACCTCAGTGTTCTTGCTGTCCTCTTGGACCTCTGTGTAACTGAGACCCTAGATGTGTTGTGGCATGCAGAGGCATGGCTTTATATTCTCTTCAGTGTTGGGCTTTTCTCTTATTTCTATAAACTGTGTATTTCTTGAATGCTCACTTAGTGTTAGGCACTGTGCTCAACATTGAAAAGATAACATTGGACACTGTGCTTACTTGCTCAGATAGGTAATAAATAATTCATTAAACTGTATAATTTTAAGCTGCAGGAGAACTCAGGAGCAAGGAGACAATTCTAGGGCAAACAGTTGGGAAATGCCACATGATATTATATTGGTTAAGAGAGAAAAGTTAAAAGAAAGTTGGTAGCCTGGTAGAAAGATGAGGAATCAGAGGACTAGAAGTTTCCTCAGGTTGAAGATGGAGTTCACACACAGGAGCAGAGAAGGCAAGTGGCTTTAGTCAGAAGAGAGTATGATTTCTGAAACCAAGTCCATCAAGATTTCATGTCTTGGGGCTGGAGAGTTGATTCAGTAATTAAGAGGACAGGCTGCTCTTCCAGAGGACCCGGGTTCAATTCCCAGTGCCCACATGGCATATTACAGCTGTCTGTAAACTCTAGTTCCAGGGGATCTGACGCCCTCATACATACGTGCAAGCAATACACCAATGTACATAAAATAAAAATAAAGAAAAAAACAATTTTTTTTTAAAAAAAAAAAGACTTCATGTCTTCCAGAGGGAACTTGGGAATTGGAGGTCTATTTGAAGAGTCTCAGTGAGGGTTTTTAAAAATTGGAATGATGAGAAGTTTAGGGGCAAAGTTGTTGAATATTCATCTGAATGAACAATAAAGTCTCATCAAATTGTAGTAAAAGCTGGGGTAAAAGAGATTGAGGAAAAAGTAACTGATAGTAGCAAGATGTGGAAAAGGTGACAGCAATAAATAGAATGACCTGAACCCTAGAAGAGGCCTTTCTAAGCGAGAAGAGGAAATGGATTGACTGAAACCAGGCTTGACTTCTTAACCAAGTGCTTGACAGCTTCCCTTGCATTCCTCTGCTGCAGGTTTGTCTTCAGTACCCGGGAAGCATTTGTTAAGTCACAAAATGAATCAATGTTGTTCAACTCGAAGTAGCTTGCCATGAGTGGTTCTCCTTTTGTTTTGTACAGTTTTGTTTATTCCTATCAATCACTTTAAATTTACTTTCTACTAATGTTGATCGAGTCTTCTTGGCATATCCAGTACTTTAAGTGCTGGGAAGGAACTGCTCAAGTCATCACTTCTAGGTCTAAAAACTTTCAAGTTTTTTTCCTTTCAAAAGGAATGTTTGAATCTAGACTTTAGGGATGAGCTCAGTCAACTCAGCTAGCAAGGGAAATGGGCTCCTTTAATGTGAAGCAGTTTCTCCTCTTCTTGGAGAAAGACTTCCTCAAAAAAACAAAACTTGCCATCACTGTCAGTTACCAGAAGTCTGTGGCCTGTTGTGTGTTCTGACCACCTGTTTTCATGGACACTCAGTGTTTTTGTGGTGGTTCTGTTGTTTAGGAGAGTTATTTTTGGATGGCTGCTAGAGACAAGGTCGAAACTGAGCTTTGCCATGGCCGCTGCAGAGACTGCAAGGCAACAGGCTGTCGTAGGCAGGTCTGAACTCAGGCTTGACTCCGAAAGTGTTTGGGAGCCAGGCTGCTGCGTCAGAGGTGGGAGCAACTTGAAGGAATCCAAGAATACATCCTCTTCTCTATCTTGAAGTCAACATTATTTTAGATCTACACTAGTCTCACAAAAGGTATAAATTGGGCCCCTCTGCTACTATATGAAGCTCTGGTCTTTCATGTTTAGTAGTTCTTTTAAAACACAAACCAAATGCTAAATGCTTTAAGTCTCTGTAAACAGATGAAATGGGCATGTGGTCAGATAATATGCAGAAAGAAATGTTCTTAGTCTCCTAGAAT
The DNA here is from genome assembly GCF_004664715.2 of Peromyscus leucopus. NCBI lineage: Eukaryota > Metazoa > Chordata > Mammalia > Rodentia > Cricetidae > Peromyscus > Peromyscus leucopus. Next base: position 60,676,991 of record NC_051086.1, read on the forward strand.
ACCATAAAGAAACCAAGGACTGGGTAGTCATCCACTTCTTCACTGTGGTACACTTGCCTGCCTTCATTTAAAGGCCAATGGTCTTCCTGACATTTGAGGTTGATTTTGTGGGAGGGGGAGTATGTGGGGGCTTTTGGTTGGTTCATTGATGGTTCAGTTTTGTTTTGTTTTGTTTTGTTTTGTTTTGTTTTGTTTTGAGGCAGGGTCTCACAGTGTAGTCCTAACTGACCAGAAACTCTATGTAGACCAGGCTGGCCTCAAACTCACAGAGATGCACCTGCTTCCCTGCTTCCTGAGTGCTGGGATTAAAGGGATGTGCTACTATACCCTGCCAACATTTTGGTTTTAATAGCTAGTTTTAGTATTTTTTTAAAGTCAATTTTAATACCTAAGAAACTTAATGGAAAAGGGAGCAACTTGGATAATATGAAAATATTTACCTCGTGGGAATATATCTTAAACTTTTCCCACTCAGACCTGAACTCTGGCCTTTCAAGGCCAGCCTGGTCTACAAAGCAAGTACCAGGACTACACAGGGCTGTAGCCAGGGCTACCCAGAGAAACTCTGTCTCAAAAAGCCAAAAAAAAAGCTTGAAAAACAGAACAAACAGCAAACGTTGCCATCAAGTCTACCTTTGTTCTGTGTATACAGATTGGCTAGAGCTGGCACTTGGACTTTTGTTTGGGTGGTTGGTTGGTTGGTTGGTTTATTTATTTAAGAGAGTGTCTTTCTCTATAATTCAGGCTAGTTTCCATTCTCCTGATTCAGCCTCCTAAGTGCTATGATGATAGGCACACACCATCACACTTGACTGACCAGATGTACATTTTATTTTGTTTTATTTATAGTAATTTGCTTCTTCACATATTAATTTTTCTTTTAAAATGATTTTTTATTATTATTAAATTTTGATTATTTTTATTTACATATGTGAGTGTGCACATGTGTGTGCACAGGTGCATGTGAGCGCCTGTGGAAGAGGGTGTCAGGTACCCAGAGGTGGAGTTACAGGTGCTTGTGAGTCACCTGTTAGATTCCAGTCCTCTGTAAGAGCAGCAAGCAGTCTTAACCACTGAACCATCTCTCTATTCTCCCTAGATGTGTTTTTAAATGCTACTTGCTTCACACTGTTAGGACAGTAATATATCCTATGATAATAATATCTGTCAGGTTAAATGCCATCCTGGGTGTCAGATGACTTGGGGGCTTAGTAACCTGGCTCTATTGCTAATCAGCTGTGTGGTTTGTGGCAAATAATTCGATTCTCTGACTTCATTTGATACTTGTGAGTCAAACTGAATTTTAACCTATCTTAAGCAAAATACTTATTAGACAGTGTCATGGTATACTTAGTGGATATGTGCTAAAGGACCAAGATCAGAGAAGAGCTAAAATCGAGGATATTCTAGGAAGTCCATGGAGCAGAATTAGACTAGTATAGAACTTGCAACTCCCTACAGCAAACATGACTATACCCTACAATACCTCCTCCTTTGGTTCACTTGCTTAAGATTCTTAGCCCCAGGGGAAGGATTCTATCAGGCCAGATATAAGCCACATTCCAGCTTCCCTCACAGCCTCTCATAGTTTCTGAGCTGAAGGTCACCAAGTCCACATTTGGTAGAGTTTCCAAAAAAATAGAGTAGCCAGGTCTGATAGTGCAGACCTATCCTCACCACTGTTCAGGAGGCTGAGGCAAGAGGATCGTAGGTTCAAGGTCTGCTTTGGGCATCCCTGAGATAGTGTCTCAAAATAAAGGCAAAAGAGAGTTCAGGTAGATGGCTCAATGGTTGAAAACACTTATTGCCACATGAGCCCACATAAGTGCTCATCTATAACCCCTGCACTCCTATCATGAAATGGGAAGTAGAGACAGGGGAATCTCCCGGGTCAGATAGCCTGTAGTACAAGTGTAACAGCAGAAACAAGAGAGACCCTGCCTCAGAAACAATAAGAGAACAAGCTCCAGAAAAGTTGTCCTTTGCTCGTGTGCCATGACTCGTGCCACACGTCTTGGGACATACCTCAGTGGTAGGAACTTGTCTATCATGTGCAACACCCAAGATTCTAATACCAAAATAAATACATGAATGAATGAAAGAAAGAAAAAATGAAAAAGAAAGGTGGGTTTTATTAGAAAATATTTGTTGCTAGATAGCCAGAAATAACAAACATCAAACCAGATGTGTTAAATTGGAGGATTGAATTGTATAACCAACAGTAAAATTATTGTTTCTATCAAACATACATATAATGTAAGATCTTATTTATAAATGAACATTTAAAATGAACAAAACCAAAAGGCATTTTCTGATATTTTAATTTTTTGTCTCTCCCTTTCCCCAATTAAGGTCTATAGGGAAAACACCAGAAAGGTCAGTCCTCCTTGGCATTTGTCTCATGGACTTGAACAAAGGGCCTTCCCCAGACTCTGCCTGCTTCAACTATAGGAAGTAGAAAGAGGGAAAACAAAAAGCTGACTATAGTTTTACTTGGCATTGCACAACAGAGTCTAGATGGAAAATTAGCTGGAATTAAAATGGCCTGATGGTTGTAGTTAATCAGTAAGAACTAGAAGCCTAAGCTCTTCTGTTTTGCTAATTGGTCTACTGTGCTTTTATATTCATAAGGAGAGAATTAACCTTGCTACTGTATTCATAGATCTGTGTCTGGGATTAATGTCCCAGAGGAATGGCTTCCAGGTATGATTTACTGTTTCCAGTATTGTCCAGTGTTGGGCTCTGTGTGATAGGAATGGGGAATGCCTAATCACCAAGGACAGTATGATACCTGAATTTCTGTTTTCTCCCACTGTAATCTAGATTCCCTTAGGAATACAAAGTTAGGTTTTTCTCCTTACTTAGAAATATGCTTCTGAGTTTCTTACATTCCTGAAATGCATAATGTCTTTTTCCACCCTGTTTTTGTTTGATTGATTGGCTTGATTTAGTTTGGTTTGGTTTTTTGAGACAAGGTTTCATTGTGTGACCTTGGCTGTCCTAGAACTCGCTTTGTAGACCAATCTGGCCTTGAACTCACAGAACTCTACCTGCCTCTGCCTCTTGAGTGTGTGCTCCCCCACCAGCAGCAGCAGCAGCAGCAGCAACAGCAGCTTTCATCCTCTTTTTAATGTATGTAGCTATGTTTCTTCACTAGACAATGACATTCTAGCTGTGTGCTCCCTTGGCCTCTTGGAACTTGTAGCTACAAATTGCCCTTTTCTCAGTAGGGGCAGGTCCTTCTCACTTAAGGATTGGCAGAAGCTGCCTTAGCCCCTTCTTGTGTTTGAAATTTAACAACTAAGCAAGGACAGCTTACCAAAAGAGGGAAGTAAAATATTAAATGTAGAATGTGGGAGAAAGTTTCCTCTACATGAATATTCTTTATTTAAGTGATTTTTAAAATAACTTTTTAAATTTATGTGTTATGTGTTTGTTTGGGGGAAATGCATCCCATGGCATACATGTGGAGGTCACAAATCCTACATGAATATTCTTTAAGGTAAAAATACTACAGCTTGAACTATGTATTTGAATTTAGCATAACTGCCAACCAGTTTAATTTTGTGCAGGGATGTTGTATACAGCCAATATTTCACAGTCTTAACCTGTAAATTTTGGTGTCAGGAAAAAACACCAAACAAATTCAAGTGACTGGTGTTATAAATATTAAAATCTACTTCCTTCATTTAATTTTGATTTTTTCTTTATTTAAAGTTGAAATAAGAATATTATATTCACATAGTGAAATTCCTTTCTAAAAAAATAACTTTTAAAGATTTGTTTATTTTTATTTTTATGAGTGTTTTGCCTACATTTATATATGTGTATCACATGAGTGCCTGGTGCCTGAAGAGGCCAGAAGAGGGAATCTGCTGGAACTGGAGTTATGGGTGGTTGTGAGATGCTGTATAGGTTCTTGGAACTCAGGTCCTCTGTAAGAGCAGCCAGTGGTCTTACTGCTGAGCCATCTTTCCATCCCTGAAACTTTCATTCTCATAGTAAACTACCCATTTCTTGTAGTTAGAGTTTTCCTGTCTGGCTCACAGTCAGGACAAATCTCTCTCACCTGCCAGTCCCACAGCTGCTTAGACCCAACCAAGTAAACATACAGAGACTTATATTGCTTACAAACTGTATGGCCGTGGTAGGCTTCTTGCTAACAGTTCTTATAGCTTAAATCAACCCATTTCTACTAATCTATAAGTTGCCATGTGGCTTGTGGCTTACTGGTACCTTACATCTCGCTTGTCATGGCAGCAGCTGGTAGCGTCTCTCTGCCTCAGCCTTCCACTTCTCAGAATTCTCCTCTCTCCTTGTCCCACCTATACTTCCTGCCTGGCTACTGGCCAATCAATGTTTTATTTATTAACCAATCAGAACAACACATTTAACATACAGAACATCCCACAGCAATTTCTTTCTGTGGATGTTTCATTATAAAACAGAATTTCTGGTCCAGTCAACATTCAGTCAAATTTGGCCAGGTATGTATTGCTTTGTTTTTTTTCCTTAACCTTCTTATCTGGTCACAGGCGACCACTATGACCACAGTCCTCAAAGATTATTCCAATCTCAGAATGGCTAAGTATTTTCTTCCTTCCCTTAGGTGACCTTTTCCTTTATACAATTTACCTGAGGGAAAAAACTGCCAGTTAACAAATGCCATGCTTTAGGAAGTGATTTTTGATCTGAAGGGTTTGGGTAAGGGTGCTTGCCCAAAGAACACAGTGCTCTTTGCCCCATTTTTGAGACTGAAATGCTACTGTCATTCCCAGCAGAGGTTGCAGTTCTTAATTATCCAGCCCAATTAGATTAATCTCTCAGCCAGATGTTCTTCATTACCTTTAGTTCTCTCACTCTGTACTCTACTTTTAAATTCTCTTTTAAAATTCTCTGTAGAGAAGATACTGTACTTCATCTGTTATACTGTTCCTAAAACTAGAGTAACATAGAAGAATCAGTCAGAGGCAAGGGCTTTTACATCAGGTCTTGAATCCTTGCTCTGAGGTTACTAGCTGTTTGATCTTGGGCATATACTGTTTCGAGCCCCTCTGATGCCTACAAGTAAGTAGGCATGGAACTAAGTGGAACTAAAAACAGTAGGTTGTGTTCTAAAGGTGAAGTGCAGCACTTAGTGTCTAGCACTTAGCATGTAGCTGGGTTAGCTTATTAACTCATTTCTTGTATGTAACCAGGAATGCCTTTCCTTTGCTAAGTAGTAATCCTATGGCAAAGAGAAACACAGACGTCTTTGAGCTTTATTTCCATAAAGACTGAAGAGCAGTATCACTGTCACAATCCTCTAAGAGCTGTTTTATTATCTTTAGATCAAGAAGGATTTTCTCTATCGTTTTTTCTTTTTTAGCATAGGGATTCTCAAGTCCTTTGGCCTTTGTGTTTTAATTAAATCCAGGTCATCAGATGTGGCAGCAAAACACCTTTACCTACCACTGAGCCACCAGACCGGCCCTCAGATTCTTAAAGAACAACTCCCTACTGAATCTTTGAAGAGCTGTTTCAGAAACACTGATACTGGCCTAACTATATTTCTTCCTATTCTTGTAAGATCACTAAGTTTCTTACCTTACATTGAAGGACATGAAATTAAATTTACATATAATTTTATTTAGTACGAAGTGTTTGATTTTGTTCATCGAAACTCTACATGATTACGGATTTTGTCTTCCCACTTTCATACCACTTCTCTTCATCTGTGACAACATGATTGACTTCCACACACACACACTCAGAAATATAAAATGTAGTCAGCTACTGCTCATCCCTTGTCTCTCTTTTACCAACAGTATGTCACTTTTGAGATCACTTGAGAACTCATAAGGCCATGGAATAAATAGATGGGATGTGTCATCTAGAGCACGTTGAGTCCCACTCTCAGGACCCTCTATCACACTTAGGTGGTCTTCTGCCTGACCCACCTGGGTCTGCTGTGCATCTATTGATATCTGTGCAAATAAGCCAAACAGGAAGACTGGCTTCCCTTATGCCTATGTGAGCATGATCCCTGATTTGTGTCTTTTGTTTGTTTGTTTGTTTGTTTGTTTTTTCAAGACAGGGTTTCTCTGTGTAGTTTTGGTGCCTGTTCTGGTTCTCGCTCTGTAGACCAGGCGGGCCTCGAACTCACCGAGATCTAACTGGCTGTGCCTCCCAAGTGCTGGGTTTAAAGGTGTGTGCCACCACCACCGGGCTCCCTGATTTTTTACAAATTTGTGTCACTGTCACCACATCCAGTCTGTGCATACTGGGAATCAAAGGCAGGTCTTTGTGCATGCTAAACAAGTACTTTTCAAACCGAGCTACATATCAGACCCTCCTGTTCTTCTAGTCATGAAGTTACAGAATCCAACAGTTTTGAATTAACTAATCCCATTGCCCCAACTATTACTCTTGTGAAAACACTACATACATTTTGAAAAGCATATTTAACTGTGTAACACAAAGAATGTACATAGGTATTCTTTAACACATGAGCAACAAAAGTATTACAGAACTCTCCAAACCAGGAAGTTAGTTTAAACTACTGTTTGTCAAAGAAAACTACTTGTGTCTCACAAAGGGAATGACTGGAGTATGCTCAGCTGTTAAGCTCTCACTCAGCAAATACTTCTTTTGTAGATATAGATAACTGCTTTGTTTACTGGGAACCAAAGTGCACAGAGCTGTTAGTTTTGCCTAGTGAGTAGGTAGACTATTTAACTTTTTTGTTTTTTTCATTTAGTGAAGCAGACAGTTGCTGTGTTGGCAGAAGTGTGACTTTCATTTCCTGTCTGTGGTGTACCCCACTCATCCTGTCATTCAGACATTTTGTTTTAGATTGTTCCCATAATGTCAGTGAAACTGGTCCACAACACAGGGGCATGTGCACACCACGGATGTAACAGGAGACAGGGCTTGTGCAACAGACCACAAGAGAACTGTGCTTTATTTTAAGATAAAAACAAAACAAAATCAAGGCAGCCTCTCCTAGCCAGCATGCAAGTTTTTTAAATGACATCTATAGATTCTTATGTTTTGTTTTTTAAAAATGTGTCCAATCTTTCTGGCTGGTTACAACCTCAAAAGTTTTATCAATCTCATACCACTTTATTGAAGCATGAAATTGAGCCAAAATTGAGCATTATAAAGCTGATTTCAGCTTGCCCACTTACTTGCCATGAACAATTTCATTTTATGACCCATTAATCTACCACATGCATGGAGTTCTATAACACTTTTTTTAAGATAGGGTCTCATAATGTAGCCCTGGTTGGACTGTAACTTGCTATGTAGATAGAAGCTGGCCTCACAAGAGATCGACCTCTACTTCTCAAGTGCTGGAATTAAAAACAGGCGCCACCACACCCAGTGTGCTCTATAACCCATTTCTTAACTGGAGTTATTCCTACTGCACTGGTAGAAGAATCCAGGAAATTGGGAGGATACGAGGATAAGTTAATGTATTCTCATATATCTTTTGAGCCCTTACTGTATTTCTGGTGGTGTTTCTTTCCAGTGCTGAGGGTACAGTGAGAGCAAGGTAAGGACCTTGCATCCGTAGAGCTTATATGCTGATGACTGCAATCAAGAACACAAGTGAATAAATGATCTAGTTCACAAAAATATCCTGAAAGGGACAAAACATGACAACAGGACAGAATGTGATTGGGATAAAAGAAAAGAGGCATGGTGATAGTAGAGCTGAGGTTTAAATACTCAACAGTTTCAGGGAAGACTCAAGTAGAGAATGGTAAATACAAAGGCCTTGAGAAGGGACCTGAAATACCGTAGTCAAAACAGAGTGGCCAGGGATAGTTCATAGTCAACAAGGAGAAGCAGCTAGCTTAAGGTGGAAGTAACTGGCTGAACTGCAGGCTGTTTCATGAGCCTAGAGGACCAAGCTGCAAACCGGCTCTTCATTTTTAAGTATGAAGGGAAGAAGCCTTTACAGAGTTGTACACAGTGACGCTGTAGTCTGAATATACTTTAAAGCACTGGCTGCAGTTTGATGAGTGGGTGGCAGAGGGGCAAAAGTGGTTGCAGACAGAACTACCAAAAGGCTTTTTGCTGATACAATGTCACGTTAGAGACAAAGTGAAGGAGATGAAGATAGAAAGAAAATTAGCCAAGAACTAAAGCTAGAATGTGATAGAAATATGGGTGTTCATAAGTTCTTCCTACTTAAAAAAAAAAAATTATTTACTTATCTATGGTGTGTGTGTGTGTGTGCGCGCGTGCGTGCGCGCGCCTGCGTATATGTATATGCGCCAAGTGTGTGAAAGTGCTTGAGGAAGCAAGAAGGGGATGGTTCCCCTGGAGCTGGAGTTCCAGGCAGTTGTGAGCCTATTCATGTAGTAATCTACAAAACATGTGTAATCTACAAAAGCAGCACGAACTTTAACCCCTGAACCATCTCTCCAGCCTTGCCACCCACACACCCACACACCCACACATGCATATATATATATATATATATACATATATATACATACATACACACTACTTTTCTATACATTTAAAAGGTTTTGTTTTGTTTGTTTGCTTGTTTGTTTGTTTTGATTTGCTTTGAGGTGGTCTTACTATGTAGACCAGGCTGTCCTCAAACTTACATTCACTGCCTCTGCCTCCTGGGTGCTGGAATTAAAGGCATTTGTCACCTTGCCCATCTGTTTGAAAACTTATTTAAGAAGCTTTTATTACAAAGTAAACACCCAGATTGTGTTAGCGCTTGTCTATAATACCAACACTGGAGAGGTGACGGCAGGAGGAAGAGAGCCACGTCATCATCCTAAACTATATAAGTGAATGAAACCAGCCTGGGTTACATGATACTCTACTTCAAAAGCAAAACAGGAAACTTCTTTCTTTCTTTCTTTCTTTCTTTCTTTCTTTCTTTCTTTCTTTCTTTCTTTCTTTCTTTCTTTCTTTCTTTCTTTATCTGTTTTTACTCTTTCACCATTCTTCTAACAAAAATTTATTGGACAGCTACTGACTGTTTACAAGTCAGTCTAGTAAATGCTAGAAAAGTAATTGCAGTTCAATATAATACTGTCTTTCACTACTAAAGAACTATTGGCTGGACATGACAGCTCAAACCTTAACCCCAGTACTTGGGAAGTGGATACAATAGGATATTCAGAGTCATCCTTAGCTATATAGCAAGTTCAAGACCAACATGGCTACATGAACTCTTACCTCAAAAAATCAGAGGAGTAGCTAAGACCCAGTTACATCAGCAAACTTGAATCCCTCAGTGAAAACACTTTTTGTGTTTGGTTGGTTGGTTGCTTTTTTGAGACAGGGTTTCCTTGTATATCCCTGGCTGACCTTGGACTAGCACTGTAGACCAGCTGGCCTTGAACCCAGATCCACCTGCCTCTGCCTCCTGAGTGCTGGGATTAAAGGCATAAGCCACCACCACCCTGCTAAAACACTTTTTAAAAAGCCCAAGCAAACAACAGCATAAGAAGAAAATGGCAGTACTGTGGACCAGAGTCAAGATGATGATGGAAGTAGATGGACAGATCCAAAGTGAGTTTGAGAGTACAACCCATAGGATTTGCAGATGGATTAGAGATATATCGTGGGGAGATAAAAAGACATGAAGGCCAACTTGACTGTTCCACATTTGTCCCAAACAACTGTGCAGATGAATCTAGGAGTCAGTCGTGAGGAGTTCTTGCCTAGTTGTGGGAGTTCTGCGTTTGGTCCCCAGAACCCCAGGAAAGGTTTAGAGAGGTTCTTTCTTTGTTGTTTCTGGTTATGTTTGGTTTGGTTTTACAGTACTGAGGGTTAAGCTGAGGTCTTTGCACATGCTAGGCAAGTGCTCTACCTGGAAGCCGTGTCCCCAGCCCAGTAACTTAGCTTGGACAGTGTAAATTTACGATGTCAATTAGATTTTTCCAAGTAGAAAGTTTGAGTAGGCAGTGTTGTTTGCATACACTGGCCAACCCAGAATAGCACTAAATCCTCAGGGGCATACCTAGAAACCTCTATTACATGTTTCTAAACTTCGCCATGAGTGTCTTAAAAGTTCTGACTTTCTCCCCTTTTCAGATTCTGTGGATAATAATGAAAGGCTTGTTAAGTCCATTGTTACGAAAGAAATTTCGATATGTCTTTTGTTTCTATCCACTTGTAATTATAATTTTGACTATCTTCTGTTCTAAGCAATAATTCTCCACTTCTGTTATCAGCCTCCCATGGGAGGTCTCCAGGAAGTAAAGCACACTTCCTCTGTGCTAGTCCTCTCCAGTGCATGTGGAGATGCAGCTACTAAGAGTGCAATTTTAGTTGTTTATTTTTAATTTACACACAGAAGTTGTACATATTTATGAGATCAAATGTAATATTTTGATACCCATATACAATTTTTTTTATTTCTTTAGATTGGTTTATTTTTACTTGAAGTGTATGGATGTTTTGCCTGTGTACATGTGTGTGCACTATGTGTTTGCTTGTTGAATCCCCTGGAACTGAATGGTTTTGAGCCACCATATGGGTACTGGGAATTTAACCTGGACCCTCTGGAAGAACAGGTGCTCTTAACTGGTGAACCACCTCTCCACCCCTCTGTATACAGTGTCCAATGGTAGATCTGAGGACTTATAGGTTATATTCATCTCCTCAGACATTTATAATTTCCTTATATTAGGAACCTTCAAAATCTTCTAGCTAATTTGAAGCATACACTTGTGATCAGTTATAGTTATCCTACTATGCTATAGAACATTAGAAACTGTTAGTCTTCTCCAACTAGACTCCTATACCCACCAACCATCATCCCCTCTTTATACCCCCCTCCATATTATCCTTTGCAGGTGTTGATAACCACTGTTCTATTTAATGAGGATACAGTTTTGAGTTCACACTTGAGATGGGGTGTGTGTGTGTGTGTGTGTGTGTGTGTGTGTGTGTGTGTGTGTTTAATATAAGTGTTCTTCCAAACTCTGGCTCTGTTATAAATAAACATTGAAGCATTTCTGGGCAATGCTTGGTACAGCTCAGTGATAAAGTAATTATCAAGCATATGTGAGGCCCTGGGTTTGATCCCAGGACCTAGCACCACAAAAATTAAAAAGGAAACTTAATTTTGAAAAAGAAAACAGAGAATGTTTTACATCTTATCAGAACACCATTGAAACACTATCACTAATCACTAATAATATCTAATATTTATTAAGAGCTTACTTCTGCCAGGCAGTGGTGGCTCACACCTTTAATCCCAGCACTGGGGAAGTAGAGGCAGACAGACTACTGAGTTTGAGGCCAGCCTGGTCTACAGAATGAGCCTCAGGACAGCTAGGGCTACACAGAGAAACCCTGTTTCAGGGTTGGGGGAAGACTTACTTCTGTGAACCCAGGTACTACCTAAGGAAGCTGTGTGTTCACTGACTTCTCATAACCTCATTTTATAGAAGAATAAATAACCACATAGCAATAGAGCTGGGATTCAGACCCTTACAATCTTGTTCCAGAGTCTTTGCCCTTTTATTTATTTAAAGTTTTTCTTAACTTCTGCCATGTAATTTAAATAGAATATTTTAAGTTTTGTTTTAGAAAAACTATCTAGAGTAGGCAGAACTATATGTGAGCAACCAGAATAAAGAATAATCTCTCCTCTTGAAACTGTTCAATTTTGGTTTTGTTTGTGTTTTTTATTTTTAATTTTTTAATTGATCTTTTAATTTGGGTTTGTTGTTATTGTTTGCTTTAATTTCCTTTTCATTTTGTTTGGTTTGTGTGTGTGTGTGTGTGTGTGTGTGTGTGTAGATTTTTTGTGATGGTGTGTCTCACTCTGTGACCCTGATTTGCATGAAGCTTGCTGCTTTGTAGCCCAGGCTGGCTGGCCTTGAGCTCACAGAGATCAGATGCTTGTGTCTGCCTTTCTAGTGCTAGGATTAAAGGCATACTTCACCCTGTGAAGTTTTAACTTTGGGTAGAGAAGAGAGAGAAATCCTAAACTGGGTCTCCATCCTATTTACTTTACATCCTTAAGTAATTTTTCTCTTACCTTTTTCCTTACAGCATCAGCGAGAGCTTTTTAACTGTCAAAGGTGCTGCCCTTTTTCTACCACGAGGGAATGGCTCGTCTACACCAAGAATCAGCCACAGACGCAACAAGCATGCAGGTAAAACCGCATATATATTCTTGTTTCCTTTTGTTGCTAGGATAAGATATCAAAACAAAAAGCAATTCTAGGAAGAAAGGGTTTGTTTTAGCTCATAATTCCAGATTATAGTCCATTACTGCAGGGAAGTCAAGACAGGAATTTCAAATGGTAGTCACATGACATCCACAGTCAAGAGCAGAGAGAAATGAATGCATACATGCTCACTTTCTTGCTTGCTTGCTTGTACTCAGCTCAGTTTCTCTACACTTACTCAGTTTAGGACCCACCATGCCTAGGGAATGGTGCCAGCCAAAGTGGGTTGAGTCTTACCCCATCAATTAACAGTTATGACAATCCCCTGTATAGCATGCCCTCAGACCACCCCATGTAGACAGTCCTCCATTGACTCTCTCTTCCCAGGTGATTCTAGGCTGTGTCAAGTTGATAATTAAAGCTAACCACATAAACCTTTTACCTTAACTTTGTTGACTTGTGACCTCCAGGAATGGAAAAAATTACAAGGAAGGAACCTTGAGCATACAGATCAGAGGTGAAAGCAGGAAATACTGGATCTTATTGAGTCAATAGTTGAGTTTAGTTGGAATCAGAATAATCTCAGCTACTTTAGAGGCTGTGCTACTTCTTGTTTGGACTTTCATCTCATTAGAATGTAGCAGTTCACAATTATAACTAGTTTTCCTAGGCCATGTTAATGACTTCCTGCCAAAGCTCTGTGACAATGGCATTTTTTTTAAATAAGGGAGAAAAACTTTTGAAAAAATTAACTTGGGTATATTTTCACAATGCTTCCTCCTCAGTATCCCCCATCATAGATGGAGTTGAGCATTTTGCCAAAAAGTGTGAATGCTCAAAGGAAATAGCCAAGCTAAGCTTTTTATTTCTGTTGGGTGTGGATATTTATGACAATAAAAAGAAGACAAACTATTCTTCTAAATCCAACTCGTCTGACTAATATTTTATGTGAATTACCCCCTGGCATGGAATAGGAAGTAGGTTGGTTAGCTGCTTTTCAAGCTCCTGCCTGGCCTGGTTGGCTTTTTTTTTTTTTAATGAATTTTTCATAATCAAATATTTCTACTTGATATTGTTCACTTAAGTAAAAAGAAAAAGCAGGTTTAACACGGACGGCATGGAATTGACTTGTGATCCAGACTAGACAGACAGGATGATATATGTAGAACTGAAGTTTATACAAGCCGAATCTTCACATAACTGCCTTGGCTAAGCAGAAGAGCATGTGTCAAACGCTTTAATGTCTGATGGTGTGTTCCTATGCGTAGTTTTTGAATGTGCCTGGAGTTTGTTTGTTTGTTTGTTTTTAAATCTGGGCATTTAAAATATCCAAATACTGTTTGACAATTTTCAAATTATATTATTAATAAACATCTTTAAGTACTTAAGGAAAATTATGACAAAATTATTTAATCAAACTTTATCTGCAATTTAGCTACTATTGGTGAAATATGTGCAAAGACTATAAAATAAAGGAGGGACTTTAGAGGTATACTGCCTGATAGTCTCTGTAAACATGAATTTCCCTGTAAGAAATAATACCCTGCTTGCTCATAGCTAAACTTTTCATAGATAAGGAAACTAAGCTTCTAGACAGACAGCTCAGATAAGAGGCCTCACAGCAGAAGGAAGAGTCCTGGGTTTTGTCTGACTTTGAAATAACTCAGGTGGATCTTTGCACCACTGGTGCCTTGAGGAATTTGGGCCTGCTGTTCAGGGTTCTCCAGAGGTTCTGCATCTTGAGTGTTTTCCGGGGCTACTCTCGTGGCCTTCAAGAGGAACTTAGGTTTGTGGTGGTGTTTGTTGCTTCGTTGTGCTAAGGATGGAACCCAGGGTCCTTGTTTCATGTAAGGCAAGCCCTCTAGTGCTTTAGTATATCACCAGCCCTGATTTTAGTTTTTTGTTTTGTAAGATAGAGTCACATTCTGTAACCCAGGATGGCCTCAGATTTACAGCGATCTTCCTGCCTCAGCTTCTTGTACATTGATTGCAGTTATGAGCCACCATGCCCGGTATAAACTTGAGGGTTTTTTTGGTTTTGTTTTTTTTTTTTTTTTTTTTTTTTTTTTTTTTTTTTTTTTTTTTTTTTTTTTTTTGTGTGTGTGTGTGTGTGTGTGTGTGTGTGTGTGTATTTTGGGGGGAGGGGTACCTGACTGTTTGTTTTGAGGCAAGGTCTTATGCAACCAAAGCTAGCTTCAAAACTCACCATGTAGCCAAAGCTAACCTTGAACTCTTGATCCTTCTGTCTCTACCTCCCAAATGCTAAAATTGTAGACTATTATGAATAATTAGCATGAACTTGCATATAAGTTTTCATCTGTACATGTATTTTCATTTCCCTTGGGTTTATACCTGAGAACACATCCTGCTTCTTCAGATTGTATCTCTGGGCTTGAAACATAGTAAAATGGATCTTCTTTTTAATTTTGAAGGTTAAAGGATTCTGTTACACTAGAATTAGTCAGAAGCAAGCAGTGAAATGGGGAGGGGAAAAATTATTCTTTGAGGAAAAAAAATGAGAAAAGGTTTCCAAACTTGTCAAGCTTTTAATCACACCTACTTGCATCTTTTTCTTCCTACCTCACACTACTTCTTGCATAGCTAATGTCATACTTAAAAGCTATGAAGTGAACACAAAGAAAATTATATATATAGGTTTCAAGCCTAGTATGAAAACCAGCTATACTGGCATCTATGGTTATATGACTGTATCAGACATCTTAAAACTCTTTAAAAAGGGCCATAGGTGGGTAGAAATAAAGCCTTGGGTTCTTAGAGTGTTATCATTTGTGACAGCATATTATCTGCTGCCCCTGTTAGCCAAATCCTCAGATTTCCTAGTACAGAAGAGGGAAATGAAAAAAATATGTGTCTTAAATCTTTTTTTTTTTACTGGTCTCTCTTTTTTTAAAGGCTTATTATTATTTTAATTATGTATAGGTATGTGTCTACATGTGGGTATATGCACATGATTGCAGATGCTTGAGGGGGCCAGCAGTGTCAAATCCCCTGAAGCTGGAGATATAGGTAGTTGACCCAGTCCTGTGGAAGAGAGTAGCAACTGTTCTTAACTGCTGAGCCATCTCTAACAGCATATATATATATATATATTCTTTGATGGTTTCATAATGCAAACAACCTTGATTGTATGCATCCCCAATGCCCTTTCTACTCCCCCAGGAACTCCCAGCTCCTCCCTCCTACTTCCTCAGGCACCTCTAGCACATACCTCTCTCCCTTTCATGGTCTTCCCTTTTTTTGTTAAGAACCCACTAAGTCCAATTAGTACTGTCTATTAGAATGTTTACTGATCTTATTTGACTTGATCTTGTGCTGGTAACCATAGCTTCAGTGAGTTCCAGGGTGTACTGCCCAGCATTTCACATTCCTTCCTAGCCTCTAGCTCTTACATTCCTGCTGCCCTTCTGCAATTTTCCAGAACTTTTGTTGAAGCCTGAGAGGTGGATAGGTGTTCTATTTAGGGATGAGCATCTTGAGCAGTTAGGAGTGTGCATATAACTGTTGACCACTGCAGAAAGAAGTTTCTCTGGTCAAGGTTGAGGGCAGTACTAATCTATGAGTATAAGAATAAATATTAACAAGGTAGTCCAACAACATGTTGTTTAAGAAAACAACAGTAATAGGTTCTTCCGCAGAGCCTCTGCTCCAGAACCTTGAGCTTTGACCAGGTTTACAGTTCCAGGCCTAAACTCTTTCTTGTGGAACAAGCCAAATCCAATCTAAAAGCCCCTCACCTTCGTGCCACCATTGCACCAGTGAGAGCATCTTGTCTGGGAGATGAGTAGTACAGCATGCAGGGGTGACTGCATAGCTTTGCTCCCCACAGTGGCCTGTATACCACCTTCTGGCACTATGAAAGTTGGTCAGCAGGAAGAACTTTCAGGTCAATTCCAGCTTGATTTCTGTGTCCTGCAACCAAAGTATATTGTGTCTGCAGCAATAGGGGCATACCATCTAGTTCTGGTAGGCAACTAAGAGCAATGACAATAGCCTATATTTTGGGGGGGGGGGCGGTACCTGTCGAGCCTCCCTAACTAATAATGTATAGAGAGGGAACTCATATCTAGTGCTGGTGATTTTCAATTAATAACCCATGTCTTCTGTGAGAATCATTGTCCACCCATACAATATATCTGTGTTCAAATTCCTATTCTTTTTAAATGTGTGTGTGTGTGTACCTCCACAAGCTTATAAAATATGAGTTTCCACAGGGTTTTGTTTTGTTTTGTTTGTATCCTAGTCTCTTTTGTTTTTGGTTTGTTGTTGTTGTTTGAGACAAGGTCTCACCGCATAGCCCTGGCTGGCCTGGAGCTCACTGAATAGGCCAGGCTGGCCTTGATCTCAGAGATCCGCCTGCCTCTGCCTCCTGAGTGCTAGTATCTTAAATCTTACTACAGAGATTTTCAACTTAGTTTTAAAAAATATGTAAGAATAAGTTAGGTTTCAAATAGTTGGCCATGTTAAAGCATCTAATATGTTCAGGAGAATAACTATTCCTAATATGTTCTATTTAATAAGTATTCTCATTTTAATATCATCCATTAACCATTTTAAACTATTGAAAATAAAGGGAATATAACAGTATTTAAGTTAAAGGCATTTTAGTATTATTATTACAGAAGAAGATATTATGTATACCATTCAAAACTCAAGGATAATTCTTTATACAGTTCTTTTACTACCCTTTATGGGACTCCACCAACAGATTGCTCATCCACTTTTACCATTGTATGAAATAGAGATTGTTCTCAAGTATATCTTCTCTAGGACAGATATAAATTTTAACATACTATACACTGAAAGTAAATATATAAAAATACAGCCTACTAATCTCTTACTATTTAAAAAATTAAGCCAGGCAGCAATACACACCTTTAATCCCAGCACTCGGGAAGCAGAGCCAGGCAGATCTCTGTGAGTTCGAGGCCACCCTGGCCTACAGAGTAAGATCCAGGACAGGCTCCAAAACTACACAAAGAAACCCTGTCTCAAAAAACAAACAAACAAAAACGTTAAACCAACAATCTTAACTGATTTCTGTGACTCAGGCACCTGGTCAGATGGCTCAGCAGGTAAAATCACACACTTCCCTTATAGAGGACCCAAGTTTGTCCTCAGCACTCACATCAGTTGGCCCACAACCAATTCCATCACCCTCTTCTGGCCTCATTGAGCACCTACACTCATAATAAAAATATGAGATGGAGCTTGGCATGGTGGCTCACCCCTTTAATCCCAGCACTCCAGAGACAGGCAGGTCTCTGTAAATTGGAAGCCATCCTCATCTACATATGGAGTTTCAGATCAGCCAGGGATATATAGTGAGACCCAGTCCTAAACAATAACAAAAATTTATGAGAGGGCTCCATGGGTGAAGGTGCTTGCTGCCAAGTATGACAATCCAAGTTCAATCCCTGGCACCCACATAGTGGAAGAGAGAACCAATCCCCACAACCTCCATGGAAAGTGCCATGATACATGAGCACGTGGGCATGCACACACACACTAAAATAAATTAAAATGTAAAAAAAAAAAATTAACTCTTCTCAGTAAATCATAACTTTACATGTGGCCAAGGTAGAAGGAATCCTCTCTATTGATTTTTGAATGGAGACTAATCATCCTTTGCTTTGTAAATCTCACCAGGTGATCTCCAACAACATCTTCAAGCAATGTTCATATTACTCCGCCCAGAAGACAACATAAGGCTGGTAAGTTAATGGCATTATCGTCATTGTCTTCCTCAAAAGGCTGCCTAATTTAGCCAATATTGAAGTCAATTTTTGTTAAAACACAATGCTAAGTACTAGGTGGAATAGAAATGAAGAATGACCTATCCCAATCAAGCTGAGAATTTAATTCTTGTAAAACATAATATGAAGTGATATAAAATACTCTGATGGCTCAAGATTGTTGTTAAGTACTGATTTGTAAGTTATTGTCCATAACAATTGAAGTTCAGAAAAAGAGGAGAAAACTTGGGAATTTGACCTGGTTGAGAAGGTTTTATGCTAAACAGTGGAACTTGAGCAGATCTTAAAAGATGATGAGATTAAGCAGACAGAGTTCATCCTAAATAAGAACATAGCTTAAGCAAAAGGATGTAAAGGAAGGGACGAGGTATGAGTGAAATAACTAGCAATTGTTACTGACTGAGTCAAGAGACCTGGGCTAATCATGTTATGCTGGACAAGTTACCTTAGGCTGTCTTTGCCCTTTTCCTCATTCGTTGACTGCTATCACAGTTGACAGGATTAAATAGACACATTAAGAAGTATGAAATGGGGGCCAGGTATGGTAGCTGCATGCCTTTAATCCCAGCACTTGGGGCCAGAGGCAGGTAGATTGCTCTGAGTTCGAGCCCAGCTTGTTCTACAAAGCAAGCTCCAGGACAGCTAGGGCTATATAAAGAGACCTTGTCTCAAAAAAGAAGAAGAGGAGGATAATGAATGAAATGCTGCTGTAGAAGTGAGGCAGGCCAGTGAGGAGGAAGGATTTAATGCCATAAACAGAGCTCTCAAGCAAGCAGGTCACAGACTGGAGATAGATTCTGTTTAGAACACACAGCTGTTTGGTTTGATTTATTTTTTATATTACCCAGAATGTTAAAGCTGGATTACATATAAAAGTCAAAAATCTGGGTCTTCAGAAGATTAAACTTCTGGCAGTGCCAAGATTTTATCCTCATGTGACAAAACACAACTAGATTGGCATGTAGAGATCCTGCTGGGTTGAGGTTTGCTATAATCTGCCTACCCTGTTGTCTCCTGGACACTTGGAAGTCATGTGTCTTTTTTACATGGTTACTTTTCTGACTGTAATAAAAATAAGAAAACCAAAATAGAATGAATACCTAGCAGAGTGGTACACACCTCTCATCCCAGACAAGAGTATTACTTCAAGTTCAAGGCCAGCCTGGTCTAGATAGAATAGTACACTAGCAAGACACTGTCTCAAAGACAAAACACCTAGGCATAATGGTCACAGCTTTAATACTAGCACTTGAGAGACAAAAGCAGGTGGATCTGGTCTACAGAATGAGTTCAGGACAACCTGAGACTCCATCTCTGGATGGGCATGGGAGGATGAAAAAACGACATGAGATGAGCATGTGGCTTTACTTGTTTAGAATCCATGTGGCTTATCTCACATTTACATTTGTATTTGATCCCTAGATTACTATAGAGCTAGTCAATACCCCTCCCTCTTCATGAGGCAGTTGTGAAATACAAGTTTTTTGAGCCAAAAAATAACATGAACCAGCTACAGTGTCTAAGGAAGATTCTCTAGAAGCTAATTCAGAATAGACAGAAGGAAGTACACTAGGCAGTTGTTATTAAAGTGTGTGGTCACCAGACCCTCTAGGTTAAAGCAGTAACTTGGAAGTTGACTAAGCTACAAGCATATTAAATTCAAATAGCTAGCTTCTACTTTCTGTCCAAGAAGAGAGATCATGAGTAAAGTATGAGATTGACTGTAGAAAGTTGATCAAGCTTCTGAACACTCTGGTAATCACCGATTCATCATTTACTTTACTTTTTCTCTCAAATGCTGACTCTGTGCTGTGTGTGTACGTATACATGTAGAAGCCAGAGGTTAATGTTAAGTATCATCCTCCTCAATAGCTCTCCTTTTTAATCACTCTCTACCTTATCCGTTTATTAATTGATTGATGCACACTTTTTCTTTTCTTTTCTTTTTTTTTTTTTTTTTCTGTCCTGGAACTCACTCTGTCCTGGCCTCAAACTCACAGAGATCCACCTGCCTCTGCCTCCTGAGTGCTGGGATTAAAGGCGTGCACCATCACTACCCTGCCACATTTTTTCTTAAAAATTTTAATAATTTATGTATGCTGTATACATATGTGCAAGTACATTCACCATGTGTGTGCATGTGGAAGCAGTAGGGTGGCATTAGGTGTCTTTTCCACCACACTCTACCTTATTTTTTAAAAATAAGGTCTCTCACTGAGATTTTACCTGCTGTGCCATTTTCCCATCATTGTCTGCATTTTAAAAAGTATTTCACGTGTGTATATCTGTGTATTTGTGTGTATGTGTGAGAGACTGAGTAGGGACACTTATGCCATGAGGTAGTGTGGAGGTCAGAGAAGAACTTTCAGGAGTTGGTTTTCTCCTTCCATGCTGGAATCCAAGGACTGGACTCAGATCATCAGGTTTGTATGCCAATCAGTTTTACCTGCTGAAGTATCTTTCTGGCCATCTGCATTTTTTTTATATATTTTCTCAAATAATTCTTAAAAATTCCATCTGTGGGACATGAAACACCGTTCTTCTAGCATTAGTATTCTAAAGCAGTGGTTCTGAGACTTTAGGGTATATCAGAATCCCCTCAAGAGTTGCTGTCAACTACCAGTTTCTGGGCTTCTCTGGCAGTGTTTGGTTGGTGGGGAGGAAGTAGAGATAATTTATATTTTTAACAAGTTTCCAAAAGATGCTGATCACACTTTGAATATAACTTCCCATAACCCATACCATAGTCACTAGTACAGGCTGGCTATTTGCCGATAGCTCTTGAACATGGTGCGGTGTGGGAAAGCCAAAGCTAAGGATGTCATTGTGTGTTTTATCTTTTTCTCATTCATTATCTTCTGAACTTTAGTTTGAACCCCTAAATATGGGATAATCCCCCCGCCGCACGCATGAAACTTGAAAGAATTAAGGATAAAGTTAAGAGGCAGAGTTGAGGATGAAAGCCTCTTTTCCTACTAAAATATGCAGCTTCAACTTTTTAGATTTTGACAGTCTCTCGTGTATGTATTACATTTACAGAATGTAAGTTCAAACGTAAGTTGTAACTTGTGCCTCTGAATTAATCATTAAAATGACAAGCCATTTTACAGTTATTTTGAATTGTTACAAACACATAGTCATTATGTTTCAGATTATTGAGTGAGTCATCTTCAGGAAAATAAGTAAATGCATTATGTGACTTTGGACAAATTAGCACTTTCTAACTGAAAGGGGCATTTGTATACCCAAAGCAAAGGCTTTTGTTTGGAGTTAAATTTGGAATGCTAAAGCTCTTATCTCAGGACTTGTACATAAGGTTAAAAATTGGATAGTCAACTGAAAGTCCACTTTTTTTCTTTTCTTTCTTTCTTTCCTTCTTTTTTTTGAGACACAGTTCCACTGTCTATCCCTGGCTGTACTGGAACTCATTCTGTGGACCAGGCTGGCCTGGAACTCACAGAGATCCTCCTGCCTCTGCCTCCTGAGTGCTGGTATTAATGATGTGTGCCAGCCCTGCCCAGCCTTTTTCTTCTTAATAACTCAACCAAACCCCACTTTTTTGTTTAAACGTTGAAAACATTGTTTTCTTTTGGGAGAATTCCAAATACAGGTATAAATGTTACTTCAGTATTTAAGAAACTTCTAGTTGTTAAATAAGGAAATGGTTTTATAGTGCTCTTCTGAATTATCAAAGGACTACTTAAAAACCAAATGAGAAATTAACAATTTTCAGAATATTTACAGCAGCCTCAATTGAAGTTTTTGCAAAAGCTAAAAACTTGGCAGGATAATTTTAGAAAATTAGTTTTTTGGGTTTTAGTTTTATAATATGTTAAGTTTCTTCAAATGAAAATGAGTTTATTTTTTTTTTCTATGTATAAGTGCATTGTGTCCAGTTTGGTTTTGTTTTCCAAACCAAACAATTCAAAAAGGAATGAAGATGAAATCACCATGTCCCACACTCTGGGAAAAACCATTCCTGGCTATTTGAATAAGCAACTTTCCTTCTCTTTGGTATTTACATAGAGTCAGGGTGGGCAGTTGGGTAAATTAACAGCCCTGCTTAATTTTGTTTTGTTGTTTTATTAAAGTAAGCTGTGTAATGTCTTTAACCTGTTTTTCATGGGTATCTTGCCATGCCAATAAATTAATCATGAATTTGGCAAGGAGGTATTGACTGTGCTGGGGATCAGACCTGGGGTCTTTTTTGCTTGCTAGACAAGTTCCCTACCACTGAACCATATCTTTAGCCTTGACTATGGTTTTCAGGGATTGGACAGAATATAATTTATAGATTTTTTTAAAACTTGATATTCTTTTTCATCCAGACACTTCCTCAAACTCTTGAAGACAGTGTTCTTTAATTTATTAATGTCATGTCTAAAGTCTATTTTAATCTTAGCTACTGATATTACTTTGTTCTTTTGGCTAGAATTTAATACTTACATACTTTTGAAATCTTTCTGATAGATTGGGTGAGCTGCTTGTCTAGACATTGTATCTTTATAATGTGGCTTCCCTGAGGATAAATACTGCATGCAGAGGCATGGTCTAGACTTATGATGAAAATAAAATTAAAACAAATGTGTGATGTATGCTTCAAGAAAACTGTTTCAGGCTATTAGATGAGGGGGATGAGAAAAGCTCTTGTGCCAGGTAGGATCTGTGAACTGTTCCACTTAGGTTCAATACTTAAATTGGACTGAGAGCTTTAAGGTGATTCTTTGAATGATGATCTCTTGATGTTATCAAGTTGAATATTAAAAAGACAGGAAATGTTTGCACTGAATATCACTTACCAAAATGTCTTGAGCCAGATATCAAGCATTATAGACTATATTTAGGAAGACTTTTTTCTTTCATCAGCCTTGACTTAACCAATCAGTTGGTGTATGAACCATCAGACAGAGAAAGTTAAAGAGATGGCTTAGTCAGTATAGTGCTTATTGCACAGCCCTGAGAACATGAGATTTTTTTTAAAAAAGCCGGTGTTAATAGTACATATCTGTAATCCAAGCACTGGAGAGGCGACCAATTTGGCTAGACAGGATGACCAGCAAGCCCTAAGGATCCCCTGCTTTTGCCTCGCCATCCAGTCTAGCCAAATTGGTGAGCTCAAGTTTCAGGAAAAGAGCCTATCTCAGAAAATATGACAGAGAATAATTGGAGAAGACACCCACATACACAGTGCACGCACACACACACACACACACACATACACACACACACACACACACACACAGTATACACATATATGCTATATACACATATACAACAGTATACACATATTCACAACACATAACTAATGAAAAATGTTTCAATTTTTTTTTAATTCCTCAGAATCATAGTTCAGTTGTTTCCACACCATTTGTATTTGCAGGTAAAAGTGCTTCTAACACATTTTAGAAATTGAACATTTAGTTTAAAGATTGCCAAGGCATGCTCAAGTTTAAACATGTAATAAGATCTGAAATCTTGTTTATTAGACTTTCTGGGGCTAGGGATATAGCTCAGTTGGTAGAGTGCCTAACTAATATGTATGATGCCCTGGGTTCTAACTCCAGTACCGTATACACCAGGCATGATAGCACTTGCCTGTAATCCTTGCACTGGGAAGATCAGAAATTCCAGGTAATTCTCCTCCCAGGCTACACAGCAAGTGTGAGACCAACTGCTAAACCTGCTGACCTGAGTTTGATCCCCAGGCCCCGCATGGCGGAAGGAGAAAACAATCTCTTACAGGCTGTCTGTCCTTTGACCTCCATACGTGCACCATGGTACACACACATCATTCATGTGCATACATTAATTAAATTTTTTCAAATCTGATTTTACCTGCACCAGCTTGTCTGGTTAAAATAACAATTTATGGGGCCAGTGAGATAATTTGGTCACTAAAGTTGCACCAAGCCTGGCAACCTGAGTTCTATCCCAGGACCCATGTGTGGAAGGAGAGAACTGACTTCTGCACCTCTCACACACACTGGATAAATAAACGTAATTTTAAAAATGACATGTATACTTTGAGTGTTTCTATAAGGAAATCCAGAGCTGCCTCCCAGTCCACCTCATGTGTATCTACTGTTATCCATAGCTTTGTGTGTTTAGTGTTCCTCCTCAATCTCAGTTGACTAACTCTAGACTGTGGTCCATTTAAATGTTAGTTCCTCTTAGTGTCTCATAAGTGAATTTGATTTCAAAACTTTTCTTCATGGAACATAAAGTGAACAACAGTATGGCTTGTGTCTTTGGCGTCAGAATGATAGCATTGCATTCCGATTGTGTCAGTTCTAACAAAGAAGCTTTAATTTAGCCACATCCACTGTTTTTACTTCCCTAGCTTTTCTTAGGAATATCAGAACAGAGGCAGAAAGCTAGGTTTATAACTTAGTTGGTGGAGTGTTTGCCCAGAATCCTTGAAGCCCTGGGTCCTATCTCCAGCACCACAGAAACAGCATGATGGTAGATACCTGTAATCTTAGCCCTTGTGAGGTGGAAGCAGAAGGCCCAGTTAAGAGTTATCCTTGACTATGTAAGTTAGAAGCCAGCCTGGGATACTTGAGGCTGTCTTTATTTAATTTGATTGATTGACTTGATTTTTGAGACAGTAGGAGTAGAGCATACATCTCACCAGGGGAGAGCAATGTCTCCATCTTCCACCGTTGATTTCCCATCCCTTGTGCTGTCCTGGCATAGGCAGCATATGCATGGCAAATATTTCAAATGATTGTTGCCTGGAAACCATTTTGCTTTGTTTTTGCTTGATTTATACAGTGATTTTTTTTGACTTATTAAGAAATTTTCCCTTGGCCGGGCGTTGGTGGCGCACGCCTTTAATCCCAGCACTCGGGAGGCAGAGCCAGGCGGATCGCTGTGAGTTCGAGGCCAGCCTGGGCTACCAAGTGAGCTCCAGGAAAGGCGCAAAGCTACACAGAGAAACCCTGTCTCGAAAAACCAAAAAAAAAAGAAAAAAGAAAAAAAGAAATTTTCCCAACAGTCAAAGTAGAAAATAAGTCCCAGAAATTTTTTGAGTCAGTTTTAGTAGCCATCACCATGTGATGTGACATTTTACTTCAGATATTTAAACAGAGGGATAGTAACCACGCTGCCATTATCACACTAGCAGGTAAGCCCTTAACTTCATCGAAGACCCTGTTTACATTCCAATTTTCTGAAGGCACTTTGAATGCATTAACAATGAATTAAAACTTTTAAAAACCAAGAAGCTTCTGAAAAAGGAATCTTTAATTGTTGAAGGTAAAGAAGAAGCTGAAGCAGAGGCGGGTAGATTGCTCTGAGTTTGAGGCCAGCCTAGACTATATAATGAGTCCCAGGACAGCCGGAGCTACATAGACAGTCCCTGTCTTTAAAAAATAAAAAATAAAGGATGGGGCTGGAGAGATGGCTCAGAGGTTAAGAGCACTGCTTGTTCTTCCAAAGGTCCTGAGTTCAATTCCCAACAACCACATGGTGGCTCACAACCATCTGTAATGAGCCTCTTCTGGCTTGTAGGGATTTGTGCAGACAGAACACTGTATATATAATTAATAAATAAATAAATAAATAAATAAATCTTTTTAAAAAAAAATGATAGATAGATAAATAAAGGATTAGAGAGATGGCTCTTCCATTGAGAATGCTAGCTGCTCTTGTGGAGGACCCAAGTTCAGTTCCAGCACCCACATAGCTGCTCACAACCATCTGTAATTCTAGTTCCAAGGGATCTGATACCCTCCAAAGGCACCGGGTATACATACATGTGATGCCCTTCCATACATGCAAACTAAACACTCGTACACATAAAATAATCTAAGAAGCTGACATGGGGGCATAGGCCTGTACTCTCAGAATTCAAGAGGCTGAGGAAGGAGGATTTATGTGAGTTCAAGCCTACTCTACATAGCAAACTCTATCTAGAAAAAAATAAAATAAGAAACAAAAGGAGACAGCCCCTAAAATGGCTTTGTGGGTAAAGGTGCTTGCCACATAAAGTGATAAACTGAATTCAATCCGTGGAGCCCACATAAGGGTAGATAAAGAAAAACAACTCCACAGAGTTGTCCATGACCTCTACACATACACACACACACACACACACACACACACACACACACACACACAAACCACACACACACTAATAGTAATAATAATAGTAGTGGTAGTAATAATAGTAATAATAAATCAGGAGTAGGGGAGGGAAAAAAATCCTGTCACATACAGATATACAAACATCTGTTTATATATGTAAATATCTGTTACAAACAGATACTCATTTGCACAGAGCCGGTAATTTCCCCTGGATAATACTAATAGTTTGCTTGTGCAAATTTTATGTATGAGATGAGTGTTCACATTCATGTTCCTCATTTGCCCCTCTTCAGTTTATAGAATATATTTTGGCAATTGTTATAAATTCTGCTCATAGAAACACATTACAAGGGTAATAATCATTTACCATGTATCATGCACTAATTCACATTCATAATTTCATAAGATTCTTTCCTTTTTAGGTGATTAAAAAATGTTATTCAAGACTATTGAGATAAAGCTGGGAAACCTCAGTATAGAATTGGGCTTAATTGTAAATCCAGCATGGACAGGCAGGAATTCATAGCCAAACAGCAGAGTTGAGTCCTGTAGATGAAGGCTGCTGAGCGGAAATATAAAAGATAAGTGAAGGACCGAGACTAAATTGACAAAAGGAAGGAAAGAAGGGAGGGAGGGAGGGAGAGAGAGAGAGAGAGAGAGAGAGAGAGAGAGAGAGAGAGAGAGAGAGAGAGAGAGAGAGAGAGAGAGAGAAAGAAAGAAAGAAAGAAAGAAAGAAAGAAAGAAAGAAAGAAAGAAAGAAAGAAAGAAAGAAAGAAAGAGGGAAAATGGGGAGTTGGTAAAAATCTGTGAGCTAGGCAGCAGTGCACTATCATGCGAGCCTGAGGACATGAATTCGGATACCCAACACCCGTGTAGGAAAAGCCACACAGGACAGCATGTGCCTGTAATCCCAGTGCTGGCCAGCCAGTCTAGACAAAATGATCTTTGGGTTCAGTGAAGAGACCCTGTCTCAAACAATAAAGCAAATATTCAGGCTAGAGGAAGGTACCCAGAATTGACCTCTAGTCTCTACAGATCCAAGCACAGGTGGGTGCACCACACACATACACACAGAAATGAAACAAATGTAGTTTAAAAATCCTGAACTATCCTAAATTATCAGGGTTAGAGGACAGAGGGGAAGATATGAAAGGAAAGCTAATCAGTTAACACCTTTGTGCCAAATTAACTTAATAGATTTTGAAACCTAGACTGAATTCTAGAGAGCAGACCACTAGGCTGTACACCATATTCTCATTATAAATGCATTTTTCTGGACTGTTCACCCCAGCCAATCAAGAAACAATGAGTCCTTCATACAGACTGACCTCCTGTCTCATATCCTCCGCCTGCTTCTCATTAGTTCACTCTTTCCTGTAGTCAGTGTGGATTCTTTCCCTCTCAAATTTTTCAGTATAAACATGTGGTGGTTTGAGTAAGAATGTTTCCTATAGGCTCAGGTATTTGAAAACTTGGTCCCCAGTTTGTATTTTGTTTGAGAAATTAGTCATGCCTAACTAGAGGAAGTTCATGGGGAACAAACTTTGAGGGTTTATAGCCTCTGTGCTTCCTGCCTGTAGATAGAAATGGGATCTGAGCTTCCTGCTCTAGCTAACTGCTGGCATGCATCCCCCATTATGGACTCTCCTTCTGGAACCCTAAAGCCTAAATCAGCTCTTCCTTCTATGAGTTACAAAAAGTAACTATTACAATATGCTTTCACTCTGAGGCCCAGCAGGCATGTTTCCATCTGCTACCTCACTTCCCTGCAGGTGGTTGAAAAACTTACCCATAGATAAGATCAATAGGCCTTTTATTTCAGAGAACCCTCAGTATCAAGTTTTGGCTTAAAATGATTTAGAGGATTTTAGTTGAGGATAGGCCAAGGTGATGGTGTATCACTTGGAAGATGGTAGAGGATGAAAAACACAGTTAGATGTCAAGGAGTATCGAGTAGGGATGATGTAGACTCCAGATAAACAAATTTAGTGGGGGTTCTTGCTAAAGTTTAATTTTGCAAGTAATTGCACAGATAGATCTAGGACAAAGTCCAAGAGCCTAACTAAAGCTTGGTGAAACAAAGAATCTTTACCAGGAGAAACGGATTTGATAAGAATGATTATTACCGCCGGGCGGTGGTGGCGCACGCCTTTAATCCCAGCACTTGGGAGGCAGAGGCAGGTGGATCTCTGTGAGTTCGAGGCCAGCATGGGCTACCAAGTGAGTTCCAGGAAAGGCGCAAAGCTACATAGAGAAACTCTGTCTCGAAAAACCAAAAAAAAAAAAAAAAAGAATGATTATTACCTTACCCTAAAGCTTATGGAGATAGGTA
The DNA here is from genome assembly GCF_004664715.2 of Peromyscus leucopus. Taxonomy (NCBI): domain Eukaryota; kingdom Metazoa; phylum Chordata; class Mammalia; order Rodentia; family Cricetidae; genus Peromyscus; species Peromyscus leucopus. The sequence continues at coordinate 60,705,328 of NC_051086.1, forward strand.
AGTACATATAGATACATAGACTATATAAGACAGATAAATACATATATATTTTTATAAAGTATTATGTATATAGTTTATAATATATATAAGTACTATATATTTCAATAAAATACACATCTATAGCATTTTGAGTTTGACCAACTTAATGTATATTTATAGTGACTTATATACTTATCCTGTATATAATGTTCATTTTATTTTTATTGAAAATAATTTTTTTCATATAAAATATTCTGATGACAATTTCCTCTCCCTCATCTCCTTCCATCCAACTCCACATCTTCTTTATCTCTCTTTAAAACGAATCAGAATAAATAAAAAGAAAAAACAATGAAAATGCACAAGAAACACAGACATACACACACACAAAAGAAATCAATGAAAACACAAAATCAGAAACCATAATATAAGCAAAAGACCAGTTAGGTTAAGTTTTGTTTGTTTGTTTGTTTGTTTTAAAAAAAAAAAAGCCTAAACAAAAGCAATATGAGATTCCCCCACAAAAAAAAAAAATCTACAAAAATACCATTGAGTTCATTTTATGTTGGCCATCTACTACTGGGCATGAGTCCTGCCTTAAGTGTGGTTCGTATACCCAGTTATAAGATTCTTAAAACAACATAGGTATTATTTTATACCCCCCATTAATTTAGTATTATATCAAAGATTTTATAGTTAATATTTGAGTTGAATTTTGAAGTTAGGTCTCCCAACTATCACCTTTTTGCCTTGGTAGCATGCTATGAGATGCTGGTTAAAAAAAAAAAAAAAAGATTAAATGATTTAAAAATTCTCTAAATTCCTTGTTTCTTTATTATCTGTTGACCTCAGGCTGTAAGATTGGAAAGTACTTACCAAAATCGAACACGCTATATGGTGGTGGTTTCAACTAATGGTAGACAAGACACAGAAGAAAGCATTGTCCTGGGAATGGATTTTTCTTCTAATGACAGGTATGGTACCATTAAAAAATGGGGGAGGAACATGAAAACTACCTTTTAATTAACCTAGTATAGTTATTTGAACTATTACAAAAATGTCTTGCATAATTATGCTTTTAAAATTAAAAATAAAATTAGACAAGAAAGTAAGAGGATGAAGGGTGTGTGTGTGTGTGTGTGTGTGTGTGTGTGTGTGTGTAGACCAGGCTGAGGTCACCCTGCCTCTGCCTCCCAAGTGCTAGGACTAAAGGTGTGTGAGTCACCATGCCCGGCTTGTATTCTTGATATACGTCTTGGTCACTGTTGTATTGCTGAGAAGAGACACCATGACCACAGCAACTCTTATAAAAGAAAGCATTTAATTGGGGCTTACTTACAGTTTCAGAGGTTTAGTCCATTATCATCATGGCAGGGAGCATGGCAGCACTCAGGCAGACATGGTGCTGGAGAAGTAGCTGAGAGTTCTATATCCAGATCCATAGGCAGCAGGAAGAGAGAGCCACTGGGCCTGAAACCTCAAAGCCCACCCCCCAGTAACTCATTTCTTCCAACAAGACCACACCTACTCCAACAAGGGCCATACCTCCTAATCCTTCTCAAGTAGTGCCACTTCCTGATGACCTAGCAAGTATATGAGCCTATGGGGGCCATTCTTATTCAAACTACCACAATATTTATGTTTATGGATTGATTGATATATATATATATATATATATATATATATATATATATATATGAAAGTGTCACAGTAAAACCCATTATCTTTTATAGTGAGTATGTGGTAATGAAGTTTTAAGTTAAATAATTCATGACAGCCTGAGAAGATGATTCAGTTGGTTAAGTATTTGCCATGCAAGCTTGAGTTCAATCCCTAGCATTGGTGAAAAATCTAGACACAGCAGCATGTGCCTATAATCCCAGCACTGAGTAAGTAGAGACAGAGTAATCCCTGGGACTAGCTGGCTGGCAGATGGCCAGCCAGGGAGCCAACCTAGCCAAATCTGTGAGAACCAAGTTCAGTGAGAAACTATGTCTCTAAAGTGAAGAGCAATTGAGGAAGATACCCAAGGTTGATGTCTGGCCTCCACATGCACCCCATAAACATATGAACACATGTATACACACACACAGAAAAATCAAGGCATAAAACTAGAAAATAAGTCTTGGCCATGATCTTCAAAGACAAGCACACTTGCTAAATGTCTTGGGCTATTTCTAATTTACTATTTTTATTCCTTACCTTTCTCTCATTACTAGGTACTAATGATAATAATTAAGCAAATGGGGGAAATGTTGCTTTTTCCTGTTAGTCTAATTCTTTCCATCAGTGATTCTCTACTTTGGTAATCCTAGGGTACATGCCTTTCTTGATAATGTACCAATGGTCCTGGGTTTACAAATCAGGTGTACTTTGATTCCTGTAATTAAAGATACCTCTGACAGAACCTAGATTTTTGTTGTTGTTGTTGTTTTGGGGCTTTCAGGGGTTGTATCCTAAAGGCTTAAGTCTTTTCTGTTCTATTTTTCTACTCTTTCTGAAGAACCTTTGGGAAGACTATGGAATGTGGCTGCTAAGCAGATCTTTACACTCTGAGATAATAAGCCTCAGGAAATCCTGTCAGATGTCTCAAACCATGACTTCCTGGTTCAGGACTAGAATGGAACTGTGCAGTAGCTAGGGGTGTGACCCAGGCCTGGGGAAATTTATCCACCAAAAAAAAAAAAAAAATGTTTGTAGCAGGATTTCTATTGAATCTCGTCCTGATTTTGTAGAGAGGCAGGGAGATCCCAGGATCACTAGAAAGTTCCCAAACCCAGCCTTTACCCTAGTTTGTACATTTGTACATAGAAACTGTCTTGGTTTGCTTTGTGTTGCTGTGATAAAGCTCTGACAGAAACAGACTTGGTGAGATAGCTGAGTGGGTAGTACGACTGCTGCCCAGCCTGACACCCCAAGTTCAGGTCCCTGAGACCCACATGGTGGAGAGAACCAACTCCCTCAAGTTGTCCTCTTCCTACCTCCAACATGCTACCCCATGCACACAAAACAAAATCATTAAAAACAACTTGGGGAGGAAAGATTTCAGCTTACAGGTTACAGTCCAACATCAAGGGGAGGCAGGGCAAGAATCTAGAGTCAGGAACAGAACAGAGACCACAGAGACCAATGCTGCTTGCTTACTTGCTCCCAGGCTCACATGCCCACAATAGGCTAGCACCTTCTGCATCAATCAGCAATCAAGAAAATGCCCCTATAGGCAAGCTGACAGAATAATCCAATCAAGGCAACTATTCAGTTGAGTTTCATTCCCACTTCCCAGATGTGTCAAGTTGATTTTATAAATAAATAAATAAATAAATGAATAAGACAGAGGTCAACTTAGGGAATGACTTCTGAGTTCACGAAAATGACAGGGCCAGAGCTGTGACTTGTACACCAGTTACAGCATTTACTTATATGCTCTGAACTTACAGAGGCTTGGCAACCACTTGTAGGAAGCTTTCTCTTGAAGTTTTGACTTCTGATGTTTTCCCTAAATAACAGGCCTTTTAGTAAGAAAGCACTTATTTTGTGAGAAGAGTGGCATGCTCCAGTAATTCCAGCACTCCAGAAACAGAGTCAGGAGAATTGCCAAGAAGTTGAGGCCAGCCTGGTCTATGTAGTAAGTTTCAGACCATCTGGCGCTATATATAACAAGATTGTCTCAAGGAGGAGGAAGTGGGAAACTACCTATGTTTCCACATTGGAATTTTATGATCTCTGATTTGGACTTTTACCTGTCTGGACCTATAGTGTCTAGTACATTTGCCACTAGACACCTGTAGCTTTTTAAGTAAATAAAGACTAAAATAATGATATATTTAAAAAATGTTCTTTCATAACTAGTCATATTTCATATACTTAGTAGTCATGTGTGATTAACAGCTCCCATATGGGACAGCATATGTGTACAGAATATTTCCATTATTGCAGAAAATTCAGTTAAACAGAATTACTGTGGCCATGTTTCCTTTGTTTAGTTCCCCCGACCCCTCCCTTGAAAACCTGTAGATGTCAGGCATGGTGATGCAGGCCTTTAGTCCCAGCACTCTGGAGGCAGAGGCAGGAGATTCTTTGTGAGTTTGAGGCCAGCCTGATCTACAGAGTTCCAGGACAGCCAGGACTACAAAGAGAAACCCTATCTAAAAAAAAAAAAAAAGACAAAAGGAAAAGAAAACCTAGGACAGGAACTACAAGTGCATGGAAACTTGAGCTGAGACTTCCTTCCCCTGGAGACTGGAGGCAGTAACTACAGATTCTGACTCCAGAGTGTCAACCATCAGATGGCTGGGCCGACTTTCCATGGGTGCCTAGTAATTTATCCTCGGCAAATCACATCAGTTTGTTCTATTAGTCTATCTAGATCATACCTGGCAGATGCCATTGCACTGATCAAATTTTAGTGTCTCAGAAACAAACTGGGACATGAAGAGCTAGAAATTAGTTTCTTTTCGTTAAGCCTAGCATTGTAAAACCTTATATGTCTTCTGTTTGAGTGAACCTGTTGACAGTAAAAGAAAGGCTTTGACTTCAGAATACTAGTGCTCAGTTACTCTCAGTTACTTTTAAAGGAATTTGTATCATTTCATATATCCAGATACGAAAATAACTGTGTTTTAAAACAATATTAAATCAGCCAGGCAATGGTGGTGCACACCTTTAATCCCAGCACTTGGGAAGCAGAGGTAGGTGGATCTCTGTGAGTTCCGAGGCCAGCCTGGTCTACAAAGCAAGTTCCAGGACAGCCAAAGCTGTTATTTAGAGAAACCCTGTCTTGAAAAACCAAACCAAATCAAAACAAACAAACAAAAACAACACTATTTAGTCAAAGTAGAAGCCAGATTGTTTGATAAGTACAAAGTAGTGATGTAGCCAATTCATTTAGCTTATTTTGAGAACTGTACTATAGTTTAAGTTAAAAAGTATCCTAATAATGCAGTGTAACCTTGTTTTTCAAAATATACTATATGTGCTTCAGGTTATAAAATAGCAGAACTTTGTGATCTGGTGCTTGTTTGTTGCTCCTCAGCTTCCCCCGCCCCTTGGGAAAGATTCTCACTATGAAGCCCAGGATTTCCTTGAACTCAAAATTCTCTTGCCTCAGTCTCCTGAGTACTGGAATTATATACGTATATCACCATATCTAACTCTGGGGTTTTGTTGTTGTTTGTTTAGGGGTGTGTGTATGTGTCCAAGCACATGTATGTGCAAACACCACATGCATTGCAGGTGCCCATGCAGGCTAGAAGAATGTTAGATCTCCTGGAGCTGAGGAACAGGCAGTTGTGAACTGCCTGACCTGGTTGCTGGGACCTGAATTCAGGTTCTCTGCAAGAACAACAAGCACTATTAGCCAATGAGCCATCTCTCTGGACTCTGGTTTTGGATTGTTGTTGTCGTTTTCTGTGTTGGTTTGATTTTAGGTGGTTGGGGTGGTTGGGGTTTTGGGTTTGTTATAGCTTTTTTTTTTTGGTTTGGTTTGGTTTGGTTTGGTTTTGGGTTTTTGGGTTTTGTTTTTTGGTTTTGGGTTTTTTGAGACAGGGTTTCTCTGTGTAGCTTTGACGCCTTTCCTGGAACTCACTCTGTAGCCCAGGCAGACCTCAAACTCACAGAGATCCGCCTGCCTCTGCCTCCCGAGTGCTGGGATTAAAGGCGTGCACCACCACCACCACCACCACCACCACCACCACCACCACCTGGCGAAACACCTAATCATAATTTAATTCCAGTAGCTAAAATTGAAATTGAATGTGTCAGAGTTTGGGGCACCTGTGTTTTAAATTATAATGTCTCCTTGATTCCTTGATTAACTGTTAGAGAGGGATCTTAAATATTTATATTTTCTTTCTCCTTCTGGGTTTTTTTTTTTGTGGGGGGTGGGGGGCCAGGGAGAGCAACAGGGTGCCACTCTATAAGCCAATGCCTGAAACACACTCTAACTCAGACTGACCTTGAGCTCACAATCCTCCTGCCTCACCCTCCCATGTACCTTGTGTCACCATGCCTAGCTTTATTCTAAATCTTCTTTTAAAGATTTGTTTTCTTAATTTTATTTTGTGTGTATGGGTGTTTTGCCTGCATGTATGTCTATGCGTTGTGTGAATGTAGTGCCCACAGAGTCCAGAAGAAGGTGTTGGATCCTCTGGAATTAGAATTATAGACAGTTGTGAGCTGTTATATGGTATCTTTTTAAATTAAGATATATCATCCTCCCCCTCCTTTTTCCTCCTTCTAACCACTTCCTGTGATGATAGGTTCTATTACCTATGTTTAAAGATAAAGAACCTAAGGCTGAGAGGAGTTAAGTAACTGGTCAGAGGCGTTCTAAATAGAAATTATTGTTGTTTAGGCACCCTTATATATGTTTTTATACACTTGATCTTAAAACAATGCAATAAAGGTTATTTTGTCCCTCTTTTATAGATGAAGAGACCAACACAAAGCAATTAAGTAATTTGTTTAAGACTGCATAGTTAAAGGCTGAGGTGTAGATCAGAGGCAGAGAGCTCTTATCTAGCATGTCCAAGGCCCTGGGAGAAAGGTTACTAGAACTCAGTTCCAGAGTCCATCTGACTGATAGCCTATGATCTTAACCACTCCGTGTCCCACTCCCACACCGTGTTCTTTCTGCTCTACTGCTGTCTCTAGACATATTGGCAGGGAGCAGATGAAGGATCCTTTGGAAAATGACCAGAAGCAGGAAGTAGTTTAAGACATATCCTTAGAAAGGGGCAGAAGAGACGGCTAAGCAGAATATACATTTTTCTTGCAGAAAACCCAAGCACGCTTCCCAGCATCAACAGTGGTTGCCCATAACTCTAGCTCCAGGAGATATGAAGCCTTTGGCCTCCACAGGCATCTGCACTCATGTGCACATGCCCACACACAGCTATGTGTACACATTCATGTATCTTCAAAAAGATTTCTTGTGTGTGAGAGATAGAAGTCTTATATATCACCCTGGCTGGCCTGGAACTTACTGTTGTAGAGTAGACTGGCCTCACAAAGATCTGCTGCCTCTGCTTCCCAAGTACTGGAATTAAAGGTGTGTGCTACCATACCTAACAAAACTAAAAACTTTAAAGATCCTGAAGAAGAGAAAGGGACAAAAATGGTAAAGGTTGTCCAGAGAAGTGGAGTCACAGAGCATACAATAATTGGTCAGGAGACCAGGGCTTCCTGCACTAGCCTATTCTATTCGCTTAGAGCCAGTTTCCTTCCTAGGCTGATGTGTAGTTGACCCCAGGGCCTTACAAGTACTCTACCTCTGAGTTGCAACCCTATGGTGATATTTTATTTGTACTGAAATGTGATTTTATTTCTATGTTAATAAATAAAGTTGCCTGGGGGTCAGAGCTAATAGCAAGCCATAGCAGAGCTGGGCATTTGTGGCACACGCCTTTAATCCCAGCACTTGGTAGGCAGAGCTAGGTAGCTCTCTGTGTGTTTAAAGATACAGCCAGCATTGGAGACACACGCCTTTCATCTCAATACCGACCATAGAAGATCTGGAGGTCTGTACAAGCAGGCAGTCATGTGGTTGGGTTTACAACCAATGAGAAGGCAGAACAGAAAGTCTATATAAAGACAAACAGACAGGAAGTAGCTCTCTTTTGGAGAGGTCTCTTGGCTGAAGAGGCTAGCTGCAGCAGGCGGGTAAGGCTCTTAGCTCTGATCTCTTGGCTTTCTTCTTTGCATTGGTTCTGTGTTTCTTATTTAATAAGACGGTTGGTTACATCTACATAACCCCCAGAACCTGGAGCAGTATTTTAGTATACCATAGTAGGACCACCTATTTGTTGGTTGCTGATGTCTCTATTCTACATTTCAACCAGCTAGGTCAGTACATAGCATTATTTTGTCAGGTGTGATACCATGTAATCTCAAGGTAGAGAATGCTGAGACAAGAGAATTTTGAGTTCAAGGCCAGTCTGGACTACACAGTGAGACTCTCTTAAAACAAACAAAATAAGACTGTGGAGAGGTGGCTCAGAAGTTAAAAGAGTACTGGCTCCTCTTCCAGAGGACCCAGGTTCAATTCCCAGCACCCATATGACAGCTCACAGTCATCTGTAACTCCAGTCCCGGGGAATCCAACACCCCCTTCTGGCTTCCACAGGTACCAGGCACACAAATGGTTCGCAGAAATACATGCAGGCAGAATACACATAAAATAAAAATAAAATTTAATAAAAAGTGTTTTAAATCTCATTTAAACACACATATACACACATACAAGACTAAGTACTCTTTCATTTAAATTGTATTTTTTATTTCTCTAACTTAATAACTATCCATGACTTAGTTCTGTACATTTTTAATTCCTTTCAAGACTGGGTATTCCTAGTGTTCAGTAAATCTTAGAATTGAATAAGTCATTTATTCCAAGACCTTGAGCAATTAACAATAGTTCTTGACATTAGAACTAATCCTTGAGGGCAGCTGTGGCGGTGTGTACCTGTAATCCCAGCACTTGGGAGGTGAAGGTTGAAGGATCAGGATTTCAAGGCCAGCCTCTGCTTTGTTGTGCGTTTGAGGCCAGCCTGGGCTGTATGAGACTTTGTTCATGCCTCTTAACCCCTGAAAAAATAAAAATATATAATGCTTGGAATTGAGTTGGATTTTGTATCCTGGGTTGAGACCTACCAAATGCAAGTCAGCAGTAATTACTTGGATTTTTTAAGATAGTAGCTACTTATAAGACAATACGGGAAGTTCAGTCAATAAATTTTCTTTGTCAAATATATAAGGAATAGCTGGCCATCCCTTTTAAAGTACTCCTGAGAACATATATGGGATTAATAGTAATAGGATAGAAATTTCTCTACTCTAACATTGATAACACATTTTATTGCTTGGAGGTTTATCCCTTGTGTTAAAAGTTAGTAAATGGTGACTGCTTCCTAGGATAACAGGAAGTAACTTAATGATTATTCCTTGTCTTGCAGTAGCACTTGTACCATGGGCTTAGTCTTGCCTCTCTGGAGTGATACCCTAATTCATTTGGATGGTGACGGGTAAGAGCTTTCTCTTTCTTCCTCCTCCCACAGAAAGCCCAGGGGTGTGGGCTCATCTCAGTCTTAGTGGCTCATTCATTCAGCTGAATGGGAGGCCCAGTGTGCCCAACTGAACTGACATGTCGGCAGCTCAGAGGCCTTTTAAACTGCCGTTTTGTAAGTAGAATAAAGTACAACTTGCCAGGGTCTCTCACTTTTGTTCTTCTAAGCTGACTATGGTAGGAAGCCAGACAAAGAAGTAGTAGTTTGTTTCTCACTCTTTAATGTGAACATGTGGGACTGCTCTTGCAGTGTTCTCCCAAAGGATGATGTGTTCTGTTTCAAATAACCTCTGTGGCTTCTGCCAGCTGTCAGCCTGCTGTGTAACCCCTTTCCTGAGCCAGTTCCTTCCAGTCAGCCACCCCCACCTCCTGGTGTTTGTAGAATGTGTTCCCAAGAGACCAAAATGTTTACTCCAATTTATAAACCCAGGTCAGGTTTGCTCTGAATCAAAAGACTTCCAAATAGAAATATATATATCAGGACAACTTAATTTTGCCTAGTAGATAAAGTCAATTTATTGATGCTTTTCTTTATTTAAATTTATTTTTGAGAATTTGTTGTTGTTGTTTTTTTGAGAATTTTATAATGAGTACTGTATTTATATAATTCTCACCCTCTCCCAAACTCCTCTTACGTTCCCCCACTTCCTCTCAAATTCATGACTACTTCATCTTGAATTATTATTTCATGCATATGTATATATAACTACAGTTTGCTGAGTTCATTTAGTATTGCTCATATGTGTATGTGTTTAGATATGACCACTTGGAACTGGATTACCTAGCAGATAAGCCTTGTCCCTGGAGAAGGCCGATTGTCCTCCTCTCAGCTGCCATGTTGGAACTTTTCAGTCACATCCTACTTCTAGTTAACTTCCAGATGACATACTGATTATTTCTTCTATTTAATCTGTCAGCAGGTATAGCAAACCTGAAATACCTGACCCGTATTTGTGGACTTTTATCTCTTTGTTCTCTTTTGCTCTTAGTGGGTTCAGCGTATCAACAGATAACAGAGTTCACATATTCAAACCAGTATCTGTGCAAGCAATGTGGTAAGATGGCTTTTGATATCTCTATAAAACCGTGTTGTTTTTTTAAAGTAGTTCCACAAAAAAAGTTCTTTAACATTATTAAAATAATGCTTTGTGAAAGAAGTAGAATTTGAAATGATACAATTCCCTATTTATATACATACTGTATATGTAGAGGATTTGTGTGTGATCTGTGTGGTAACCATAATTAAAGTAGCCTGGAAATGCAGTTTTTACAATGTCACAGTGGAAAGCTTTGTGCATTCGTGAAAAAGTAAAATTCAGAGGTAATTTGGGGCTTTAGAAGAGATGCTAATGGGTTAGAGAACCTGTTAGAACTGTGTTTCACACTGACCATGCTTAGTGTGAGAGCCAAGTCTAGACATTTTACTGCTATGCACTAGCTTTTTTGGTTTCCTAGGATAATCAGAGATAGCCTTGACAATGTTACATTGTAGATAGATACATTTCCTTTTAAAGTACTGACAGTTGTTTGTGTAATACAAATAAAGCCTAAAGAAACCATTGTTAATAACCATCCATTTACTGACACTTTCAAGTTATTCACTGTGTTCCAATGCTTCACATGGCTTATATTTAATCATTAAACTGGTGCCGCACAATAGTGTTGTTAGCACCCTATTGTGGATGAAAGAACTGAGGCATTGCAAGGGTTACATGTCTGGCCTAAGAAAGAGTATCTTGTTTATTTAGATAGAATAGACTCTTGTTCACTCATCTAGAAAATGATCTAATATAACCAGGGAATAATGAGACTTTCGGCTCAGCAGTCTTTAGCTTCTGGGGACTGAAATAGTTCAGTCAGTAAAGTGTCATGCAAGCATAAGGATCTGAATTCAGATCCCTAATGCCCACATAAAAAGCCAGGCATAGCAGTGCTCATCTGTACCCGGGTCACAGGGAATTGGGGAAGAAAAGGGATGGGGGACAGGCAAATCCCTGGAACTTGCTAGCCTGCCAGTCTAGCTAAGTCAATGAGATCCAGATTCAGTGAGACCTTATCTCAAATAATTGGATGGACAGCAACTGAGGAAGACATGCAACATTGACCTCTGACCTACCGGAGCACACACATACATGTGCACACACAAATCTGTTCATATGCAGTCAGACCACACACATACACACACACACACACACACACACACACACACACACACACACACACACACACACCACCACTACCACCACCACCACCAACAACAACAAATAAATAATAAATTTCTGCTTCTCTTTCCACTGCCTGTCCTATAGTAGAAGTCCCCCATAATGAGCAGAATGGAGATAAGGCAAACAAAAGAAGAAGTGAAATAAGTCTGGAAATAATCTAACCCTGCATAACAGGAGCGATAGGATTTAGGTGTGTAGAATCCTCATTGTCACTAAACAGTTGACTTTCTTATGTAGTAATTAAGGTGGGCAGGGTTTTAGATGAGCTTAGACCACATTTATAGACTTAGAGCATAGTTCACAAATGAACTTATAGAAAATTTAATGATCTCCTCAGTCAAAAGTAGCTAACCTGTCTATCCCATGGGTACCAGTAGGATGACAGTACTTTCAGATATATTTTTGAGGAGGCAGAAAAAGCAGCCTTAATTCAAGTAATAACTCAGATCAAGAATTGATGTTTACAGTAAACTCACTAGTCACAGTTCTGTTAACTTTTTTAAGAATATTGAATTGAAAGTCATAGGAGAGAAATACTAGTGATGTGGCCCCACGCATTGTTGAGACCAGATGTTTCCCTAACTGGACACTAGTGGCTGTGGCCTCCCACTCCTACACGCAGCCATTGTATCTGAAGCAGGTAACACTGAGTGTATTTTAGGGCAGTTGCAGCAGACTCTGTGAGGTATGATTATAAAGCATACATTTCCAAATGAAGAGAGCATGTGTGGAATCACTGGAATGAAACTGAAATTCTCTGAGTATTTGCCTATTTTGAGTACTAGGAAACAGTTTAGGGGACTGACAGATGGCTCAGTCAGGTAAGTGTTTGCTACACAAGCCTGGAGACTTATTCAATCTGCAATATCTACTTTAAAAAAAAAAAGGAAAAGGAAAAAAATGCTAGAGACAGGCAAATCTCTGAAGCTCATTATCCAACTAGCCTAGCCAAATTGATTAGCTCTAAGCTCAATGAGAAATTCTTTCTCAAAAAAAAAAAAAAAAAAAAAAAAAAAAAAAAATGAGCCAAGGGATTGAGGAAGACACCCAACATTGACATCTGGCTTCATGCAGGAGCATACATGCACAAGTGCCCACGTAAATTCACACAAATGTGTACACACTTCAAAAATAAAACCTGAGATTATATTTTTAAAATACTTTTAGAGAGTCTACAACTTCTTTTTTTAATTTATTATTTTTATGTATATGTGTATGTGTATGCCTGCATAAGTTTGCATGCACCATGTGCACCATGACCCAAGGAGGCCAGAAGGCGGTGTTGAATCCCCTGGAACTGGAATTATTGGCCATTGTGAGCCACCATGTAGGTGCTAGGAATCCAACCCAGGTCCTCTGCAAGAGTAGCAAACGCTCTTAACTTCTAAGCCATCTCTCCAGCCTCTACAACTTTGTTTTGTTTGTTTTAAATCTAGCTTAGCATGGGAACACACATCTTAATCCCAGTATCTAGAAGGCAAGAGGACAGAGGGTCAGGAGTTCAAGGACAGCCTTGATTATATAACAAGTTCACAGCTAGTCAGGCTACCATGAATCCTTGTCTTTAAAAAAAATTTTTTTTTTAATAATTAAAAGTAACTGGTGGGTTACCTTAACTAAACTGGTGTTGGGGGGGGATTGGGGGCTGGAGAAATGGCTCATCCATTAAGAGCATTTGTTGCTCTTGTAGAGGACCCAGGTTCAATTCCCAGTACCCCCATGGTGGTTCACAACCATCTGTAAATTCAGTTGCAGGCAATCAACTCCTTCTTCTGACCTCCATGCATGCACATGGTGCACATATGTACATGCAGGCCAAACACTCAACACATAAAATAAAATGAATAAATCTAATTTTAAAAAACTAATTTAAAGCCAGGCAGTGGTGGCGCATTCCTTTAATCCCAGCACCAGAGAGGCAGAGGCTGGCAGATCTCTGAGTTCAAGGCCAGCCTGGTCTACAGAGTTCCAGGACAGGCAGGATTATACAGGGAAACCCTGTCACAAACAAACAAACAAACAAGCCCCCCCCAAATAAGCCTAATTCAATGAGCTGTTTTTTAAAAAGTTTATATGATATAAAATTGACGTGAACTTAACAGATTCAGACATTGGTAGAATAAACTGGAGTAACCTTTCTGGAGAGTGATTTGCCAATATTCCTTATCATTTTTAATGTAGTAATTATAAAAATTTACTCTGAGGTTATAAAAATGGATGTACAAAGATTTTAGCTATAAGGAATGTTTGTTGGGATTCTAGTAATAACAATAGAATTTAAATGCTTGAAAACTAGGAATCAGTTAAATTTTGGCATATGCGTGTAATTGACTATTAAATAACCATTCAATTTTAATGATTACAAAATGATCCGGTTAAAACTGAGTGTTGAGACACATCCCCTGTATTCCCAGGACTCGGGGAGTAGCAGGGGTGGAGACAGTAGATGTTCTAAGTTCAAAGTCCTAGTGAACCCTACAGTGAGTTCCAGGTCTAGGCTACATGAGAGCCTGTCTCAAAAAAAATATAGTTGGAGAATATTGAAGTCAGATGTTGATGACAGGCTGTAAAGGAAAAGAGCAAGTGCATAAGCGTAAGTGCATGATACAGCCATACAGTTTTTATTATAGCCTGCGGATATGCCAAGGAATTGGAAAGAGTAGCTCCAAACTTGAATAGTGATGCTAGGATTACATGATATTCCTGACATTATTTTGTTTGTTTATTTTGTGGCACTGTGAATCAGACTCGGTGCCTCCTGCATACTACACAAGCACTATAGAACTAGTTATGTTTTGGTTTTGGTTTTTTTAGACAGGGTCTCTCTACATAGCTCTGACTGTCCTAGAACTCGCTCTGAAGACCAGGCTGGCTTCAAACTCAGAGATCTGCCTGCCTTTGCCTCCTGACTGCTGGAATTAAAGGCAGATGCCACCATGTCTAGCTAACTATAGAACTTTTACCAAATGAGCATGGATCACTTTTCTTAGGAGGGGGGAAAAATAAAAGGTATTTTTAACAAAAATATGTAAGATCACTTGAAACGGCTTAGCAAAGGCACTGGCCACCAAGACTAAGAAGAGCCTGAGTTTGATCTCCAGGACACACCTGGTGGAAGAAAGAAGTAATGCCCCCCAAATTTACCTCTGTCCGCATATGGATGCTACTGTGGCATGTGCACCCACTCACACACAAATCAATATTTTTTAAAAAAATGATAGGTGCTAGAAAGTTGGCTCAGGAGTTAAAAATACTTATTGTGCTTGCAGAGGTCCCAAGTTCAATATCCAACCTTCAAATGGTGGTTCATAACCCTCTGTAACTACAGTTCCAGGGACTCCTTCATCACCTTCTAACCTCTTGGACACCAGGCACACATGTGGTGCACAGACATACAGTCAAAGCACTCATACACATAAAATAATTTTTAAAAAAATAATAAGTGTTATAAAGAAAAGTATGTAAATGAATGGCCATGGAATTCTCTTACATTTCCTTTTTCTTCAAGAAAAAAAATATTAGTTTGTAGCTAATAAGTCATTTATTTGAGTCATTTATTTGAGTTCCCGCTATGATCTAGGCCTTTTTAATCACTGGAGATAGACCAATAAACAAAATGTAGAATGGTCCTTGGTCTTGTGTAAGTTACTTCCTTGTCTTTGTTTACTTCTAGCATTTCTAGCTTTAGCTTAGGTAAATAGAAAAAACATGGTTTTTAGTTTTGTTTACCCTTCTTGGGTTTCTGAGCTCAGAGTCAGAAGGTTTAATTTAGCCTCAGGGTAGCCAGAGCTATTCTTAGAAAGGAACTCATGTGAATGAATAAATGGCTTAAAGAACTGGGAGACTAAGGTAGCAAGAATGGTAAATGCCATTAGGTCAGTACTTCCTGGACATCAAAGGACATAGCCTCATGGCTTAGGGGCATCTGCCTATGTGATCTCTGTGGAGCCTGTAAGAATCAGAGAGAATAAGCTATCACATGATTCTGTGCCAAAGGGAAACAAATTTTGAATAGTTAATTGTTGAGTTTTTGTTTGCTAATGACACAGTCACAACATGAGTCATGAGGCCATAGGTTCCTAGACCTTTTTTCCCACTGGGGAGTTAGTTGTCAGTTCTCTTCTCCTCCCCCAGCTCCTTACCTTGAGGATGCATCAAGATCACAGAATCTTGGCTTCCAGAAAGGGAGGAAATTCTCCAGAGAAATAATACTCTGTAGAATCCAAAAATTAGAGGAGTTTGAGATAGACATGGGTTTTATCCTTTTGGTATGCCATAATTCTGTAGTGCTCATTTCTAGGCCTATCTTTCAGGTCTGCACTACAGAGCTTGCACAAGGCTTGTGAAGTGGCCAGAATGCATAACTACTATCCAGGCAGCCTTTTCCTCACTTGGGTGAGTTATTATGAGAGCCATATCAACTCAGATCAATCCTCAGTCAATGAATGGAATGCTATGCAGGATGTGCAGTCTCATCGGCCTGACTCTCCAGCCCTCTTCACAGACATGTAAGTTGGCTTCCTCAGGATTGTGGACGCCCTTTCTTGTGTCCTAGGCAGCATATTCCTTAGGAACTAACCCTGCCCCATTGACAATAGTTATAATGTAGAGTACACTTCTGTTGTACATGAAGATCCTTCTATTTCCTGCAAAGGCCTGAGGAATTTCACTCCTGGGCACAATAGAGTGTCTGTAATCAAGAATGTAATGGTATAAAATCTAAGAGATGGCTCAGTGGTGAAGAGCATTGGCTGCTCTTCCAGGGGATCCAACACAGACATACATGCAGGCAAAACACCAGTGCACATAAAATAAAATTTAAAAAACGAGGCAGTGATGGTGCACACCTTTAATCCCAACACTTGACACAGAGGCAGGTGGATCTCCGAGTTTAATGCCAGCCTTGTTTATAGAGATAGTTCCAGGACAGCCAGGGCTACACAGAGAGAACCCTGTATGTATGTCGGGGTGGGGGTAGGAACAGGGACAAAAACAAAACAACAAAAAGAGAAGGACCTCTTTCAAGGTCACATGAACTGTAAGTAGTAGGGCTATGACTAAACCTAGGTCTGTCTGTTTCCATCTACTCCACCTCAGGGAGTGAAGGACTCAAAGACAAACTGTTTAACTAGGAAATGAGCCCATGCTGCACACAGGTACTGAAATCTGTTTTATCAATACAGCTTTTCAATAGAAGACTGTCATTACACATTTCCTCCCACACTACTGTGTCCAGGAAAAATGAAGCCTAGATAAGAATTGCACTCCTATTCAAGACAGAAATGCCTTGGCAGAACCAAACAGGTATTAGCTGTGTTCTGCAAAGTTCATGAGAAGCTGAGTGCCTAAGCAATGTTGGGCTCCAAGTGTGTGGAGATGCAGCATACAGAATTGGAGATTACAGAGTCTATTTTTGCAGCCAGTGATAAGGCTGTAAGCAGCAGGAACAGGCAGGATGCCTGAACTGAAGGCTTAGGCCATGTCCATTTCCAAATAAGGAGATGGAAAGCAGATACCTTTCTTGAGTGGGTAGGGGCAAAGATGGGACAGAAAGTACTCAAATTCTCCATAATATGAACCATGCCACTAGAGAGAAGCATCCAGTTACACTGAACTAATGCTTTTCTTCCTTCCTTCCTTCCTTCCTTCCTTCCTTCCTTCCTTCCTTCCTTCCTTCCTTCCTTCCTTCCTTCCTTTCTTTCTTCTTCTTTTTTGGGGGGGCGAGTGGGGGAGGTTCAAGACAGGGTTTCTTTATGTAACCTTGGCTGTCCTGGAAGTAGCTCTGTAGACCAGGTTGCCTTGAACTCACAGAGATATGCCTGCCTCTGCCTCCCGAGTGCTGGAATTAAAGGCTTGCACCACTACTGCCCCGCTGAGTAAATTTGTTTTTATTTATTTATTTTGAGACAAGATCTCACTATGTAGCCCTGGCTGTCACAGAAATCACTATGTAGATCAGGCTGGCCTCTAACTCAGTGTGTTAGGACTAAAGACATGTGCCATCACACCTGCCCTTGAGTAATTTAGAGTCTGAAAACTAAAAATAAACACAATCCTGCAGATAGAGAGCTGGGCTATAGTGAGTGGTCTGATTTTCCTGCTAATATGTGTGATTATCAGCATATTTTTTAACATGTTTGTCTCCTTAACTATAGAATTATTATAAAAATTTCACAGAAGTGAGCACGAAGAAAAGGGCAGTGATACACACCTATAGTCCCAGTACTTGGAAAGCTAAAGCAAGAAGACTGAAAGCTAGCTAGGCTAGCCTGGACTACACGGCAAGACCTTGTCTCAAAGAAAAAAAAAATTTCATGGAGCTATTCTGAGAGTTACCATGAAAAGGAAAGTGTTTCAGATGGAAGTATTCCAGATAGCTGACCCTACAACCTATTCTGGAATAAAACTTGCCTTGTTGGAGGAGGTTGGATCAGTCTTCCTCCTCTTATAGGCCCACAGCAATGACTGATCAGCATAGGATGGCATTTTAAGGTCTGGTTCTACTGAGTCACACCACTATTCTACCCAGATTGGCATTCTAACTCAGTAGGTGATGATATCCAGGGGTTCTTGATAGAGACATGAGATATACTTGATATACCCAGCTTGTCTTTGATTCTTCATTGATCTATACATTCTTGGTGTATTTAAAGACTTTTAAAAACTTAGAACCTGTTCCAGTAATTTTCACATGTTTATTATGTTCTATATTTTTTTGTTTGTTGTTTTTTTTTTTTTTTAATTTTGGTTGGTTTAGTTTGGGAAGGTGCTCTTGTTGTTAGTCTGTTTTTGTTTTTGTTTTTGTTTTAGACATTGTCTCATTATGTAGTACCCACATTGGCCTGAAACTCACTGTGTAGTTAGATATAGTTTTCATTTGCTATGCTATGCTTCTGTGATATAAATATGGAGTAAGAGAAGTAGTTTGGAAACATAATCAAATGGTGAATTCATTACTTTGATTAAATTCTTGTTTAAGAAAAGTCATTGCTTGTCTATCCTCAGACCAACTGAACGTGAACGAACAGAAAGGCTTATTAAAACCAAATTAAGGGAGATTATGATGCAAAAGGATTTGGAAAATATCACATCCAAAGAGGTAAGCAACATTGAGTCCTCATTGTCCCAAAGCTAGAAGTGAAATAACAATAGATATGGAGCTAAAAATGGTATTGAAAACACAGAAGAACTTTACAGAGATAAACACAGTACATCCTCTCTGTTTCAGATACGTACAGAGTTGGAAATGCAGATGGTGTGCAACTTGCGAGAATTCAAGGAATTCATAGATAATGAAATGATAGTGATCCTTGGTCAGATGGATAGTCCTACACAGATATTTGAGCATGTGTTCCTGGTAAGTTTTAAAGCCACTTTAAGTGGTATTTTGAAACTAGCTTCAGACTCAAGACAATTGTTGTTTAATTATATTTAAATAAAATGTAACTGGACGGAAGAGATGCCTCAGTGGTTAAGGGCACTTACTGTTCTTGCAGAGGACCTGGGTTGGATTGCCAGCACCCACATGGTGACTCACAATCATCCATAACTAGATCCATATCTAGTTCCTGTGGATCTGAAGCCCCTTGCTGACTTCTGCAGGCACCAGGCATACATGCAGGCAAAATATTCATACACATAAAGTAAATAAATCTAAAAAAAATTTAATGTAACTAAATTAAAAGCTTAGGCAATATGTACTCAAGCCTCATTGCTTTCTAATAATTTTGCTATATTATTTTTCTAATACTGCTTTTTAAAGTTATTTATATGTGTTGTATGGTGGAAATAGTACATAATGGCTTGCTGCTGCTGTTCATTTTTTCCCAGTTCCTCTTTCAGTGGATTTTTATGTGGATTAAAGCTGAGTATGGTGGTAATATTTATACCAAGGAATTTAGCAAATCTACAAACCAGGGCTTTCTTCCTCTAGGCTGTTAAATATTTCATCTTTTTTTGTTTTAAGTAGTACTCAGAGTCAAACATGCTAGTCTGCTGTGGTTTCACTCAGTGTATCTAACTAGGATGATTTTTTTAAAAAATTTATTTATTTATTATGTGTACAGAAGAGGGCGCCAGATCTGATTACAGATGGTTGCGAGCCACCATGTGGTTGCTGGGAATTTGAACTCAGGACCTCTGGAAGAGCAGTTGGTGCTCTTACACCTTCCTAGTCTACTGAATGTATGTAAGACCTGATGTATTTCATCTGAGCAAATGGGACAGCTTATAACAGAAAGTCTATTGGGATTTATTTGCTTCGGTATTTTCTGGATTCCTATGGATCAAATCCTGATCCTTGCACATGTTAAGTATATACTCTACCATTGAACTACATCCTCAGCCCTCAACTTTTAAACATAATGAAACCATGTCGCAGCATTTTGAGTCCCCCAAATTGCTTTTCATGATTACCAAAAAGTCAGTGCCTAAAAATTTTTCTTCATAGTTCCCAAACATTCAGTGACCTGTAATTGCCTCAAGAAAGACACAGAGAAACTAGATAAGGTTGAAGAATTCTAATTTCATGTGTACATGGTAGCAGGAACAAAGTTAACAAGAATACTTAAGAGCAAAGAAGAATGCTAAACCATCATTTTGTTTCCACTTCCTATACATTTTGGCCAAAAATATGTTAGAAAAGCTTCTTATCCTGATCCATAGAGAGGCCAAGTACTATCTACATCCAGAAATGTAGCACCTCTCTTTTCTGATGAGCACATATATGAACTGAACTGGTTAGAAGCCAGGATACAGATAGAAGAGGGATAGACACACAGAAGATGGCTAAACTGTATTACCTCACTCTGAACGTTCCAGAGTTTACTTTATCATGCAGTCACACTTAGTACTATTGAAAGCTTGACATTTTAGAGCATATTTGTCTCTAGTTTGATTCATATGGCCCATAGTTATGAAATTACTGTGCAGAGCTGTGGACTGAAAGGGGATCTTCTCTTCTAGTACTTTTTTTTTTTTTTTTTTTTTTTTTTTTTTTTTTTTTTTTGCGGGGAGTTGGGAGTGAGACAGAGTTTCTCCTACATATCCCTAGCTATCCTGGAACTCACTCTGTAGCCCAGGCTGTCCTCAAACTCACAGAGATCCACCTGCCTCTGCCTCCCAAGTGCTAAGATTAAAGGTGTGTACCACCATACCTGGCCTTTTCCCAATACTTTAACTTGACTAATATGTGTTGCTATTTCTGGGTTGTTGTGGTTTTTTGTTGTTGTTGTTGATTAGTTGTTTTCTTTTGAGACAGGGTTTCTCTGTGTAACAGGCTGTTCTGAAACTCACTTTGTAGACCAAGCTGTCCTCAAACTCACAGAGATCCACCTACCTCTGCCTCCCCAGCACTGGGACTAAAGGCATGCCCCACCACCACCCAGCTGTGTTGCTATTTCTGGGTGTAGATTGTACTGGCCTTTCTATGGATAAGGAGCCTGAATTTGTTAACTCTAGTGTATAGTTTCATGAGGTCTCAAAAATATCCTACTCTTCCATTGTTGGAATTCTTGTGTTGTCTGTAGAAATCTTAGGAGCCACTCACTCTTTGCCCAGACTCCATAAAATATGACTGAATTTCTATGAAGGACAAATTGCTGGTAGCCAAAAAGAGCTCCTGTTAGATAGTGGCCAGAGCTGGCTGAAGATGTAGCCCAGGTGGTCCAGTGTCTATTTGTCATGCATATAGTCCTGAGTTTGGTCCCCAACACCATGTAAGCTGGGTGCGGTAACACTCCAGTACTCAGGACAAGGTCGTCCTCTGCTGCATAGAAAATTTGAATTCAATCTGGGAGCCATGAGACCCTAGGAAGAAAGGGGTCAGGATCAAATCATTTTACCCTCAAACATTGCTTGTTTGTTTCTTTGGTACTGGAGATCAAGTGTAGAGACTTGTGTAGACAAGGACTCTACCACTGAACCACATTCCCAGCCCTAAATGTGAATTTTAACACTTTTTTAAAAAATGTGGAACTTTTCTCTCATGTCCTGGGCCCAGAGTTTGAACACCAGCACCATACACACAAAGGATGTGGACAAGTTGCCTAACATGATGGTGCACACCTATAATCCCAACACTCAGAAGGTAGAGGCAGATAGCTCTCTTTGAGTTTGAGGCCAGCCTGGTCTACATAGTAAGTTCTAGGCCAGCCAGAGCTATGTAGTGAGATCCTGTCTTGAATGAATGAATGATTGATAGATAGATACAGACATGATAAATATCAAGTATAGACATTTTTTGACTGGTCAACCTGTTTTGTTCCAGGCAGGCATATTTCCTGTGTCTCTACCACCACTCACTTCCAACTAGAATTCAGAACTGCCTCCTCTTTACCCTTTCTTCAACTAGTATATTTTATGGTATATAGCAATTTTTAATATTACTAAAAGCAGAAATAACAGTCCAATTTCCCCCAAATTATATTTCCCTAATCACCTACAAATGTGTTTATTTCCACCAACAGATTTCTCTTAGGATTCTTTCTTGAGTTTTTTATTACAAAAATAATTTATGTTCACCAGGCATGGTAGTTCATGCCTGTAATCCCATCTGCCGAAGCTGAGGCAGGAAGATTGTTACAAATGTAAGGTCAACCCAAACTACATAGTGAATAGGTCCAAGCACCCACATGATGGTCAGAGCTATCTAGAACTCCAATTCCAGGGCATCTAAAGCCCTTTTCTGACTTCCAAGGACACACAGGTAGAGCACATATGGGCTATGGACAAAACATTAATACACATAAAATAAAATACTTAAAGTTCATTGTAGAATTTTTTCAATTTTAGAAGATAATAAATCACTTTTAATCATTACCCAAGAAGGTATCATTGTTATCTTTTTTAGATTCATAGGAAAATTGAGCAGAAGATTAAAATTTTCCCGTGTATCCTCAGCTGCCATGAATGTATAGCCTGCCACATAATCAGCATACCCTGTCAAGAGTGGTACATTTGGGCCGGGCAGTGGTGGTACATGCCTTTAGTCTTAGCACTTGGGAGTTGGGAGGCAGAGGCAGATGGGTCTCTATGAGTTAAAGGCCAGTCTGGTCTACAGAGCGAGTTCCAGGAAAGCCAAAGATACACAAAAACCCTGTCTCAATAAATGAATGAATGAATGAATGAATGAATGAATGAATGAGTGGTACATTTGTTAGAGTTAATGAACCTGCATTGATTGGCACATCATTATCAACAGGGTCCATAAATTATATAGAACGTTTGTATGCGGTATGAATTTAGACATATTTATGGTACGTGTCTACTATTAGAGTATGAGAGTTATTACTACTTGTAAATTTGGTTGGTTTTGTTTTGGTTGGTTGGTTGGTTGATTGTTCGTTTTTTGTTTTTGTTTTTGTTTTTGTTTTTTTTCATTTTATTTTGAGACAGGATTTCTCTGTGTAGCCCCAGCTGTTCTGAAACTCATCCTACAGACCAGGCTGGCCTCAAACTCAGAGAGCCTCCTGCCTCTGCCTCCTGAGTGTTGGGATTAAAGGTGTGAATAATTTTCTTCTTTTAACTTATTTTTTATGTGCATTAGTGTTTTGCCTACATATCTATGTGAGGGTGACAGATGCCCTGGAACTGGAGTTACAGACATTTATGAGCTGCTACATGGGTGCTGGGAATTGAAACCTGGGTCCTCTGGAAAAGCAGTCAGTGCTATTAACTGCTGAGCCATTTCTCCAGCCCCATGAATAATTTTTTTATTTAAAAAAAAAAAACCTTCCAAATAGGAGAATTATAAAATTTAACTCTTATTCAAAATGCAAAATAATTGCTTGAAGAAGTTAACTAAGCATCTTATACTTGTTTTGGTGGCTTCCCCTTGGTTATATACCACATGTCCTATGTCCGACCCTTTTCTCCTCCCCAGGGAGTGTACACTTTCCCAGCAGTTGACATGGGAAAAGAGATCTATCCTAGTTTCAAGTTGCAGGGTTACTTTTCTCAAAGTCATCTCATTTCATGCATAGTTGCCATACCTGGAGCTCAACCAGATTGTTAGAGGACAGGCAGCAATTCCCCTCCCTCTGGAAGAATGCTCAGCTCTGCGTTATACCGCACAGGGACCTGGTTA
This sequence comes from Peromyscus leucopus, assembly GCF_004664715.2. Classification (NCBI taxonomy): domain Eukaryota; kingdom Metazoa; phylum Chordata; class Mammalia; order Rodentia; family Cricetidae; genus Peromyscus; species Peromyscus leucopus. The sequence continues at coordinate 60,728,678 of NC_051086.1, forward strand.
TTCAGAAAGGTGTCAGCTGATATGGAGAAGGAATGCTTAGAACATAGTTCAGAGAAAACCTGCAGTGAGAAGGAAAGATTGATTGGTGGGAAGCCAGATTATCATTAGGAAAAAAGATTCATCTAAATCCTTACAAGTTTGTACAACTTCTCTTAAGCTAGAAGCCTTTGCCCAACCTGATTTTAGTATCAACAGCTCTCCTGGAGGCTAATTTGGCTGAGAAAAACCTGCATATGAATAGAGACCTTTTACGGAAAAGCAGAATTTTTTAGGTTAGCATGGGAAACATGAGAGTATTGGACACAGAGTAATTTTGCTCTGATATCCACATACATACTGTGGCACTTGTCCGTTCACATGTGAACACACACTCACCACTCCCACCCTGAAAAAAAAGATAATTTTTGTACTATCATTAATAAAAACTAGGTGTGAGAACATAAAGTTCCTGGTTAGAGGCATTGAGTACATGTTTTTGAGTCACTTTTCAGAAACTTTCCCCGCAGTGCTCCTTCCCAAATACCCTGTTTAGTTGGTTTGATAATACTCACTAACCTTGTCTTTTTGACTCCATAGGGCTCAGAATGGAATGCCTCGAACTTAGAGGACTTACAGAACCGAGGGTGAGCACACAAAGCAATTGCTGACATCTCTGTATGACAGAAGTCCCTGTTTAACCTTTATGTTTTCCTGTCAAAGAAGTATCAATGGGTAAACTTTAATCCTTAGGGTCACTTTCAATTCTCAGCTATTATCTTACAGAAAAAAAAAAAAATCAGAGCAGTTATTCTCTCAACCATTTGATCCTTTTCCCTCCCAAGAAATATCACTTGTATTAATGGAATGGCTTTGAAACAAATTCCCAAGTGTTTGGTACTCTTTAAAAATTAAATTGAGTTGCTAGGAATGTAGTTAAGTGATAGAGCTTGCCTGGGCCAGAGGAAGAAGAGAATGAATTATTTCTGATTGCCATGATAGACTGAGAGTCTGAGGTGCTGATAAGTGTCATGCACACTACCTACTGTTCTCTCTCCCTGACAAGAAAGATGTTTTATAATTACAAAAATGAACTTCTAGTTTCCATTCAAAGAAAAACCCAGGTATGAAAATCTAGTTGCTTAGTTGAAGATATAAAAATAAGTATAACTTGGAAAATTTTAATTAGTAAGGATTGGTCTGGAGCTTTTTGAGACTATATATTCATCTTTTGAATTTTTTTTATCATCCTAGCTCAAAGCTTCACACTAAAACGTTCAGTGTGAATGAACGATAAAAAATTCATACACATGTAAGAACTGTCATTTGCCTAATGACAGATGAAGGGAGGAATCAACTAATAAACTGGGCTGAGAATTCAAAGATCTAGACTCTCATCCTGTGTCTTTCATTTGCCCTCTTAAAACTAGATAAATTTGCCAGGCAGTGGTGGCACACACCTTTAGTCCCAGCACTAGGGAGGAAGAGGCAGGAGGATCTCTGTGAGTTTGAAGATCACCTGATCTACAGAGAGAGTTCCAGGACAGCCAAGGTTACACAGAGGAACCCTGTCTAGAAACACAAAAGAATAAATAAATTAATTAAACAAACCAGATAAACTGTTCACTGGTAGGCTTCTTGACCAGGGTCCTTGAAGATAAGACCCTGATTGGACTTGAAAAACAACATTGACTCCACTTTATCTGCAGAAGTTCACTTAAATTTCCTGAGAGTGGGACCAGTTTTTGACAGCTTACAATTCTGTAAAGTTTGAAAGTTCTATCATTCTAGAAAACTTAGATATGATATTTAATATGAAATCTGCGATTTGACATAGCACTGCTTGCCAAATACATTGTAATCACATTGTGTAGACATATAATAGGCTATAAAACTAGCTGGAGATGAGACTCCATCTTATATGCTTCTTTTATTTAAACATTTTATAAAAATATTAAAATTGTATACATTAATGTGGTACCATGTGATGTTTAGGTACATATATTTAATGTTTTAAATCAAGTTTGTCATCTGGAACATTTTTCATTTTTTTTAATAAGTTTTATTTTGCTTTTTATGTGTATGGGTATTTTGGCTGCATATATGTCTGTGTATTGCTTGCATACTTGGTGCCCTGGAGGCCAGAAGAGGCTATCAGATCCCCTGGGACTGGCGTTATAGATGGTTGTGAGCTGCTATGCTGGCTCTTAACTGTTAAGCCATCTCTTCTGCCCCCATTTATCAATTCTTCGTGATGAAAACTTTCGAAATCTTTTCTTTTTGCTTTTTGAAATATACAGTATGTACTTATCCGTAGTCACTCTACTGTGGAATAACAGCCATCATTTACTCTTATAAGGCTAAACTTCAAAATGTAACTAAATCTAGTTGTCTTTAGAAACAGAATGGGGGTTGGAAATTTAGCTCAGTGGTAGAGCAAGCGCAAGGCCCTGGGTTCGGTCCTCAGCTCTGGAAAAAAAAATAACATAAAATAAAATAAAAACAGAATGATTGGATGTGCAAACATCTACTTGGGTCTTATTTCTTAAATTCAGTGGGTCTTAAACTTTAGTCTGTCACAAAACTGTATGTACTATTTCCTGACAGTGATTTATGGCATTTCAAAGTGCAATTTTTTGGGTTTTGTTTGTTTTTTTGTTTTCTGAGACAAGGTTTCTCTGTGTAGCCTTGGCTGTCCTGGAACTCACTTTGTAGACCAGGCTAGCCTCAAATTCACAAGAGATCCATCCACCTGCCTCTGCCTCCTGAGTGCTGGCATTAGAGGCATGTGCCACCACAACCCAGCTCAAATTGCAATTTTGATAGTAAGGTCATTTCCAGATAGTCTACTGACTTTAGGAACTAAAGTTACAGAATTGCTGATACACCAAAGAAATTCCAAGGAGTTATAGCACCAATCAGCAGTAGGCATTTTCAGCTCCAGAAGGAAAAGAATTAGGAAACTGTTTCCTGTCTCTCTAGAGATGATGCCATAATCCATTATTGAAGTATAGGATTAGAAGTAGGAGATTGATCGGGTTTTGTTGTTGTAGTTTACTGTGTGTGTGTGTGTGTGTGTGTGTGTGTGTGTGTGTGTGTGTGCGCGTGCGTGCGCGCGCGCGCGCACGCGCGCGCTCCATGTTTGTGAGTCAAAGAGGAGGCAGAAGAGAGCATCTAACCCCCTGGAGCTGGGAATCACAGCTAGTTGTGAACTTCTCCACATGAGTGCTGAGAACTGAGCTCTGGTCCTCTGAAAAGCAGCAAGCACTCTAACCCTCAGAGCCATCTCTCCAGCCCCTCATTTTTATTTTAAATAAAATAAAATCAGTGAGCCAGGCATGGTGACTTACACCTTTAATTACAGCACTCAGAAGGAAGAGGCAAGTGGATGTGTGAATTTTCAGCCAGCCTGCTCTACATAAAGTTTCAGGCAAGCCCAGGCTACACATACAGATCTTGTCTCAAAAAAATAAGTAAATAAAAATAAATAAATGTTTTTGCTTTTTCTTCTAATCATTTTATTGAATGTAATTCATAATGCAGTATAGTTAAGACAATTAAAATGTACAATTCTGTGGCTTTTAGTAAATGTTTCTGAGTTATGCAAACCACCTAGTTAATTGAGAGCATTTTTTCACACCAGAAGGAGACCATGTATGCTTCCTTGGTCATGTTTCCCTTCTTCCCTGTCTCTAGAAGTCACTGGTGTCATCAGCTGACAGGCACTTTTTGGCTGTCGTGAATAATGATGCTGGGACCACATGTATGCACGCTGTGGAGTAGGCTAATGCTTGTGTAGTAACTCTGTGTCTTCTTCAGAAACTGAGTTTGTGGAGCCCCACATGTGCTTATTTGAAGGAAACAGTTTTTGTAGAAAGAACTGAGCCTGTGTTGCTGGAGTAAACTTCAGTGATGCTTAAGTCTATACAACATTGAAGAAAAAAGAGCCTTTGGTAAATTAAACCACACAATAATTAAGGTGGTGCAGGGAGAGAGATGATGGGAAAGTTTTTAATAGAGAAATCCTTTTCTGCTAACTGCTCAACATGTGAGAACTCTTGGCAGAATGCAGTCAGGTTGACTTGAGGGAGTTTCAGGCCCAGCTTTCCCTCACAGGTTCTTGCCTAACAATCTGGCATTGAGAAAAATAAGAAAATTTTCCTTTTCTCTTTTTTCTTGTAGTATATCAGTCATCTGGTTTTATACAAACAACTTCCAAATAAAATTTTATTGTTGGGAATTTTAAGAACAGAAATTGCTACGTTGTGGGTCTTAGGTTGATTTTTAGTTGATACAGATATAAGGACTATTTCCAAAATACTATCAAAGATGAGATCCTGTAACCATATATAAAGTGAAATGGTATTTAGGTATTGAACATGGCAGGATATGGTGCTGGCAATTCATTTTAGCCTGAGAAACAGAATACATGCCCTCCCTTGATTTCTTCACAGGGTACGGTACATCTTGAATGTCACTCGAGAGATAGACAACTTCTTCCCTGGAGTCTTTGAGTATCACAACATTCGAGTATATGATGAAGAGGCAACGGATCTCCTGGCTTACTGGAATGACACGTACAAATTCATCTCTAAAGCCAAGTGAGTATTGTCCCACCCAGCATTCGGATCCCTGTTCATAGTGTGAACATACCTGGGGATGAGAGACGGACATATTTACTGACAGTGCTTAGAGAACAGGATACAAAGGGGGAAAGGCCCTGAGATTGTATAATCCTAGACAAAAGATTAGTGACCTAATACTTTCCCTTTAAGCAAATGAAATCCCTTAGAATAAAATAACCTCATATAGCCTCATTTTCCACTAAGCAGAAAATGAAAGAAAATGGAATTATACTGCAGCTAAAGAAAGAGGGCCTGGAGAGATGGCTCAGGGGTTAAGAGCACTGGCTGCTCTTCCAGAGGTCCTGAGTTCAATTCCCAGCAACCACTGGTGGCTCACAACCTTCTGTAATGGCATCTGGTGCCCTTTTCTGGCCTGCAGGTGTACATGCAGGTAGAGCACTCACATACATAAAATAAATAAATAAATCTTAAAAGAAAAAGAAATAAAAATGAGAAATGGAGGGGAAAAAAGTTGAGACAAGGTCTCATTATGTAGTCCTAAATAGCCTGAAACTCTTAAGAAGACCAGGCTGACCTCGAACTCACCGAAATCTGCCTACTTCTGCCTTCCAAGAGCTGAGATTAAAAGAATGCACTATCCACCATTCCTGGTTCTGAATTAAATTCTTAAATTGGCACTGGAGATATTTGTAAGTTGTATAGCAAAAACTATTGTGAATAGGCAATATACCAGGTCTTTCTGAATATAAGAAGAGAAGTAGTGAGCGTTGGAAATCTTCCCAGTCAGTGGCTTTATTGTGGCTACTCTAAATGGTGAAGTTTTTCTCTTGCCTTTTGTCATGTTGCCTTCAAATTAATTGACTCCTAAAGCTCTGAGGACTTCCTTCCCCATTTTATTCATCATTTTACTAGGAAGAATGAATCATAAATGAGCTACTTGGCCACATCCCTCTTCAGAAAAGACAGCATTCAAACCATCTTTAGTAGATGGGAAATATTAACTTTTTTTTTATTAACTTCTTTCAGAAATTACACCCCCTTAACAGTCTTCATAGACAGGACAGTCACCAATCAGTTGCCTCTCACAGTTGGAGAATCAGGACCATCAAATGCATTTGTCTCCTTAATTCTGTAAAATAGTGCACACCATGGGCTTTAAATATTCTTCAAGCTCCCAAGAAAGGCTTCAGTAACAGGAGAAGCTTTTATAACTGTATGGGCTGGCAAATTGGAAAACCTATTCCAGGTGTTTAAAAGATTCATCCTTATACTTCTGTTACTTTAGAATCACTTTTGGCACCAATATCTGTATTAGTCAAAATTCTCTAGATTAAGAGAACTTTGAGAGAGAGAGAGAGAGAGAGAGAGAGAGAGAGAGAGAGAGAGAGAGAGAGAGAGAGAGAGATTTCTAATGACTTACATACAGGCTGCAGTCTAGCTAACCCAACAGTAGCTGCCTATGAACGGAAAGTTCAAGAATCCAGGAGTTGTTCAGTCCATGAGGCTGGATGTCTCCACTGGTCTTCAGGATACACTGGAATCCCAAAGAAGTAGGCTCCAATGCCAGTCAAGGAATGGACTTGATAGCAAGGGTAGGAGCAAGCAGGCAAAGAGCAAGTCTTCCTTCTTCCATTTCCTTTATACAAGCTGCCAGCAGAAGGCAGGTCCAGATTTAGAGGTGGGTCTTCCCACCTCAAAAGATCTGGATTGAAGGTTCTTCTTCCCACCTCAAAGATCTCAATTAGAAGTGAATTTTCCCACTTGAAATGATTTAATTAAGCAAAAATCTCTCACAGGTGTGCTCAGCCATTTTTGAGTTTTAGATGATTCCAGGTGTAGCCAAGCTGACAACCAAAATAGCCACCACAAGCACCAAGGTCATAAATGGATGCAGTTGTTCATAAGTTTCTCAAGTTTGGGTCAGAGTCTGAGGGGGAACTCCTCCTTCTATAATTCTTTCTACAAGACCCTATTCCTAATATGATGATGCAAGACTTAATCTCAACCATCCTACACAGGGATTGAGGGGTGAAATTGAAGTATAGGTTAGATGAAAACTAACTTAAATCTTTCTTAAATAAGTTAGAAGCTGTGCACTTAAAAAGCTCAGTTGAAAAATTCCAAAGAAGCCGAGTGTGGTAGCACACACCTTTATTTCCATTCCAACACTTGCAAGGCAGAGACAGGCCAGTCCCTGAGTTCAAAGCCAGCCTGGTCTACAGAATAAGTTTCAGGACAGCCAGGACTACACAGAGAAACCCTGTCTTGAAAAGAAAAGAAAGGAAAAGAAAAGAAAAGAAAAATGTGAAAGAGGTGCTTTCTTAGGGAATGAATTTTATTTTACTTAGACTTAAGTAAATTTAAGTACATTCCATGCCTACAGACAAAGGCCTAAAATTTGATATGTTAAAGTTGTTAGAGTTCAATTGGAAAATGTAGAGCACACGTCTAAATTTTCATCTGAGTCACTGTGCATTGGCTTCCAAACTGTAGACTAATAAAAACTCTATAGTGTAAGGACCAGCGAGATGGCTCAGTGCTTGCTGCCAAGGCTGATGACCTAAGTTTAATCCCCAGAACACACAAGGTAGAAATTGAGAGAACTGACTCCTCCGAGTCATCCTGTGACCTCCACATGTGTACCACACACTCAGATGCCTGCCCACCCACACATACTCAAATAGATAAATGCAGTTTTTAAAAGTAAGGAAAATTATTCCATTTCATACTTTGCATTCTTTGCTTATCTGCTCACTTGTTTGGACAAGTCACCTCAAACTCGCTTGCACTGGTAATTCCTCACTCATTCATATAGCTCATGTCTCCAGAAAATCAAGATTATAAGCTTCTGAAGAAAAGCTTGTCAACTATCAATACAGTCAGTGAGCAAATGAATAGCTTGTCCCCTTATGCTCACATATATATGTTTTGATTTATCGGAACAGTTACATGAAAGGATTCTGGGATCTATGAGCAGTAGCCATAAGAGTAACTGTTCTTTTTCTCTAGGTTTTAAAATATTCCTTCTTCAACAGCTAGGAAGTGTGATCAGCAGATCCATAATTTATTCATGCATTTAACAGATCCTTGAAGACTGACTGTGTGTTATAACACTACCTTGTTAGAGTTAGAACATAACTGAACAGTGTTCACATCCAAGATAATTAACTAGGACCTGTTTAGACTGATGTATTTTGTTTGCTTTGTGGTAGCATTGTTTTCTCTTCCTTCCCTTGCATTAAAAACCTGCAGGAACTGGGGCTTAGATTAACAATAGAGCACGTCCTTAGTATGTGTGGAGCCTGAGTTTAGTTCAGAGCATGTAAAAAAACAGGCAGCTGCCTTTCATTCCACCTCCATCACTAAGAAAGCATGTGCTATATCACATGCTTTCCTCTGTCTCTGACATTGTGGTGCTGTGTGAACAGTGCTATCTGACAGTTGTCTGAATAGAGAAGAAAAGTTGGCTTCATGTATGCTTTCCTCCAGGGACAGAGACCTTCCTGGGAATTTAACTAGAAACAACTCTATTAGAATAAATTGGATGAGTCATTACCACACCTGTAACTCAGGAGCCATGCCTGAGGGCTGTAAGGAAACTGGCCTCCACCACACAGGAAATGAGCTCCAGCTCTGAAAGCTAACTTCTCCACCTCCACTCTGTGACGTGACCTTCACTAACACATTGAATTTTAATGATCTGTTTCTGGAACTAAATCCTACCCTTTAGGATAAAAGCTGTGTGTTACTTAAGTTTCTGTCTAACACCTTGTACATATTATCTTATATATGGTAAGTACTTGTTAAATCTTTACTGAGTAGATTAAGAGACTTAATATTAATATTGGGAGAAAAAAAAGCTAAGCAGTAGAGGCACACTCCTTTAATCCCAACACTGGGGAGGCAGAGGCAGGTGGATCTCTGAGTTTGAGGCCAGCCTGGTCTACAGAGTTCGGTTCAAGACAACCAGGACTACACAGAGAAACCTTGTCTTGAGAAAAACAAGTAACTATTAGTTAAAGTGCAGTAGCGGCTGCCTGCTTGGCCCTCATGTTTGATCCTAGAGGGAGTCACTTGGATGTACTAAGGTGAAAGCTTTGTATACATAGCAAAAGGAAAGAGGGTGAGAGGAGGGCAGTCCAGGGATGGGAACCCCGCTCTCACACTGTCCTGCCTTCACCTCCATCTCCCAACTAGGAAGCATGGATCGAAGTGCCTTGTGCACTGCAAAATGGGGGTGAGCCGCTCGGCCTCCACTGTGATTGCCTACGCAATGAAGGAGTACGGCTGGAACCTGGACCGAGCCTATGACTACGTGAAGGAAAGGCGCACAGTGACCAAGCCTAACCCCAGCTTCATGAGACAACTGGAAGAGTACCAAGGGATCTTGCTGGCGAGGTACGTCCCTACGTGGCTTTCTCTGACCCTCATTTCCAGACACTTCCATAAGGCAAGCTGAGAGGCATTTTCTGTAGCCAGTGCTCAGCCTAACTTGGATATGATTTTTTTTAACTTGGATTCATTTCTCTATCAATTTTTTCAAAATATGAATTTAAGATTGGCATGGAAGATTAGGCAGGTAATCTTTCAGGTATTTGATAGATATAGACCAAAAGAGAAATTAGAGCCTCATTCCAGTTTTCAGTTAAGTGTACATTTAATTAACACCTGTCAATATCTTATGATGCTGGCTACAGCCTCATCAAGATGGATACTGGGTGCTCCTAAGGTACTGCTAGTGTTCCCTAAAAATCTTGACAGAAAAAAAAAAAAAAAACCTTTTTTTTTCAGTATTAAGTTTTACTGAGCTCTCTAGTAATTTTGGTCATGTACCAACTGTATACTACCCCATTTGAGGGTTATACCCAAAAACAGCTCACTCTTTATTAAAAAAAAAAAAAAAAAAACTTTAATCAAATTTTATATATGTGCTGTGTGAAACTGAAAAAAATTACAAAGGAAAAGCATCTTAGACTCAGTACCCACAAATAATAGTCAAGGCTGCCTTACCTATTTCTCTAGGCTTTGCTTTGTCATGCATTTTGATACTTTCCCACAAAAACTATTGTTTTGGCCTGCCTTTCTACCCACTACTGTCTTCAATCGTTTCCTGTATGAATGAGAGACAACTGTTTTCAATAATAATTGAGTAGTTGATTGTTAAAATGAGTGATGTCACTACCTTTAGGGGTTAAAATCGTCATCTGCTCTTGGATCAGATATACATGACTTGAGGACCATTTTGTTGAGCTGTCACATGCTGAAATTTTCTGACTTGATGGGTCTGGTTTGCTTTCCCTGTGAGCATGCTCTAGGCTGTGTTTTCAGGGTGACAGCAGATCTGGTCTGTTTTCCCTGTGAGCATGTTCTAGGCTGTGGTTTAGGGTGATAGCACAGCTGTCTAAAAGCAGTTGCTGCTGGTGCCAGGGTTTGACTCCAGTGAGTCTCATGACTTGGTCTTGACTCTCAAATCTGGGCTGTGTTTCCACAGAAGAGAATGTTAATAGCCTTCCAGCCTATCCAGGCAGAGGGGCCACCCTCCCAGCCCCCAAAGAATTGTGAAAATGTGACCACAACATAGCATTATGGTTTCCACTAAAAACCCCTCCCATTTACTCAGCATTTGGAATGATTTCATCTGAGCCTTTGTCTGGGAGAATACTCAATCCTCCTGTTTCTAAGAAGTTCTAAGTCTTTAGGACCAGTTTTCATGTCACTTTTAAATTAAATCAGAAGGTAGGACACAGAAAATCTTTTTGGCACAAGAAAAAGGTACCTAAGTGTTTGAGGAGAACATAAATATTGTATGTTCCCAGACACACACAACACACATAACGGATATTAGGCAATGTCCTCATGTGACCTACTGAGAGGAAGGATACTACATGTTCTGCCAACTTCAGTATTTATTCTGGAATCCCAGGCTACTGCAAGCTATTGGGTTGGTTCCCCTCCCCCAGAACCCCCTCCCTACAGTGTGGTTTTTCTTAGATGTTAAAGGAATTTCAGAAAAATCTTAAATGAGGTTGTGAAGGGCAGAATAAACCAGAAAATCTCGCTTCCTCTTCCCTTTTCCTTTCTTCTTCTGTTCCATCCTGACTTCCTGAGCTTGATTCATAAAGGAAGGGCAAACTCCAGAGAGAAAAGAAAAAACAAAACAAAACAGAATTTGCATCATTCGATCTGTTTTCTGTTCCTGGTTCACCCCTTTGCTGCAGCCTTCAAAGTCACTTCATATTTTTAGTCCTCACTTGACCGCCATCTGTAAAATTAAAACATCAAGATGAAGCTGAGGGCCTGCAGTGGTGGCGCACACCTTTGATCCCAGCACTCGGGAAACAGAGGCAGGGGGATCTCTGTGAGTTCAAGGCCAACCTGATCTACAGAGGGAGATCCAGGACAGGCTCCAAAGCTACACAGAGAAACCCTGTCTCAGAAAACCAAAGGGAAAAAAAGATGAAGTTGAGAGAGGTGATACATGCCTTCAACTCCAGCACTTGGAGGCAGGCAGGTCTCTGTAGATTCAAGGCCAACCTGGTTTACATATCAAGCTCCAGGATAGTCAGGGCTACTTAGAGAGACCCTGTCTCCAAAAAAAAAAAAAAAATTTCAAGATGTCAGTCTCCCTTGTAGACTTTGGAATAAAAATGTTCACTCTGAACCGGGAGGTGGTGGCACTTGCCTTTAATCCCAGCACTTGGGAGGCAGAAGCAGGCAGATCTCTTGAGTTCGAGGCCAGCCTGGGGTACACCGTGAGTCCAGGACAGCCAGGGCTACACTGAGAAACCCTGTCTCAGAAAAAACAAAAAGAAAAGAAATAATACAGGGCAAGTGAGATGGCTCAGCAGATAAAGTACTTGTTGCTCAAGGCTGACAACCTGAGTTCCATCCCTCAAAAAACAAAAACAAAAAAAAATGTTCTCTGTATTTTCTTTTTCACAAAACAACACCCTTTCTTTTTTTAAGACAGGCTATCACATACCACAGGCTACACTATGTAGCCAAGTCTAGCCTTGAGCACCTAATCCTCCTGCCTTATCTCCCAAGTGCTTGATTTATTCTTTTTGTTTTTTATACCACTGTGTATTAAGGGTTGTCTCTCATCTCCTTTCTCTGTGGTTACCCGAAAAGCATATGTTCATATGTTATTTATTCCTCTTCATTGACATTAATCTGCCTTCCAATATCACAAGCACATTAACTCCCCCAAAACCTGGGATGGGAAGTGTTCTGGCATTTCTTGTGATGTCCTTCATTACTGAGGGTCTCAACAAGAAACAGCTTGCTCAGGTTAGAGTTATTTAAAGAAGGTGTTAGAGGTGAACTAGTTACAAAAGTGAACCTTCCACGACTAGGCTGTTTGGTAATAGTTCTTAAGCTTCAAGAGAGGGAACATTTACCATAGCCTGAAAGGTGAGACTCATGTAGCGAAAGATACCTTCAAAGACAAGCAATGACCTTTCTTTGGTCAGAGGGACACAGCCTGAGGTGACTTTGCAGAGAGGAAAAACTGGAGACATAAAAATCCTGCCTTCCACCTCTTTCTTATAGTCTTAGTTCATGATGTATTCGGTCAAAACTTTGGTACTTGTAGGCTAACTGCAAGTGAGTCGGGTCCAGTAGATTCTTGCTGACCCCAAAGTCCTCCACTGGTATCTGCCTGTTGAAAAGAGCAGTGAAGAGCCAGGCCTGATGGAGAGTCACTGTACTCTCTGCTCAGAGAGGTGGTAGCAGGAGATCAGAAGTTGGCTATATAGTAAGTGTGAGGCCAGCCCAAACTATGTGAGATCCTGTCTCAGCAAATAAAGTAGCAGCAAAGAAAATGGATTCCTCAGACTCCTGTGGCCATCTAAGGCTCTACCAGGCTATATACCTTAGGAAACCAGGAGAATCGCATCCCCAGAAAATCCTATTCAGATTCTAAGAAATTCCATTTCCTGTCCTGGGTCTTATATTTCTTAACTGTTTTTTGTTTTGTTTTGTTCTGTGTTTCATATCCTAGGACACACAAGGTGGCTCTCAAAGAGTTAGAATTGTGATCCAGCATCCTGCAGCTGCAGTTACTCAGAGCAGCATTGGGCACTTAGCTGGAGTGGCAGCTGTCAGTTGGAGAGAGCTTGGTGTGGGGGCCTCTTAACGCATTTCTAGGTAGTAACATCTGAATTGATTACAGTAAAATGGGAGCATGAGGGCACAGGCCACATGTCAGTCCTCTGAAATGCAAAGGACTTCTTATAGCCTTCAAAATACCATTGATAGTTTAGAAAAGGCTAATTTACTCTTCCCCAGGAAGACCTAAAAAGTTTAATGGCATCATTAAACTGCTGGTATTTTTCATACTGGATTTATTTTTTCTGTTTTATAGTTGTGGGGTGGTAGCAGGCAGAACAAGTGCTGAAGCTCCGTTAAACTGCCAGCAGCTCTCTGCCATTCTGTATTCTGATCATAGTCTGCCAGGCTTGTGTTCCGTCAGACAGGTTCAAGTTTCAAGCCTACCATTTGTAAGCCGGACCATGTGTCTATGGTGTGAGGTTCCATGGGGGAGGGGAGGAGAAACTAAGTGTCAGCTAGGAGAGCTTGTGCCTCATGTCCTCAGACATGTCCATTTTGATTATTGAAGAACCTGGTCATGAGGGCCAGAGGAGACAGGGCTTTCTCTTTACCCTGGCTATCTGGTGAAGAGCAGTGTAGGTAGACAGACAGACAGCAGCAGGGAGCCTAAAATGAAAGGACATGGCTTTCTGGTCCCATGATAGCCAAGCCTAGTTGTGTCTTTAAAGGATTTTTTTTCTTAATAGCTTTCTAGTTAAATAATCAGAACTATCCAGGATCATGCACAGCTCACAGAAATGCCCAGTGTTTTCTTAGTACCCTAGAAAGAAATCACCATGAGTCTCGTTTTCCTGGTCTTACACCTCCAGCACTATTTTTCCTCTGTATAAATTTCTAAGAGTTGATGCTCTTACCTAACATGTAACAAGAAAGCAGAGGTAAGAGAAGGGAATGTATACATCTTGTCATTTACGTTTCTTTCCTGCTCATCTAATAAAAGAAAAAAAAAAACAAAAACTAAACTTTTGCCCAGAGTGGACCAGTCATATGTGTGTCTGTGTTTACATGAATCCAAAATCAGGTCAGAGGCCACTCAAGGGAGGGGAGATCTGAGACATGATTGCATCATCTGGGCCACAGGCCAGCTCTGAAGTTCTTTTTTGGCAACTTGTTTATTTACTTGGCCTGCCTAGAACAGGAGTGGGGGGGTGGTCAGCTAGATTACAAGTTAACAGTTTAAACTAATAGATATGGTCTAATGTTGTACATTGACACTATCAGTGTCAACTCGTTAGAATACACTGGCTCCAGAGCCTCACTGGAAAACAGTCTAGTGTTACCAGTAAAACCAGGGGTGCACACATGCTCTATTACCCATGTATTCTACTCCTGTTATATAACAACTCTGATAAACTGAAGTGTATACCAGCCACAAGAATGTCCCTGGTAGGATTGTTTATAGTAGCCAACACTGTCAACCATATGGATAAATTAATTTTCACACATTTATTTCACTTTATGAAAATATATTTACATACAGTGATGGAGCTTGAAAACATGTTAGCCAAAATGATGTTTTAGGTTCGGATGTGGTGGGCATACCTCATCATCCCCCCCCCCACAAGGTTTCTCTGTGTAGTTTTGGTACCTCGAACTCGCCACCGCCGCCACCGCCGTGCCACCACCACCACCCCCACCCCAGCTTGGTCTTCATAGTGAGTTCCAGGACAGCCAGGGTTATGTAGTAAGACTCATTTACAAGAGAGAGAGAGAGGAAAACAGCTGCAGTAACATTTTAAGGAAAAGAAAGGGAATGATAAGTACAGAATTCAAGAGGGAGGCAGCCCCCATGGAGAGGTGGAGAGTGTGGGTCACAGGGAGCATGTGGAGTTGTGGCCCTTTCAGTGATGGTAATAATGGGACTGTGTCCAGAGCTGCCTTCGCTCCACTTCAGACCAATCTTCGGATTAGATTTTTTTTCCTTTCTTTTTTATAAGTGTGTCAGTTGTATGCCCAAGCCCCAGTGGAGTATTTTCTGATGATCACTCCCCCAGGAACAGAAGGAAGTCCCTGCTGGGCATCAGGCTGTGATGTTAGCCACTTCCTCTGAAACATTCATTGTTTACACTCATTAGCATAACTTCCATCTCATATTCCCTCTTGGCTGATAATTTTTTATTGTATTAGATTTATGCATTTTATGTATGAGTGTTCTGCCTACTTATATGAATGTGTACCACATGCATGCCTGGTCCCCATGGAGGTCAGAAGAGGAACTGGAGTTATGGATGGTTGTGAACCACCATGTGAGTGCTGGGAATTGAACCTGGGTCCTCTGAGAGCAAAACATGTTCTTAACCACCGAATTGTCGCTCTAGTCCTGATTGATAAGTAATTTGCAAGTATTTTTTTTAAATTATACTTTGGCCAGGCGGTGGTGACTCACACCTTTAATCCCAGCACTCGGGAGGCAGAGGCAGGCGGATCTCTGTGAGTTCGAGGCCAGCTTGGGCTACCAAGTGAGTTCCAGGAAAGGTGCAAAGCTACATAGAGAAACTCTGTCTCGAAAACCACCCCCCCAAAAAAATTATACTTTGAGGGATTCTTGAGATCATGGAAACTTCTCATTTGTTTGTTGGCTAATCAAGTCAGCTGCTGTTTTATGCTATTAGATGGCTAAGAACAGCTACCCTCTGAGCTGTCTCCTCCTCAGTCACATGATCACAGTCACATGATCCTACTGTGGCGTGGAAGAGGACAGGTTTGAACAACCTCATGATAGGTGACAGTATAGAAATTAGAAAACACAGCTGTATTTAGGCCTGGAAACAAAGACATCCAGATCTAAGAAAAGAAGCTTTCATAGGAAGCAAACTGGCCTTGGTTGGAAATGATATAGTTTAGTCCACACTTACCCAAAGTAGTCAGCTTGCCCCACAGGGCACCTCTCACTTTATTTGAGATGTGTGATATGTTGTCTCCTCCTAGGGGTGGCTGGAGGTCATGCGGCTTGAAAAGGGTAAAAACTCCACTGTGCACCCAGCAAACTGATTAAGCTTGTCTTCATAAACAGACTTGAGCAGTTCCCTACAAGGGAAAGCACCCCTCTGCTGTGAAGGCTGAGTCAGAGCACCCCTCCCAAGCAGCATACTGTAGAGGGAATGGAGAGCAGGTGCAGAGTGAAGAAGAAACAGGGTCATATCAGTGTAGGCATGTGACTCTGCAGAACCTGTGTGGCCCCAAGCCCAAGGCAAGTTGTTTGAGGCTGAGTTTCCCTTCCACCCAGAAGTTAGGTAACTCTATCTGCTTATGAATCATGGGGACTGCCAAGCACCATACTTAAAGATCTAATCCCTGGGCAGGTGATCCTGACCAACCATACAGGCACCTGAAAAGTTTTGGCTGGAGCTTTGGGGATTGTGCTTCCTATAAGCATGTAGTTTGAAGTGAATCTCATCATCACCTCAGACTTCACTTCATGAAGTAACCAAAGGAGAACTATGCAGTGGTCTTTGGGGTTCGTGAAGAACTCTCTTTGGCCCACATGTTTTTTCAATTGTTGTCTCATCAACTTCTAAAATCTTTTGGAAAAGGCCTGAGTCACCTTTATATTCATCCTCTTCATTCTGTAATGGACCACTCTCTCCAGATATACTAGGATACCTTAATTTTCTAACTTAAGAATGATCACCTTAGCCAGGTATGGTGGCACACGCCTTTAACACCAGCATTCAGGAGACAGAAGCAGATGGATCTCTGTGAGTTCAAGGCCAGCCTGGACTACACAGTAAGTTCCAGGACAGCCAGAGCCACACAGAAAGGCATTGTCTTGAACACTGGGGAAAAAAAAGCCAAAAAAACAAAGAAGATTGATCACCTTGGAGCTGCAAAGATGGCTCAACAACCCAAGTTTGGTGTCCAGAACCCATATTAGGTAGCTCACAACCTCCTATGACAACACCTCCTAGAGATCTAACTCTTCTTCTGGCCTCCATGGACACCCTCACAAATAAAAATAAGTCTTAAAAAGAGCAATCATGATCACTATTCTCCCACATTTGCACCAGCCTTTCTTTCCCTCTCAAAAAAAAAAAAAAAGCATAGATCAAAACAAACAAAAAACCAGTAAGACAAGTAACAAAACATAAAGCACCCCCAAAAATCGTGGCATCCATTTTGTGTTTGGGCCTGCCCTGGAGTACAATTGATATATCCAGTGACACCCTAGTGGAGAAAACTGATTTTCCATTTCCCAGCAAATATCAATTATAAAGAGCTTCTTGGTTAGGACTTTGCATCCACTTCCCCTTCTCTGTGCTGAGGTTTAATCTGGTTTGAATTTGTGTCACAGTCTCTGTGAGTTTATATGCAAAGCAGCCTTGTTATGACTAGAATACCTTTTCTTGAAGTCATCCACTTCCTCTAGCTCTTACAATCTTTCTGACTCCTTTTCCACATAGATCCCTGAGCCTTGAAGAGAGTGTGAGAGCCCACAGAGGCTATCTAGTGAGACTTTACACAGGGTCAGAGAATATGGTCTTGCTTTACCCAGCAGGGCTGCATAATGGGATGATTTAGCCAGGGGCATGGCTACCAGGTATTTGGAAGGGTCTACACTTGGCTGTATGGTGTGCTTTGATCTTGTAAGGGGAAAGTCTTTTGCCTCTCCCCTTGGCATATTATAAAAAGCCCTTTTGAGGCCGGGCGGTGGTGGCGCACGCCTTTAATCCCAGCACTCGGGAGGCAGAGCCAGGCGATCTCTGTGAGTTCGAGGCCAGCCTGGACTACCAAGTGAGTCCCAGGAAAGGCGCAAAGCTACACAGAGAAACCCTGTCTCGAAAAACAAAAAAAAAAAAGAATGAAAAAGCCCTTTTGAATAAACCTCAGGGCAACTGGGTATTGACCCAGGGCCCTCCCAAAACTATCCTATGCCTCTGTCTTTCTTATCATCTCTTACTATGTTTCTACCTAATATTTCCTCATTCCTCTCTCCTCCCCCACAAAAACCCTTCAATAGACAGGAGCAGGTCAAAGCTGGACTCCAGCAGACTCCCACAAAACAGTAGATTTATTTATCTGATTTTCTGTGTATGATATTTTGCCTACATGTATGTCTGGGCACCACAAGTGTGCCTGGTGCCCATGTGCCTTTGGATGCCAGAAGATGGCATCATCTCCTGGAACTGGAGTTACAGGTGGTTGTGAACTACCCTGTGGGTGCTAGGAACTGAACCCCAGTCCTCTGTTGGGCTACAGCCAAGCCCAACATGTTCATTTTTTAATTCAAAATTATTAGACAAATAATGAAGCAGAGAATAATAGCTTACCCTAGAATGATTTCTACCTTCCTTAAAGGAATCACCTACCAAATGATGTTCCTCTAGATTTTTTCTCCCCTTTCTTACTCTAACATGTAAAACTTACTTTTCCATTTAACCATATACTTCAGATATCAGTCCACTGAAATGACTAACAAAAAATTGTTTTTATTTTTTAATATTTTATTTGGAGGGCTGGAGAGATGGCTCGGTGACTAAGAGCACTTACTGCTCTTCCAGAAGACCTGAGTTTGGTTCCCAGCACCCATATTAGGTAGCTTACAACAATCTGTAACTCCAGTTCTAGGGGATCCAATATCTCTGGCCCCTGTGGACACCTGTACTCACAGTCACATACCCCATACACACACACTCATAATTAAAAGTAACAAAAATAAATTATTTTATTATTATTTTGTGTAGATGGGTGTTTTACCTACATGTATGTCCATGTACCATGTACATGCCTGGTGCTTGTGCATGCCAGAGGGGACATCAGATCCTCTTAACAGATGGTGTGCTTTGATCTTGTAAGGGGAAGGTTGTGAGTCACCATGTAGGGACAGATAATCAAACCCAGGTCCTCTGGAAGAGAATCCAGTACTTTTAACTACTGAGCTATCTCTCCAGCCCCATTTTTATTATTTTCAATTATGTATATATGTCTGTGTGAGAGTAAATGATGTGTGCAGATGCCCAGAGAGGTCAGATGTATCTGATTCCCCTGGCGCTAGAGTTATAGACAGTTGTGAACCCCTGATATAGGTGTTGGGAACAGAACTTGGGTCCTCTGGCAGAGTGGAAAATCCTCTTACCCACTAAGCCATCTCTCTAGTCCCCAATGTCTGACAGTTTTAACAACCTTATACCTTACAGCATATATTTATATGGCCTGTAATTTTCTTTTTTCTTTGTATTTATGTATGCATGTGTTTCTGTGTGTCACTTTTCTTTTTGGTGTCTCTTTTTTTTAATACAACAGACAATGCTATAGTAAATATCCATATGTATATGCATATGCCCTTAAAGTATTTCTCCAAGAAAACATATAACAGGAAAAACTGATTATTTAAGGGTTAAATCTGGAGAGCTATTGCCACACTGACTCTTAAAAGAAAGCCTGCAGGACCAGTGAGAGAGCCCATCAGGTAAAACGCTTGCTACTAAGCACCAAGTTCAATCCCCAGGACCCAGGTGCTGGAAGGAGGAACCAAGTATCCCAAGTTGTCCTCTGACCTTCACTTGTATGCCATGGTATGGCACAAACAGTAAATGCAATTTAAAAGTAATTTAAAGTCTATAGTTCACACTCTCACCAACACCATGAAAGAACTTGTCAACAATTGCTGTTAACAACAATTTTGGCTCCCATCAATCTGATTACAAAAAAAAAAAAAAAATCAGAACTCAACACTCAGAGGCAGAAGAAGCAGAGGGAGCTCTGTGATCCTCACAGTGAGTTCCAGGTCAGCAAGGCTATGTAGTGAGACCCTGTCTCAAAAGAACAGGAACAAAAAAAAATTAGTTTCGGCAATGTATTGTTGTTTGCTTTATTTGTTTTTGCTCCTGTTAAGTTGTACACATTTTGATGTGTTTATTGTCTTGGTCCATCAAATAGTAGCAAGGCATTTTGCAGGTGATTGAGGTTTCTCTGGCTGTGATTTCCTGGAAGGATGTTGACTGTTTTCACAAACCAAAGTAACATGTTTCCTGTATGTGTCATCCACAGCAAACAACGGCATAACAAACTCTGGAGATCTCATTCAGATAGTGACCTCTCAGACCACCACGAACCCATCTGCAAACCTGGGCTCGAGCTCAACAAGAAGGAGATGACCACTTCAGCAGACCAGATTGCTGAGGTGAAGACTGTGGAGAACCTTGCAGCCATGCCGCCTGTCTTTGTGGAGCACGTGGCTCCACAAGATGCAAATCAGAAAGGGCTTTGTACCAAAGAAAGAGTCATCTGCTTGGAATTTTCGTCACAGGAATATCATGCCGGACAGATTGAAGATGAATTAAACTTAAATGACATCAATGGATGCTCATCAGGGTGTTGTCTCAATGAATCAAAATTCCCTCTTGACAACTGCCATGCATCTAAAGCCTTACTGCAACCTGGACAGGCCTCCCAAGTGGCCAACGAGTTCCCAGACTTAGCAGTGGAAGATTTGGAGACGGATGCTCTGAAGGCAGACATGAATGTCCACTTACTGCCGATGGAAGAGCTGACATCGCGACTGAAAGACCTCCCCATGTCACCTGATCCGGAGTCACCAAGCCCCCAACCCAGTTGCCAAGCTGCCATCTCCGATTTTAGTACAGATCGTATTGATTTTTTTAGTGCCCTTGAGAAATTTGTAGAGCTTTCTCAAGAAAGCCGGTCTCGATCTTTTTCCCACTCAAGGACAGAAGAACTAGGTGGAGGAAGGAGTGAGGGGTGTCGCCTGTCAATGTTAGAAGTGACGCCTTCTGAAATGGCAGCTGATGACCAGAGAAGCAGTTCTTTAAGTAATACTCCCCATGCATCTGAAGAATCTTCAGTGGATGAGGACCAGTCAAAGGTAAACCTGCTTTATGGTTTCTGTTGAATGAAATTCTCACCAAAGAAACTACTGAAAATTCTGCTGTGCTAACTTCTTTGGGAGGGTGGGGGCGCTCACTCTTGCTAAGCCAGCAGTGTTCCACTGAGCTTACCACTGGCCCTAACTTTTGTTTATTACTATATGTATATGTGTTTGCATATTCATATGAGAGGAGGTGCCCAGGGAGGTCAGAGTGATCGGATTCCCCTAGAGCTTGAGTATGGGGGTTGTGAACTACCCACCATAGGTGCTGGGGACTGAGCTGTCATCCCCTGTACATGCTCTTAACCATTGAGCCATTTCTCCAGCCCCTTGACTCTTGTGGATGTTAGTAAAGGTTTCACTAGTAAACAGTGAAACAGTCGAGCTGAGATCTTCCTTTAACACGTAGGGTGCTTTTTTTAAGGATTTTATCTTTTCAGGCTTTGGTGTCATTTTAGATTTATTTTATTTTATGTGTATAAATATTTTGCCTGCATGTATATGTGTGTACCACATGAATGCCTGGTGCCCACAGAAGTCAGAAGAGGGCTTCAGCTCCCCTGGAACTAGAGTTGTGAGCCACTGTGTGGGTGCTGGGAATCAAACCCAGGTGGTCTCCAAAAGTAACAAGTGCCCTTAACTGCTGAGCCATCTCTCTATCCCCTGTTGGAGCATTTCTGAAAAGGGTAACAAAGGTGAGAATTTGTCAAAGCAAATGTCCTGACTAAGGGGGGGGGGTCCTTTCTGTGGACCCCTGGGGCTCAGATCAAATCTCAGCAATGATGAAATGCCACAGTGCTGCTTGAGTGAGATCTATCTCTGAGAAGATGGATTTATTTGAGAAACATTTTATCTCAGAAAGTTTACAAGCTAAACACACGCGAATAGTTGCTGGAGTAGCAGCAGATGCCCATGCTACTACATCAGTGATGCTGTTAATAACATTTATGAACTTATCTCCAGTCCTGTGGTGTTCAAGAGTCAAGAGATGATTTGGGAGAGTGAATTTGGGAGCAGACAGTATCCTAAGATTCCTAAGTGGCATATGATTTGTTTTGTTTTGTTTTTCAAGGCAGGGTTTCTCTGTGTAGCCTTGGCTTTCCTGGAACTCACTCTGTAGACCAGCCTGGCATCAAACTTAGATATCTGCCTGCCTCTGCCTCTAAAATGCTGGAATTAAAAGCATGTACCACTATGCCTGGCAATATATGATTTCTTATGAACCATGTGAGAAGTAGGAGGAAATACCGTAGATCAAAAAAGTTGCTTTGTTTTGTTTTGTTTGTCTTTTTGTTTTGAGACAAGGTCTTAGATTTACTCTAACATACAAAACTTCTCCTAATAATCTTAATGGACCTGATTATGTTTTTGTAATGTATTTATTTTGCAGTACTGGGGATTGAACACAAGGCCCTGTGTATTGCAGGAGAGTGTTTTACCAACTGAGCTTGGTACTCACAGCCCTGGATAGATACCTGAGATCTCATGGTTTCTACCTTATTTCATAGGTTCTTTTCCTCAACCACCCAAAACAACTCTTGCCTCCACTTCTGTCTTCTGCCTTCATTGTGCTTCTATGGGAAGTCAGAAGTTTAAGCTCTCCTTATGGACCAGACAGTGCAGTAGCAGACAGAAATAGCCTTCCCACTGAGCCCTTGGTCATATGAGTACTCCTTCCATGGCCATACACATACCAGGCTCACCAGTTCTGCCAAGATGTCCTGGCAGATTTCTCCCAAAGGCAAGACTGACCTTGTTAGTTTATACCAACTAAGACTCTTTGAAGGAGAAAGACCAGCACAATTCCTGAGGAAATATTGTTTTGAAGTCTTATATAAAATGTTAACAAATGCTTTTAATCTCAGTACTAGAGAGGCAGAGACAGGCAGATCTCTTTGAGTCCAAGGCCTGGTCTATGCAGTGAGTTCTGTCTCAAAAAAGAAAGGGCTGGAGAAATGGCTTCTCAGTTTAGAGCACTTGTTCTTGCAGACCTGGGTTCAAATCCTAGCACCTATGTGGTTGCTCATAACTGTTCATAATTCTGTTTCCAGGGGACCTGATGTCCTCTTCTGACCTTTACAAGCACTAGATATGCATATATGGTACACATGCATGCAGGCAAAACATACACCTCACATAAGACTTAAAAATCTTCAAAGAGGGGCCTGGAGAGATGGCTCAGAGGTTAAGAGCACTGGCTGCTCTTCCAGAGGACCTGAGTTCAATTCCCAGCAACCACATGGTGGCTCACAACCATCTGTAATGAGATCTGGTGCCCTCTTCTGGCATGCAGGCATACATGCTGACAGAAATACTATACATAATAAATAAATCAATCTTCAAACAAAAAAAAAAAAAAAGAAAAAAAAAAAGAAAAAAAAAATCTTCAAAGAGGCCAGTAGTGATATACTAGTGCCTTTAATCCCAGCACTAGGGAAGTAAAGCAGGCAGACCTCTGAGTCTGAGGCTATCCTGGGCTACAGAGTGAGTTCCAGGACAGCCAGGGTTACACAGAGAAAACATGTCTCAAAAAGAAAAAAAGAAAAAAAAAAACTTAAAAGAAAAAGAAATTTAGAGATTGTGAGGTCAAAGCAAATTCTCCCAGCCAGAAGGAATGATGCTATGGTAAAAGCTAATGAGAGAAGTGGGCAGTAAGTCTTCAAATCCAACACCAGATGACAGCCACAGCCATCTTGCCCTATCTTACACTAGGCATATTGAAGGTGCCACCAAGCATTTGAAAGAACTGTGGTCACCACTGAATAAGTTCCTATCACATTAGAAGTTAGTAAGCCAGTTAGGAAAGGTTCCATTCACCTCTTCATAGTCTAAGTCCTGGAGGCTCATGGTACTATGAAAATATGGATTATAAATCCCCATAGCTATTTGCAAATTTTCAAACAAAGTCCTTGATTAAAATGTTGCTTGAGTAAACAGAACAAAATCTAGTAAGCAGTGATATACCTTATAATGAATTTTCTCCTGGTGTTAATGATAAATCCTGTTTTGTTTCCATGGTCTGACAACACAATGAGCCTATGCACCAGGTACCCATAATTTATGTTCTCATAGATAGACAGGCTGTTTTGGATTAGGGGTTACTAAGTGAAATACTAGCCACAATTTGCCATAATCATCTCACTATTTTCTCTTCTTAGGCAGTCTCAGAACTTGTCAGCCCAGACATCATCATGCAATCTCACTCAGAAAATGCAATTTCAGTCAAAGAAATTGTCACTGAAATTGAGTCCATTAGTCAAGGAGTTGGGCAGGCTCAGTTAAAAGGAGACATACTCTCTAACCCATGCCATACACCAAAGAAGAACACCATCCAAGAGCTGCCTCTGGAGAGGGCACAGGCACCTGAGAACAAAGCTGGACATTTGGAGCAAGACGAGCGTTTGTATGCAGACCAGCCTGAACTAGCCGAAGAATCAGGGAAGTGCAACTCAGAAGGCTGTCCAGCCGCACACCCATCCACACACCCATCCACACACCCATCCACACACCCATCCACACACCCATCCACACACCCATCCACACACCCATCCACACACCCAGCCGCACACCCATCCACACACCCATCCACCGTAGCCTTGGAAGAGGAGGAGCCAGGCGAGGGAGAACAGGACTGGGGCCCCGGGATGCAGCCCGGTGCCAAGTGGTGCCCGGGGTCTGTGAAGCGAGCCACCCTGGAGTTTGAAGAGCGCTTGCGGCAGGAGCAGGAGCACCATGGCGCGGCCTCTGCAGGCGCCACGCTATCCAATCGCAAAAACTCGAAGACGGATTCTTCTGCAGCAGACCTAATGCCAAAATGGAGAAGTGATGAAGCCACCCCAGAACAGTCATGGCCCCTCAGAGAAGCAGAGATGAGCAAGGGGAAAGGGAAACTGAGTGGGTCTGAAGCTGGACCACTAGCCCATGCCGAGCATAATGCCACCGCTCCAGCCCCTGAGCTGCTGGAAAGTCATCCCTTGCAAGCACCTCAGGACTGCCGAGGGTCAGATGCTGGAACTAAGAAGCAGGAAGGAGACTTGAAGAAGCAGAGGACTGGGATTCCAAACCAGGGATTCGAGACACAGGCCATCCCTCTTCCCCTTCCCAAGAGAATAGAAATCATCGAGTACACACAAACAGTTACATCACTTGATCCCACTGAGCCAGGAGGTGAATCAGCACCCAGCAAAGAGGGTGAAAAACAAGGGCTGAGGAAGGTGACGATGGACAGGTCTGTCGCTATGTTTTGTGCGCTGGATGAAAATCTCAACAGGACTCTGGACCCCAGCCAGGTTCCCCTGCATCCCCAAGTGCTACCTCTGCCTCGCTCTTCCTCAGAGTATGACAGGCTCACTCACCCAACCCCCATGCTAAGTAGCCCTGAAGACCAGGGAAACAGGCCTTCAACGCCCTTGGAGAAAGCCGCACCTTTGGTCAGTTGCAGTACCCACACAGCCCCCGCCCACGTGGACTGCCTGCATCCCCAGTCTGTGGTTCACCTGGAAGGCTGCACAGAGCAGAGCAGCACCACAGACCGCGAGCCGTCCACAGAGCGGGTTGGCTGGGCAGGCGGCCAGCAGGGCTTCCCTGCAGGTAGCGGTGGATTGGCACACAGGTTCTCTCAGTTAAGTAACGAAGACCTAAGTTTAATTAACAAACTTGGTGACAGTGTTGGGGTGTCACAGAAAAAACTGGACCCGTCGTCACCTGAAGCCTGTCGAATCCCACATAGCTCTAGTAGTGAAAATATAAGAAATCTCAGCCACAGCCCTGGTGTAGTGAAGGAGCGCACTAAAGAAATTGAGTCGCGAGTGACCTTCCAGGGAGGGGTCACCAAAACATCACAAATGAGGCGCTCGGCTTCTCTTGCCAAGTTGGGTTACCTGGACCTTTGTAAAGACTACTTAGCGGAGCGAGAGCTTGTCTCCTCGGAATCCCCTCATCTCAAATTGCTTCAGCCCTTCATCAAAACAGACTCAGGCATGCATGCCTTGATGGCCCAGGAGCCCTCAGAAAGCCCAGGTGCCCACCAGAACCCACAGCCCACCAAGTATTTTGTAGAGCAACTCAAAACAACAGAGTGTATTGTGCAGAGCAAACCAGTGGAGAGGCCCCTTGTGCAGTATGCCAAAGAATTTGGGTACAGCCAGCAGTGTTTGCTCCCTAGGGCAAGACCAGAATTGACTAGTTCTGAAGTAGGCTTTCCTTTGCTACAGACACAGGGCCTGCAGTGTACAGGCCCCGCTCCAGGGCTGGCCGTGGCACCCCGCCAGCAACATGGCAGAACTCACCCCCTTAGGAGACTGAAAAGAGCAAATGATAAAAAACGGACAACCAACCCCTTCTATAACACCATGTGATCCTGAGCCTGCACACACGGTTTTCTAAGAAAAATGTTTGGGAAGGGCGGTGTGATATGTGAGGAACGTGCACTTTATCATTAATTTTATAATATTTTGTCATTTTACTGTTCCTGGCTCATGCAGGGTTTGAGTTTTTCCGTGTGTGTTGTGTGCGTGCGTGCGTGCGTGCGTGCGTGCGTGCGTGCGTGTGTGTGTGTGTGTGTGTGTGTGTGTTGATTTGGATGGCAAGATCATTTTATCATTTTTTATTTTTAAAAAATTCAAACCTCAAAAAAATCTTTTTCAAAGAGCACCTTTATCAAAGGTAAATTGCTGTTTTTCAATCACTGCCACCTGTCACTTTCTCATTTGCCCTCTGAGAAAAACACTGCTTGACTGAGGGAAGAACAGAGGGCAGGTGGCCCTGAGGCTAGGATTGAAGAGGCCTCACCAGGCCCACAGGGGCCTGCCCACTGAGGGCAGGAGGAGGTCGCTGCTCCGGCCTTCCTCTCCAGCCCTTCTTTGGAGTTCATGAAGTTGCGGTTTCTGCTCTGCCTTAAGAGGCAGTTGAGACTCCGTTTCTTCTGGTATCCCAGAACATATCAATCATTATGAAAAAGGGATTGGTGATTGGCCTGGCGATAGAATTCTATGAAGCAAATAATTTTCCCCAAGAAAACAATCTGAAGATCTAAGAGGACCCTAAGCCAAACTCCAGGTCGTCAGGAGAGAAGCGCATTGAGAGAGGGTTGAAGCAGAGGTGGGAACACAGCCCTGAGTGACTTGTGGGTTAGTGGGGTCCACACAGGTGGCCTGGCCTCCCTGCTAGGTGACAGGCTCTGCCACAGGCTTGAAAAACAGCAGTGTCAGTGTGTTCTTGTCAAATGAATTCATATGTGGGGTTTTAACCCTTCCGTTACTTGAATATTCTGTGGGCCTTCTGAGTTGAATGGCCATAGTTTTCCAATTCATTTTCTTCTATCTTGCTGTTTTCCCTCTCGTGCCCCTTTCTTAATTTCACAAACTATATTTGAATTGTTACATTGAATACATATAACCTATTGAACACAGTTTTCTATGTTGGCCCTGTTAACACTTGACCGAAGTTGGTTTTTTCCTCATTTTCCTGGAAGGTTTGTCTTCTCTCTACAGTTCATACACAGTATTTATGTACATAATGTCACTTTTTAATGTTTTGTTGTTGATATTGTGGGGTCTTTTTTGATTTATTCTTTTTAAGGAGTAGAGTTGCAACTGGAAAACAGACACCAGAAATAAACTGATAGTTGTTGATAGGAATCTACACAGTATATTGATGGTGACTTTAATTGTTTTAAATGGAAACTTCTAATTGCCAGCTCCTGCCAAATTATGCACTTCCTCTTCAGAAGCCCTTGTAGGCTCCCGTTAGACCCCCCTGAATGCTAACGTCTCAGAACATTGTTTGCCAGAATTGAAGCACAGCCAGGCAATGTGTGTGTGTGTGCATTGCTCAAAGGAGCCTCCTGTGGGGCTGAGACTTGGGGCGGCTCAGCCAAGGCACAGATTCCATTTAGGGTCTCATTGCTTTGTTATGTTGTGATGATCTTTAACACTGGAGGACCTGCTGTAAATAAGCCTCTGAGAGTCTTCGAGAAAACGTCTGACCTGAAACAAATAACCCAGTAACCCACCATAGCGCATCAAAACTGAAAAGGTCCACACATTTGTTTCCTGCTGGCTTTTGTTGATGTCCACGTTGCTGAGGATTGTGTAGGTAAGA